>NC_135207.1:327500-655000 GCF_050948175.1 Xylocopa sonorina | reverse complement strand
TGCTCGTGATTCAACAGTGGCCAGGAAACTGGCCAGCAGAGGTTGCAAGGCTCTGCTCGGTGTCTTCGACAGTTGATACCGGTGTGTAAATGAGCGATCGAAGAAAACTATAGTCGGTCCACTGCAAACGGAGCTTTTTGACACGGATGAGGGCTAAGGTCGTGGGGGGTGAAGACTGAGGGCTTCCGATCGTCGCAGCGACTTCTCGCAAGGAATAACTCCTGCTCTCACGGCTTGTATGCTGTTGTGAGACTACCGTATTGAGAGGCTAACTATTGACCTAGAGATTGTTTGTTGCCTGAAGATTAATCCTGATATATGGTGGGTTTTCAGGGATTGTATGCTATGGCAAAACAACAAAGCTGAAAGAGCCCGACTCCTGGAGAGCGCACGCCTCCTCGACTATATTTCTCTTGATCGCTTCTGATAGTTGACGGAATACGTTTATAGGAATTCGATGAAGCCTTGTTTCAGATGTAAACGTTCTTCCTTTGGAAATCTTGAGAGATTCTAACTTTGGTCTATGACGAGTGTTCAACGTTATCCGCGTAGAGTATATGGTGTCTGCGAGGTCGAAATGAAAAAAGAGAAAGTGGCCATGAAGTCTACGTTCTGTCAGACATGAGTCGTTATACATGACATTGTCAATGGACGCTAGACAGATCTGGTCTTTCTAAGTTTTGAGAGTTTCTTTCTGGGAATCCGAGTGTGAATTAAGTGGGCCTTCGTTCGTTGAAGTCAGAAAGTCAAACTCAGACAATGTGTAATGTAATAAACGAACTGCTTCTCGAATGTAGTTACCGTGGTTCATGGGTTCCAGAGCGCTAGCTATATACTTTCCAAATGGGGTCTGAGGTCCACTACCGGACTCTTGAATAGAATTTATGCCCATAGTTGACAATGGCGAAATGTAAAAATGCATGACAGAACGGGACTGAGTAAACAGAAAAGAGGTACTTTAATACAAATCGAGCTCGTACTACGATGTACTCACCTACGTATAGTCTTTCGTGTGTTCGCGGACGCAAAACAGCCGGTTTAATGAGAGGACTTCGAAGTTGCGAGGTAACTCAAAACGCTTGTTCACCAGCTACACGGAATGTAGCGTAATTCGGGAAAAAAAGGATAGGACAACTCTCAAGGCTTCGAAGGGCTCCTTATCTCAACCAACGGCTAGCAGGATAACGCAAATACAGGCCGTGGGATACTGATGTCACGGCTTCTTTTTCTATTGCCTCAACGCGAATTAGCCAAAAGAGTCACAGGACTTACGCAAATTATGGAATGAACGCATCGAAAATTACGCAGTTGATGAAATTACGCAATTGGTAGTCGGCACTCTTGGTCACCGCTACCGTTCACAATTATTACACAAAAAGATTAAAAAGAACGCAATAAAGACAGAAAAGAAAAAAGAAAAGAAAGCGCTTCGGCGGATCAAGATTCACTTTTTCGCTGAATCTACTGCTTGATGTTCCTGGTCTTGCTCTTACTCTCTCTCTCTCTCTCTCGCACTATTTAACGCCTTTTTCTAAGACTCTACTTGATTCTTGTGCGATCCTTCTCGGGGCTCCTTAGTAGGATGCGCTGTGCGTCTCGGCATTGTTCAGGGCATCGATCGGTGGATTTCGACGATCATCTCTTCCCCCGGCGACGGATATCTCTCGAGTTTTCTCGATCCCTTTAACCCTTTGCGGACGTATTCAATTTGGACATGGATACCGTACTGGTCGGAATTAATTTCCGCCGAAAGAGCAGGGATACATAACACGTAAGATTACGATGGATAAACAAGATTTGGTAATTCTTTTGTGAACTTTAGATATATCTTTATTTAATATAGTCATCTAGTAATATGTTTTTGTATAAAAATTATGTTTTATAATTCTTCATCGTGTGGTATCTTTCAAAACATTCTCCAACATGAAGGCCTGGTTTTCGAGTGCATGTATCGCAAAAATAATTGGTTTGGTGCCTTCCGCCCCGAATCTTTCTGTTTGAACATACAGTACAATCTTTACTTTTTACATTTTCACAATGCCGCAATATATGCAGTTTCCCATTAAGTCTTTCTTCCTTATCGGAGGCCGATGGATGGTCTTCCTGGTTTTGATTGTGCTCCATCACGAAAATCACCTACCAGTTGTGTCACCAATTTTCGGACGAACGTAAAATGTGTAATAGGGGTCCTGTTCTCTCTTCTAGCTGACACCTTGTATAAAATGTAACTATTTATTGTACACACCTCTAATCCCCAGAAAAAAAGTTTTCGCCACCATTTATACGATTTTCTCATAAAGCAATATGAACTTGCTAATTGGTCAGCCTTATCGACACCTCCCATATTCGTGTTGTAATTTATACTAACGTTTGGTTCGATAATGTTGACGGTGCCACCGTGTTTCATCCTTCTTTGTATTGTTGTTGTGCCGGAGGTATCGTAACTGCTTAGTATGGTGACTATTCTTTTATCTTTCCACGCTAATAATAGAATATCGCCTAATCGGTAGGCAGCGACAGTATTATTTTTTGTTACAGCTGGTACATATTTCCTGTTTGTCATAATTGTACCAGTTAAATAACAGTTTAATTTTAGAAGTTCCCGCGCTAATGGGATCCCTATAAAATATCTATCCGTAAAGATGCGATATCCCTTTCCCTCGGGATTTGCGGTCAACAGCCTTTGATACAATTGTAAGAGAACCCTTGAACTGACAGGGAGGTCCGGACGGATGAGAGTATCTGTACTAACACTTCCATAGTAGGGAAGCATAGCATATATGTATCCTGTACGTGCGTCTGACAATACATAAATCCGGATACCCCATTTGGTGGGCTTTTTAGGATTATATGTAATAAAAGTAATTTTGCCCTTAAATTTGACAATAGACTCATCGATGGATATCTCTCTATCCGGTGTAAAATACTCTTGGAATTTGCCATCAATATAATCCATAAAGCTGCTCACTTTTCGGATTCTCGTTGGTACATTTATACTTCTGGAAACATTTTCATTCAAATGTAACATCCAAAAGATTTGGAGAAATCTTTCCCTTCGAAAAGTATTTCCAAAAATGGTATGTTTCCAATATGATCTTTAGTCCAATAATATTTGATGTTAGGAACTGATATTGTACCCATGTTCAGGATTACACCCAAAAAAAGCTGTTAGCTCTTCCTTCGTCCCATCGATCCATTTATTCCACGTTCATCGATCAGATAAGCTCTGCTGTTCTATTTTATTTTGGGCATATTTATTTGTTTCTAGTACAATTTTTTCAAGCAGTGTGTCTGTGAAAAGGAGTCTGAAAAAGTCGATAGGTTCCGTATAATTCATGGGTACATTCGGTCCAACAGTCTTCGATCCCGTCGAAAAATTAGTTTTTGATTTTGGCTGATGTGTGTGCGTAACGTCTCTCCAAGTAGTAAATTCGTTTATATTACTGTTCTCATTTTCATCATTTTCTTCATCTTTCTTCACTGTCGCTGGATATAGTTAGTTGCCTTACTCGTCGCTTCACGAGAACTATGTCACTATCAGAGTCACTGTCAATGTTATCACTTTCTCTATCAGAGTCAGTATTCAAGCTGTCGAAAAGAAAGTCTTCATCGCTACTATCAGTTTCACAAAACACTTCTTGCGATAACTTTCTTTTTTGCCATTTTGAAAAATTTCAAGAGGAAAGAATGTCTAATTACTGTTTTCAAAAGTATTCTTCGGAATTCTACAAGGTATCTTTGAATGTTTTCGACTTCGTTACGTTCGAAAGACGACTGACTCGCCACTGCATCTTGCATGGCTAGCGCCGGATGACAGCATTTGTTTAGATTGGATTTGGTTATCTCCAATTGATGGGGATCACCGGGGATCACCACCCGTTATACAATACAAATTACAATACGCGATATCACAAATGCGGCAGGGAACAAATGGGACGCTTTAGTGTATAAGGACTCACGTTCTCGTTTCCAACAAGTATGGATCTCGTTCAGTCCGTCTCTCTCTCTCTCTCTCTCTCTCTCTCTCTCTCTCTCTCTCTCCTCCGAATCGCTCCGTATAATCGCTTGCTCGGTTGCTCGCTAAGTAGTCGCTAAGTCGTTGAGAAGAATAAGAGGCTGTCCTCATGCTGGCTAGCTCATTATATAGGTTTGCTGGGTGTCTTGTTTGCTTTACTGGTCTTCGGATCCCCTTAGATCCTCCTTAGAGCTCCTTGGTGGGGTAGGGCTATACGCTTCGGTAATGTTCGGAGCATCGATCGGTGGATTTCGGCGATCTACCCTGATCGCCCCCTCTGGTGTGTCTAGAGGGGGTCCTCTGGATTATTTGAACTGCGGCGCGTGTCGCGCGCCGCGCTTTCCACGGCTCACCTGCAGTTCCGCTGCGCAGCTTGAGTTTTCCTCTCCATGGGCTCAGGGGAGGGGTGGAGGTCCTTCTCACACCCGAGAACGATCCTGTTCGTCTCCACGGACTATGGCAGCGGTCTTATCGTTGAAGGGCTCTGGATCGTATCCTTCGGGCTTCAGAGTCTCTTCTTGCTCACTTCCCGACTCCTCCACCGTCGAGCCCGTCACGCTACCTCGGCGCACAGCCCGTCCGCGAACCTGCGGTCTTCTTATCCGCCGAAGGGGTGTCTTCTGGTTTGCTTCTTCCATCAACTCGCCAGTCTAATCCGTAGAACGGAGAGATATTTCACGCTCCTCGCAAGTACAGCTATCGCGATGGTCCGTGTCGCGCTTCTCGCATGGGTGGTGATCTGCGAGCTAGTCTAACCGAAGCAGGGGGGGGGGGGGGGTGAGCGAGCTTTGTGACGTGGTGACGTCACAAAGTATAAAATTCGGTAGCTAGTTTCACGAAAGATTACACTATACAAATTGAAATCTCGAAATAAACCCATGGTATAAACGTACCCTCAGGGGACAAATCAACTTTTGCCTACAAATTTTCCCCATTGTTGATCAAATTATATTGATCATCGTATCATTTTCCAATATAAAATCCAATGCAAGTTTTGTATACCATGCCTAAACAAATGATGGCTTTTGTTACGTTCTCATAGTCATTTATGTCAGTAAATGCAATGTTCAGAATTTTTGAATCGTTCCTGTTTTGTTCGTAATCGCTACTCAGGGTAAGTTAGGACAAACGGGTTATTAGGGCGATGTACAGAACAAATGCAAAGCAATTCATAATTATCATAATGATATTGATATTGCCTCCAACAAAAGTTGATACATAAAAGAAAGGTATAAGACTACTTGCTTTTTCTATTTTTATAAACTAACTCGATATGGCGATTGTTGGTTGCAAGTGGGAATATTACGTTTATGTATAAGACCGTCAGATAGCAGCAAGTGTTCAACATATGAGTACTGACTCATTCTCAACTCTTGAAGCTTCGAAGGGCTCCTTACTTCGGCCAACCATTAGCTAAATAACACAAATACGGGCCAAGGTATACCGGCGCGGATTGGCCAAAAGGGCCATCGAAATTACTCAAAACCCGAGGTAAACGGGATACGAACTGGTCAGATGGGCCACGGGAATTACGTGCTTACCGCGCACGAAGGGTGCTTCGTACACTTTAATTACGCAATAGATACAAAAAACGCAGTGCAGGTTGAAAAGAAAATCAAAAGAAAAGCTTTTCCTGCCTTCTCTTGACTTCGCTTGACTTTGCTCTTACTTTCTCTATTTGTTGTACACTTAACTCACTTGCTTGGCAAAAAATGGACTTTCGACTCTGGGGTTTCCATGCTCCCTTTAATTGCGGCTTACCCGCGGGACCGCTTGCAAGGTTCCCCTTCTCTAGAGACCGGCAGGGAAAGATCGTTCTTCCCGCGTCCTATGGCTGAATACTCCACGTCATTTGGGATGACTAGGTGGCGGTCAGGGTCGATGCAGGGCCTCACTGGGTCTTCAGCCGTTCGTGGGCATATCTCCTCGGCCGATTATCCTCCATACTTATCCACCGTCGAGTCCGTCACGCTGCCTCAACGCACAGCCGTTCCTGGGACGTGCTGTTCTCTCCCTTCGTCAGGACGTCTTCTTGGACAGCGACTCTTCTCGTTTCTATCGCTTGCTGCATAAGAGACGAGGATCGAGACTCTAAACGGGGATCGCTAAATTGCGAACTATCGCTGCCGCAATTATCGCCAACGCTCTCCGGGCGTGAGTGCTGATCTTGTGACGTCACCGCGTCACAAATTAAGTGACCGCCCTCAAACCGAAGGTCACAAAGGACATAAATCAAGTGAAGGGTTTGCTTACACAATAAATAAAGAAGTGAAATTCTAATACCGGAGAAACTACAACCGCTATGATCTGAAAATAATTATCACTGCTTTGAACTAAACTAAAACTAATGGCTATTTACTAATAGGCAAAGATCCCTTTAATAAATAGCGTCCATGGGGGTGACATGACTTTAGAACACTTTTTAATACGCCACGTGATAGTGGTGTTGTGTCAGTAGTTCCATCAAGAGAATATATTCACTTCGGCCTAAAAGCAGAAATTATGAAAAGACTGCATCGATGTTAATCTGTATGTAACATTAGACACTAGAAATTAGATGTTTATACCGATGATTGTACATTAGATAAATCTAAGAGTATCCATTTTAGTATCCTACTCGATGTAGAATTTCCAATATTCTAAATACAAAGCTAATAACTGGTAGCACTTATAGAGGTAATCAGAAGCCCTACAGTCTTATTAGTTTTTTCGAAAAATTGATTTCTGGTATCCAAGAAATCATGTCAGATGAAGAAATCAATTATCAGGGTAGTACATTTCCAATATCAGTAATATGTTTTGAGGCCTACGGGAGGAAGAATAACACTCGAAATCTCGCTCTCAATTTTAATACAAAAATATCAATAACAATAGCGATAATAACAATAAAGATAATTCTTATAAACGGGAGCGGTGCTACAGTTACGATTCTTCCGCGTTACTACCCGACTGTATTGTACGCTCTAGACGAACAGAGCTCTTAATGAACTGACGGTTCTAAACGAACTACTCTGAACGAACTGCAGGTTCGAAATGAACTGACGTGAGGACGAAAATGTCGCCGTTTAAAAATGGGGAAAAAGGATGGATGAGGACGAGAAAAGCAAACGTTTCCAGGAAAACGCAAGGCACGAAAATTGGTCATAAATAAACCGGAGTCAAAGATACATCGCATATGACTAGGCAACGCTTAGTCGCGACGAAACTAAAGAGGAAAACAATTGCTTGGTTCGGAGGATGGACACAAATCAGACGGATGTCAGGATTAAGATAGCGCGCGAGCCTGATAACCAAGTGCTAATCCGCAGCGACCAGATCTATGCTGGACCGTGGAAACGCATTCTAATCCGGACCGAAAATTTACGATTTCTAAAAATCACCGAATCGTAGTCGTAACAGTTTTGTAGCTGTTGCACCAGCTCGAGCCTTCATTCTAGATCATCGAGAACATACGTCTTACCGGCCATGTTCAAAGTGCAAAATAAGTGGTGCACGTGAAAAAGAGATGTACAGGGTATCCATAAAGGTTTACCCTGACAATAAAGCAATGTAACTCTTAATTGGATACAGTAAATGAAACATTCGTTATACCACATATGTCTTTAGTAATTAAATTTTGAATCTTACATAAATATTTAATACAGCTAATACACTTCAACATGTACAACCCGGGTAACACGAAAAATGTTAAGCCGGTATGCAATCTCTTGTCAAATTGTTGCAATGTCACAATATCAGGAACTACTGTATTGTACATATTACCTTTCATATACCTCTAAAGAAAGAAATCTAAAGAGATAATGTCGGGTAATCTCAGAGGCCATGGAATTGAACCGTCTCTACCAATCCACTTGTTGGGGAAGGTTTCATTAAGAATGAGACATAACTGCACAGAAATGTAGTAGACCTATAATAAGAAACAAATGTTCCCATCATGAATATAATTAATATTTAATCTTGAAATCAGGATAAACATTTATGAACATTCTGTATGTTAGATGTGTTGATGCGGGTCATCACAAAGAAGGTCAAAGTTCACTATCTTTGATAATATTTGGGATGGTGTCACAAGTACGTTTTGAATATATGCATCTTGTGTGCCTAGGGCGTTATGAGGAAATTATTATCTTCCTGGATAGATGGTTAATATTCACGTAATAGCAAAGTCAAAAAAGGCATGTCTAATAGAATGTTAACATTAAGGAAATATTGTCCCTCAGATTTTGCAAGGCGTCCAAGGAAAATTGAAATTTTTTCTAAATATAGAGCAACAGAATTTGGCCAGTAACTTTTACACACAGGACCATTTGTTGCATGTAACCTATTAGGTGACAATTTATATAAACAGTTTTTATTTCTTCACTGTCGCTAACAAATAACTGTATACTTTATTAATTAACAGTATTAGTCACTAAATACTTTGTACTTTCTAACTCCAATTCGCTCCTTACTTAGACGTTGCTCGCTATTGACTATTCGATCTTCACTCTTTCGCTTCTCAGATTCACCCGGTTTTCCATACATTCCTCATGCATCCATTCTCAGATGCTCGCGATCACGTCCACACCATCCTTATCATTTTCAGTCACACGATCCTATCGTCAGGTCCTGTTGCTCGATTCCAAACACTCTTCTTTCGCACCTCAGCCTCTCGAACCCAGTCGCATGCATTCAGTCACTCCACTTATTTCCTTTCTAATATTTATTACCTTCTACACTCTGCAGAAGTAGCTCTGCAGCGTTTTGTTATTCGAAGCGAAGGGTATTATAGTCCACTCTTCAACAGTTACAATGTTCACGGTTTACTTCATTTAACCAATGTTATAAAATGTTTAGATAGTTTAGATTCTCTTTCTGCTTTTCTCTATGAAAGCAATATTTTAAGTTTCTAAAAATGTTGTCGGTAATCACACTTGCCACTTCAACAAATTTCCCGTAGAAGGACGGAAGTACAGCTACATGGAACAAAGGATGGTCAGGATGTTAATCCTTCATCCGTCCGTGTATCTATTCCACTCAATAATGGTATTCGTGGTCTTCGATAGTAGGTGCACGAAATAATTGTTGCATCTTACATAATAGTCGTACTTGTGTTGTTCTCGATATTTATTGTCATAATAATACCTTCATGTTGATTGCTCAAAAAGTTATGGAAACAACTGATTTTTACAGTGTTGGCGTACTGTCTTTGGCTGTTGAAAATTAAGAAGTATGTCACCTTTAGCATTGAAACATTATCTATTCAGTCGCCAGAAATAGGTGCAAAAATGTTTTAGAATGCTGCTGCAGAATACAGAGGCTCCCGACGAACCGTTAACGGTCGATGATGACGAACATTGCTCTGAAACATCGGAATATGTAGTCACTATCATCTTACACAGTGAAAGTAGTTAAATGACAGTATTCTTTTCATCTTTACTGCAATCTGTATAATTTGTAGTCGGTTCCCATTAAATGATGTATGATACAATATTTGTTTATATCCTCCATACTGACTTCCTTTTTGTAGCTTTTGTTGTTATGTTCACTTCATACAGGCCTTGTTGGCATTCGGAACGCTCTATACACGCATACTTTATCACAGACAGGAGCAACCAGATGTACACGAAGAAATTAAATTTTACAAGAAGTTTTATTCTTTCACATTTTTCATTATTTTAAGTAGCGCAACTGGCACGATTTGCATGTTTACATATTATACTAAATTTAATGCGCAAGCGCCTGAATAAATTCCGATTCGCAGAGCCATCTGAACTTCTGCCTCGCTTGCTCTTTAGTTTTTCTTTCTCTATCTTTTTTAGCAGAGGAAAAGACACTTTCTTAGCAGAAGATGCTGTAAAAGTTGAAGACGAGAACAAGTAATATATATTAATAGAATAATTAAAATTATATTTTATATTTTTTTGTAATTTTCTATAATATATATATATATATATATATATTTTTTTTGTAGTAATATATGTGTGGAAGAGGCTGTAACAGTTGAAGAAGGGAGTAGGTAATATATATTAATAGAATAATAAATTTTTTTATTTTTAATTATTAAATTTATAAATTATACCTAAATTGTTTCCAACAATGCAGAAACCTCTAAAATAATTCTGCTAATCTGCCATTCTGCTGCCACTAATTTTGAGATAAAAGTAATAAGACCGTAAGTTTATACTTTTACTGTATTTTATTTTACTTTATTTTACATTATTTTTTGTTCATTTTGTGTCAGCTAATTTATAATTATATAATTGTATATGATATATTTAAAAATCCTTTCTATGAATCTGACAAATTTGAATATTACAGGGGCTGAGGAGCCTGGAATGAGCCTGGTGACGACTCGTACAAAGAAATTATTAGATGGTAGTCTCAGAATAAAAAAATTATGCGAACAAGTTAAAAAATTAACAGCGCAAAATAGAGCATTACGTGGACAAATTCGGCGATTGCATGCGAAGGAAAGGAAGGGAAAGCCAGTCGCCACGAGTAGACAAGATGAATATAACAATTTAAGGAAATTAGGTCGTAAGTTATTATCCGGAAGATATTAATAGCTAGACAAATAGACGCACAAGGTAAAAGTAAACGTGGCAGAAGATATGATTCACAGTCTAAAAAATTTGCCTTGTCATTATCTTTTTCCAGCCCACGAATTTACAAGGAATTACAAAAATCTGTGGCATTACCTTCAATTCGTACTTTGCAGTTATTTACATCGGGTAGCTGAAATATGAAGCAAGAAAGGAGTTAGAAGAAATAAAAAATAGGTTGCAATATATATAATATCTTGAAAGTAAAGGTTTCATTAATGAAAAAAACGAAGATATCGTATTTTTAATAAAAATATACTTTTTATTAAAATAGATGTATATATATTCGTTTATCGCTCCCGTGCTTCCTCACTCTTGGTCAACCTCACTCTCTGAGCTCTGGACTCTCTTTGGCGCATCCTGCAATGACGACGATTCGGGACTCATATTAGGTTGGGAGTTTGGGGTCGAAAGTACTACTTTATGATTACGGGGCAGCGGGAGTTCGAAGGGTGGGTCGTAGGGCTGAAGGTCTTTAATATGGATCTTTGGTTGCGCTCTCTTTCTTGGGATTTGGATTCGATATGCAACGGGAGATAACTTCACTGTGATCCTATATGGTCCCTTAAAACGAGGAGTTAACTTCGCAGCGAATTTTTGCACGGTGGATGGTAGGACTCAATTTTCTCCGGCGCACTAAATCTCCGACGTTGTATTCGCTATCTACAGGGCCTCGATTATAATAGCCGGCTGATCGGCCGGTGAGATCGGCGCGATTTTCGTAAAATGGCGGGGGTAATTTATTCAGAATAATCATCGCACGTCTCGGGTTTCGCCCGAAATTGAAGAACGCGGGGGTTGTACGGGTGGACGATCGGATGGTAGCATTGAGCGCGAAATAGAGCTCGGAAAAATGAACATCCCAATTCTAGTGGTCATCACCTACGAACCAGATGATCATCGCTTTTAGCTTTTGGTTTACGCGCTCAACGGGCTTTGCTTTGGCGTGATACTATTCAGAAGACGGTGGTTCGTCTCATTCCGTACTGACTGAGATACTGTGTTAAGGATCGATTCACAAACTCCGTGCCGTTGTCGGTCAACAAATACCGGGGACATGCTCACCGATTTAGCACTAACTCTCCGAGAGCGGCGGCAATCGTCGCTCCAGTAGTGATTCTTAACGGCCTGGCCTACACATATTTTGTGAATAGGACCTGAAACACTACAATGTATCTACGCAGTTCCTTACTCGACGGAAAGGCTCCATTACGTCCGCTGCAACGACCGTCCAGGGTCTCTTGGCCGTTCTCTGGTTCATCGACCCACCAGGGGTGTCCTGTGCCTTCTTACTGAGCTAGCAAACTCTACATCCGCGAACGAATTTCGCCACGTCTTGAAAAATCCCTGGCCATGAAAAGTCCTGTATCAACCGTGATGCATCTCATCTACTCCGAGGTAGCCACCTTGGGGGCAATCATGGGCGTCGTGAAGCGCTCTGGTGCGTGACTCGAGGGGCAATACTAATTTCCACGCGTTAAGGTCCTCGAGCGCGGGTTCGATGATCAGATGAGGGCAATGATGAAACAGCCGATCGTTCTCGTATTTCGCAGGGAAATCAGGTACATTTCGCAGTCTTTCGAGGTATCATGGGTCTGTGATTTCTTCCATCGCACCTAGCGCTTCCCGATTTCCCCCCAACATCCGCGAAAGCGTGTCCGGGACAATATTTAAGGCTCCCTTTCGATGGATTATTTCCATATCAAGGACCTGCATCATAAGGGGTTATCGCGCCAATCTTCCCGAAGGGTCTCACAAATTCCGTAGCCAGCGCAAATTGCTGTGGTCGGTAATCATTCGAAAAGAAGTACACGCCAAATACAGGCGGAACTTTTTTGCAACCCATAGCACGGCAAGTCACTCCTTTTCGGTCACATTATACTTTCTTTTCTAGGAGTGTTCCTCCCTGTTCATCGATTCCTGAGTGAGGACGGCTCCGGTCGCCACGTCGCTGGCATTGCTGTGAACGGTGAAGAGTTTCGCAAAATCAGGTCTCGCAAACACGAGGCTTCTTCTAAGGGCTACTCGTAACACATCAAACGCTCTCTGTTGTTCATTTCCCCTATGCCAGCTTTGCCTTTCCTCTAATAACTTAACCAGCGGTGTTTTATGCTCGGAAATGTCTCCCATGAAATGGACATACCAGCCAACCATCTCGAGGAAATGACGAAACTGTTTGTTCGTCTTCGAGGATAGAGGAAGGCACTCTTCTTTCGGTTAATCTCTAAACCTGCCTTTTTCGGGCGGTCAACATGGGAGTGAAATGCTGGAAGTGTTCTTCCTCTGTCTCGGTCGCGATTACTACGTCGTCCAGATACGCGAAGATGCGTGGCTCCCATTCGGGCCTTACCCGGCGGTCCATCAATTTCTGCAAGGCCGCAGGGGCGTTTGTTAATCCGAAGGGCATACGCATGAACTGAAACAATTGTCTTCTGGGGATAGCAAACGCCGTAATAGCACGACTTCGGGGCTTCAGTGGGACTTGGAAATACGCTTGACTCAACTTAGAAATGTATCGGGCTCGTCGCAGTCCGTCTAAGATTTGGTCAAGGTTTGGTAACGGATAGGCATCTTTACGCGTGATTTTATTCACGTCGCGGTAATCAATGCCAAAATGATGTTTCGGCTCGAGAATTAATGCGGGGGCCTTGTCAGATGGAAGGGTGATTTCCTACATCGATGGTATGCTATAGACCAGGGAGACCAGTAAAGTTCAGGGTGCCAGTCGCGTAAGGGTTCACCAGACGAATTCGTCGGTGACTTTTGCCAACTTTATAAACTCCGGAAAAACTGGGACTGTCAACGGCGTTCGTCCGGTTGTATTAAAGTGTCTCGCTAGTCCATATGGCGTTCGCCACGTATCCTGTTCGTAGTCAATAGTTAATTCGAATAATTTAGAAAACCTATCCCCAAGGTACTGTCATATCTCAACCCGGCTACACGCAGCTTGAGAGGCTTAATTTTTCCCTGAATCTTAAGGAGATTTCCCCAGTGATGGATACCATCTCGTCGATCGCTACTCGTATACCGCCGGTGGCGAGTCAAAACTCAATATCCAGGGACTTCGTAAATACAGTTTCCATGTAAGAACAGGATGACGTCTATTGTCGCCCGTATCACAGTCCGGGGGGTCACTATCGGTATCGATATCGCTAGCCGGAAGTTCTGAATTAGTTATAGGGACATCGGGACGTCGGACTCCGAGGCGGCAGGGAAGGGTACGTTCAAATTAATCATGTGTGCCGGAAATTCGCACACGCTGCAAAATATTCTCAAATCTTGCGAATACTCGAGATAAAAATGCCCAAATAACAACAATATAGTTGCAGAACGAATGGCCGAGGCGAATGGCTCTTCGTGATCGCACGGGTGGGTTCAATTGCGCGGTCGACTCAATTCGCGAGGCAGGCTGTTCCAAGACATGAACTTGATTTCGCGATGCTTTCTCGCGCGATGAATTATACGCGGCTCCGGGAAGCACGGATTGGGATACCGAGTACGCAGTCGGAAATTGCGAGTTCGCTCACAGAACTACTCTACCTCCTGGGCACGTGCAACGAGATGTCCAGCTGGAGGTTCTGATGACATATCGTAAATGGGTTTTAAGGGACAGCGGCGGGTTTAAATGCTTAAAATATGTTTGCATGTTGGTCAACTATTCACCCGTCGACTCATCCGACCTCTGAGTACTTGCCTCAACTTCACGACGCAGCCGTTCTTGCAAGTCGCTATATCCAAATCGGACTCGAAAGTAGAATATAAAACCGTCATAGTCCACCAACGAATCTCTCTCCACCCGATACCACACTAGAACCACAACCTTGAAATGATTCGCTCAACACCTGAAGCATCTCCACCTCCGTGTATTATCGACCTGCACAATATTCGTGCAACTGGAGGAGATACTCCTGGCCATCCTCGTCCTGTTGCCCTAAGAACTTAGGGTCAAGACTGCGGAAGTGATTCGCATGCTTTTCGTTGCGCGCAGAAGATATTCCCATCGCCAATAGTATCGTAGTAGTCGGTAGCAAAGGATTCGGGGCACACGTAGTACTATGTCGAGGCGGCTCACGCAGAGGAATCACGAAAGTATCATGGGCATCCCTTTAGGTTACTGGACGGCGAGGCACGGGGAACGGTGACAACGAAGGAGATTAGGAGTAACCTGGAGCCTGTAGTGGAGGAGTCCTCTTCCGCACTATCCTGGATCCAGTCCTTAATTTGTCCTTTTCAGCATATCCCCCCCCCCCCACCTCTCTCTCTCTCTCTCTCTCTCTCTCTCTCTCTCTCTCTCTCCCTCATTCACTCACTCTAAATAGCTTTGGCTCAAATTGTCGCTCGTTCTATCGCTCTCTAATTGATGTTTGGTGTGGTCCTTCGACTTCCACAATCCTTCCCGGGGCTCCATGGTGGGGTGGGCTGTGCGTTTCGGCATTATTTGGGGAGCATCGATCGGTGGATCTGGGCGATTATTCCTTCCCGGGGCGATGGATGGCCCTTGCATCTTCTTGATCCCTTTAATTGTGGCGCGCTTCTCGCGCCACTTTACACGGCTCACTCGCAGGACTGCCTAGCTGCCTCTTCTCTAGGGACTAGAAGGGAGGTGTGATTCCACCCGCACCCTGTGGAGTGCTCCCCCTCACCGTTTGGGACAACAGAGTGGCGGTCAAGGTCGATGGAGGACCTCGCTAGGTCTTCATTCGTCCGGGGGCATATCTCCACGGCCGATAGTATTCCATTCTTCTCCACCGTCGAGTTTCCTCACGCTGCATCAGCGTACAGCCGTTTCTGGGATGGGATTTCCGCAATAGTGAGAAGGGACGGGGAAGGGACTCAAAAAGAGGTTTCAACGCCGCAAGCTTATAGTCTATTGCTACCGCAATTCTCGCGAAATCTCTGCGAGCGCGGGTGATGAACGACGAGCCGAAGTAGTAGGGGCCTTGTGACATTATCATGTAACAATATAATCAGCTGCTCCTTACTAACATTGGATTTGAAATATTTTTTTCTTTTTTCCAGCATTTTCTGCAGTGGAAGGACAAAAGAGAGAACCATACAAGACATAAGATAAGAGCAAAGTACAGGGACGATAGAAAGAAAAATTGCAAAGCAAGATGGAAATGAAAGAGAAACGAATTGAAGGGAATTTTTTTCTTTCCATTATATTGCATATATCCGTTTTATAATTCTTACGAACGGTAAAATTATGTATCGCGGGAATACATGTACCAAAAGAAAAGAAATGAGAAATTGTTAACGGAGTAATAAAAATATTGTATATTATGTTTAATATATTTACTTGAAAGCTGTGACACAAATATATTTATTTTACTATACATTGCATTATTTATTATATATTGATTGCTGCCGTAATTCAGTTCATTATTTTATAAGTATAAATATATCATTCATTGAATTTCCTCAAACAGCATGCTACCCTCATATGGACAAACCGACAATGGACGCTATAGAAGCGTTGCTTCCCTTGTATTTTATTAAATATAAATAATAAATAGTACTGTAAATATAGTAATGTAATAATATATTTGTAAAAAAATAGTAATGTATATGAAGGGCGTTCCTTCGATTTTGCTGCGAATGAAAGAGGAGAGATGGAAAGAAAAGAGAGGGAAGAATGTTTCGTCCTGGGCCTGCTAGTAGACTCATCAGTATGATCAATCAAATACTTTTGTATTTCTAATTACTTTTACAAATTATACCTAAATTATTTTCATCAATGCAAAAACCTCTGAGATAATTCTGCTAATCTGCCATTCTGCCGGCAGTAATGAAACTTGTAATAGAGATAATGAAACCGTAAGTTTATATTTTTACTGTATTTTATTTTGTTTTTCTCTTATAACGTTTTTATTCTGACGCGTCTGCACTCGGCGAGTCTGAGCCTTTACAAGTCACATGATTGGCTAAGTCAGTGCCTCGACCTTAGCCAATTATGCATTTGTTTATATTTTTTCTTGCGCCCTTAATGCGTTTACTTGGAAGGGCGGCAGCGCGTTTGATGGGGCTGCTTTTGTTTAGTTAAACTTTTGGTAATGTAGCGGGACTTCCGCTGGGTCTGGTATCTCTTTAGTCAAGGTTGCGTCCGCTTCACCGTGGGACCAGACCCTTTCTTGGAAAACCCCTGATTTATGAAGTCCGCATGTGCTACTGAGGTCGTCGATTATGATTTATGGCTAACATATCTAGAGAAAATTTGTTAAGCCCCCGCTCAGCCCCCTTCCAGTGTAACGATATGTAGGGCTCTTAATTCTAACTTATCTAGTTATCTATTTACATTAAAAAAATAAATTATCTTATTACTGTATTACCTATACTATATATAAATCTTACTACTATCTTATTAGCTATCTTATTTTAACTCTACTATTCGCCGCCGAGACCTCTAAGCGGTCTGAAAAACCTACGCGCCTGCCTGCGCGAGTTACTACTGGTTTGCGCCTCGACTCAATTTGTATCTTTATAATCGGTGCCTTACTTGGTAGTGACGTTGAATTTTCGTTGTTATCTTCTAATATGTACACTGGTTTTTAGTCTGTCTATTGATATCGTAATGTCTTTTTCACGCATTCTTACTATGAAAGTTTTTTCGCCTTTTGATTTTACTCTAAACGGTCCTTCGTACAGACTTTGCAACGATCTTTTGACTGTGTTAACGCGTATAAAGATGTATGAGGCGATATTTACAAATTTCTTACAATAAAGGGATAACGCATAACAGTTTGCTTAGGCGTGGTTTTAGGGTTAGATTAATGGCTTTGTTGAAAGCGTTCGTAATTTTCTTGCTGGTTTTTGACTTACTTATTGCACTTATTGCTACTTAATACTAATGGTACACCTAGTCTTATCTAACTAGGACTTGCAGGTTTGGCTTATTTGTACTATTAGCACTGATTTTCGTACAAAATCAATATAGAATATAGGAATGGGGTTTATTGGTGTTCTGTTTGTTTTGTTTGTTTCTGCGGTAGTTTATGTGTTTCTACTATAAACTAGATTTCTTATATTAATCTTAATCGTATATATACCTAATCTTATGTCTATTGCACTTATTCTATTGCACCTTTATGCCTTATTGGCTAGATTATGTTATTTTTCTTTTTTTTTTATTTTTATTTTTGCAGCCACCAGTATTTTTCCGTTCGTTCTGTGTGTGTATGTGTTATGCCTTTGTCGTATAATATTCTTTTGTCATTGGCGTTTCTGTTGTAGTGGTAAATTATAGGAAAGTTGTTTCTGTTTTGGATTAGTCCTTTGCTATCAAGGTGTATAAAGACTGAGGGAGTTCTATTAGTCTTGCCTTTTCGTAATATTGTGGGTTGGGGTATACTGAGCTGTAGATTAAGCTGTTTTCTGTGATTGCTGGTATATTTGCCCAATGATTTCTGATTAGCTTGGTGATGAAGAGTTCTATTCGTGTGGTGTTGACGTGTTCGTATACGTTTTTGTTGCTTATATATTTTTTGTAAAAAATATTTTGTAAAATATTTCGCTGATCTGTACATATTTAAGCAGGAGCGGGTACGCTCCCTTTCGAATTTTCTCAATTTTTCAGTTGTGCTTGCGTTTATATTGAACCATACCAGGCTGGGGTAAGTTAGGCTTGGTCTAATAAGTAGCTTGTAGCGAACCAGTTTTACGGATTTGTCCAGATCTTTTGCATAGAAAATTTGTCTGTTTACGAAGAATGTCCTTCGTGCCCTTTCAATCTGTATATCTACGTGCTGGTTGAACTTCAGATTAAAGTTGATGTGTGTGCCTAAGTATCGGACTATTTTTTTGTGAGGGATTTTGTTTTGCAAGTTGTTAATGTCGTGTATTTGAAATTGTTTGGAGTGTTTCTTTACGTTGTAGCTTGCTTTCGATACTCTTGATATGAACGGGCGGAATAGTATTGTTTCATATTTTTGTATGTTAATTTTGTAGGATGTTTTTTATTTTATCTGGGTTTTCATGTTGTGCGTAGATGACGATTTCGTCTGCGAATGCTGTTACTTTTATGTCCTTGTCTGAGTTGAGTTCGAACATCGTAATTAGGTCGCTGATGTAAATGTTAAATAATATTGGGGAGTTAACTGTTCCTTATTGTAGCTCGTTTTCTACGGTGAATGATTTTGTCGAAGTGTTGCGTCCTTTTGCTATTATGAATTTCTTGTCGTGGGTCGTTCTCCATAATATTTTTATTAGATGGTTAGGGAAATTTTTTTGATTAATTTGTAGAATAAACCGTGTAACCAAACGGTGTCGAAAGCTTTCTCCATATTGATTAGAAGAGCTCCTATACATTTGTTATTATTTCGAACGGTGTTGTGCTATGTTTATGTCTGAAACCGAATTGTGCCTTTGGTATTATATTATTTGTATTGCAGTGGTAATTTATGGCGTTGTTTATCACGGTTTAAAATATTTTGCTGATGTTCGATAACAAGCTGGTGGGTCTGTAATTTCCAGGATTGTTTCCGCCTTTGTTTTTTTTCTTAATGAGAATTGTTTTGGCTGCTTTCCAACTGTGTGGGTAATAGGTGTTGTTGAGGCTATTGTTGAAGAGGATTGTGTAGTATTTAGTGTATTTTGGTGGCAGGTTTTTTATTGCACTATTTGGTATGTTGTCGAAACTGGCTGATTTTTTATTGTTTAATTTTTTTATTGTGATATGAAGCTTTGTGTGAGTTGTAAAGTAGTTTGTTGGTGTCTATTTCTCGTCCGGGTTGGCCTAGCAGACCCTGTCTTATACGCGGGCATGTTAAGGACGGATCAGGAAGGTCGTGTGCTTTCGAAAAGCTATAGGTATTGCTGTCCCTCTAATGGCGAATGTCGGAGAGCCACGACAAATAGGAAAAGAAAATGAGTTACCACCAGTAGACAAGACGAATATAACAATTTGAGAGAATTAGGTCGTAAGTTATTATCAGAAAATTTTAACAGAATATTAGCAGCACAAATAGACATAATTTAAAAATAAACGTGGCAGAAGATATGATTCGCAGACGAAAAAATTTGCCTTGTCATTATTTTTTTCAAGCCCAGGAACTTACAAGGAATTAGAAATATCAATTGTATTACGTTCAATCTGTAATTTACAGTTATTTATACAAAAATGGAATTTGGTTCCAGATATAAACATTAACTGTTTCGAGCAATTGAATTAAAATTAAAAAGCGTTGCCACTAACAGAGCGCCACTACATACTACGTGCAGATGAAATGAGTTTGACGGCTCATTTATGGAAAAAGTGCTTTAGTTATGATGGCACGTAGTATTGCAGGTAATTGGAAACTGCCAGTTTACTTTTATTTCGTGGAGTCTGCAGGCCATAGCAATTTATTAAAGAATATTATATTTGATGTAATTATTAAATTAAACGGTAACGGTGTCATGGTGCATGCATTAATTATAGACATAGGATATAATTTTGTACAAATGTTTCGTGAGTTAAGAATATCTATTAAAAATTCAACTTTTTCGGTTAATGAACAGAGAACAGTTTATATTTTTCACACGCCACATTTAATAAAAGCTACACGAAAGAATTTATTAAAACATAGTTTTAAAATTAATGATAAAATATTTTGTTTGTCATATATTGTTGAATTCTATAACCGAGATAATAAACAATGGATTAAAATAGCTCCTAAATTATCAAAATTATACAATGAGTCGAATAACTTTTTAAGAATGAAAGTCAAATTTGCTGTACAGATATTTAGTAACCATATAACTGCACGCATGTGTACGTAAATGTCTTCAGGTTTACTTCCAACTGAGGCCGTCGGAACGATCATTAATTGAGCGTTTTAATAAATTATTTGATATTTAAAATCGTCGGCCGGAATTAATTCTAAAGAATATGGTAAAGTCTTTGTTGGAATTAAAAAGCAAACAAATTTTTGCATGATATGTTATAATTTTTTAATTGTATAAAACTAGTTAATAATAATAATAAACACGTGCAAATGAAATACTTTAACTGATGGCAAACAACAATTAATAGTGTTATTCATTTTTGGGAAGTATTAAAAAATTATGATTTCCCAGCGGTAATTGCCTTAATCCAGTACCTGTACAAATGAACGCATTTAAAAAACTTTTTAGTATCAAGTTTATAGAATATTCAGAAGCGCAAAATTGTACAAATGATTTTGATGAAATATTAAATGTTGTTGACACGTTAATTTCTATAGAGCCCACAGAATATGTGGCTTCATCGAAGCGTTCAATTTTAAACATTCCGACGCAGGATTATTGTACAATGAATCTGCCAGAAGCAAATACATTGAAATGTGTGTGCGGTTATTTAAAAAAAACATATTTGGAAATGCATTCTTTCAATTTATGTATAAAATTTGTAAGTGAAAACAAGACTGTGTTAAATGTTACTACATTATATTGTTTCTTCACAGCTGATGAAAATTAGGAGGACAATATATTTGGAAATTTGAATATCGCAAGCAATCATTTTTGTGATTACATTAAAAAATAAGAGGAAATATTTTTAAAAATTTTGAGAACAAGTGTTTTCACAAAAATATTGGTAATTACTTCTTTCATTTGGCACAATAGATAAACTTTGAACAACCATGCCCGAATTTCCCAATGGTTTTTTTTAATAAAATTATATTTTCACATGCACATATCCCAGACAACCAGCAATTGGCACGCCAGTGACACCGGGTGGAACAAAGCACTGTGTTAGGACAGTGCTGCTACTCAGCTCTCGAGCCGGCACAGGTTTAGCACTGGGGTGACACTACTGAAGCACTGCGATATAGCACAGGGGCTATACCGCCGTGGCAATGACACTATCAGCTCATCTTAGTGACACGCGTGGTAATGACATAGGCTAACATTTACTAATGGGGAAGCTGTTTCCATAAAAATTATAAACGAATATTAAAAATGACTAAACTAAGCAGTTTATTTATTTTGATTCTAAAATATGACAGATACACTGACACGAAACAAAAATATAAGAACTTGTTTTTATTATTTCTTATAAACTAACACGATACGGCGATTTTTTCAGAAAAGTCGGTCATTACTTCATCGTAAAAATATATATATTTATTTTATATATATTTTTTCAACTCATCGTTATTAATTCATGCAATAGAGGGTTATATTATTTTTAATAATTCTTACAAATGGTAAAACCATGTACCGCTAGAATATATGCACCGAAGGAAAAAAAATAAAAAATTGGTAACGGAGTAATAAAAATATTGTATAATATTATTACGTTCAATATGTTCACCTGAAGATTGTGATACACTATCCAGACAACACACGGTAAGATGGTGACGACACCATACCGGCACTGCAGTGGCACTTCTGAGAAGTGACAGCAGATCCGTAGATATCTGTGACCGGATTCGTTACCTAAAATGCCGCAATACGTTACCAGCACGTTCTAGACACCGGTGTAACCACGCCGTCTGAGTTGCACAGCGCCAGTACCATCGTGACACGCGTGTCATCGTTCCAATCAGAAATTTTTTCTGCATTGGCGTAGGATCACATTTGCTAATGGGGAACCTGTGTGTTTCCATACAAATTAAAGCCGTCAGAGATCAGATGTCAACATACAAGTACTGACAGACGTTTTGGTAGTCGTTTGCCAACATTTATAATTACTGAGAGGGCCATGTATATTTTTTCAGCATATTGGCAGCATATTGTTTAAGGAAATGTAATAAATGTTACATTTACTTATAAAACGTTGAACTAATTAAGTTACATTTACTTTATTAGTGTATCACAATTTTCAGGTGAAAATATTGAACGTAAGTATTTCTTTTCCTTTGGTACATATATTCTCGCGGTATATGGTTTTAGCGTTTGTAAAAATTATAAAAAATAATATAACCCTCTATTACATGAATTAATAACGATGAGTTGAAAAAAATATATAAAATACATATATATATATATATATATATATTTACAATTTTAAATAATAAATGATTGAATGTTTTAAATAATAAAAACAAATTCTTATATCTTTGTTTTGTCTCAGTGTATCTTTGTTAGAATCAAAATAAACAAACTGTTTAGTGTAGTTATTTTTAGTATTCGTTTGTAATTTTTATTTCAACAGTTTCTCCATTAGTAAATGTCAGCCTACGCCACTGCCACGCCTGTCAGTATGCTGAACTGATAGTGTCATTGCCACGGCGATGTTGCCCTTGTACCATATCGCTGTACTATAATAATGTTGTGATACAAGTGCCGCTCCAATTCTAAGGCTATGCTGCTATGAAGGCTGAGTACGAGCATGGTCTTAGCATGTTTTTGCCACAGAAATCGTTCCAGCCGGTGCCATTGGCATGGCAATCGCTGTGCTGTCTGGAATAATAGGACAGTATAAATTTTTCTGTGAAGAATATCTAGAAGAGTGTATATCATGACGAAACAGTAAACATTTTTCTAAAAAAAATATTTTTTTTGGAACTTATGTTTTGGAGACGTGTCTATTGTAAATTTTCAATTTTTTGCTTTATTTACAGTTGAGGCAGAGTTCGTACGTGTTCGGTCGCGTTCAGACGCTTGCAGACGTTCTGCTTTCAAGGTACATATATACGCTTACTTATTGATTGCGTAATATTCTCCATTGCGATTCTATTTACACTTTGTTTAATCATTGCATACTTGATTAACTATTTATTAAACATTAATATTATAAAGATAAATACATCTTTAAGTTCTCTTTTTATTATGCGTTTCATTGTTGTAGTTGTCCATAGACTTCGTTTAAACTTTGAAAATATGATTTATGAACTCGTTTAATACAAAATCTTAAAAGAACTAGCTTCACCTTTGTATATTTATTCAAATTGTTTTGTTTTGTTTTATAACAGATATTTGATCAATTACGTCTTTCAAATAATGGATGTAAGGAACAATGAACATCATAATCATTAGTACAACAACGGTCAATGATATCTTTCAAGAAGATTTGGTAATATTGTATTTATTACTGAAGAAGGTGTGACGTACTACAAATTGTAAGAACGTTGAACGTGCGGTATAAATTTATATTAGCTTTTTATTCATTGTTTGGTAACATTTGATGTATAATTCTTTATGTATCTAACAGGTAATGAGTTATTTGTTTAATAATTATTCTTTTCTAAAATTCTGATAACAAGTAATTATAACAGAATTTTTATAGATCAAACATGAATTTTTACTGTGTTCATAAATAGTTTATGATATTTGAATGTATTTTACAATATATTCAAACTTTATAATCTATTTTATTTATATATAAATATTTTTGCATAATATATGTGCAAAATACATATAACATAAGTAATACTTTAATATACATATTGTCTTATTATCTATACGATGTGAATATTGTAATTCATTATATACTACAATTACAAATTACGTTGCAAATAATTCGAACAAATAGCTGTCATTAGTTTTAATTTTGTTTAAATTAATTTGAATAGAAATTTTTAATTTTAATTAGAAATTTTTTTTAATTAGGAATATTCAAAATAATTAAGTCAGGTAGTAATTTTTCGCTTAAAAGACTTTGATAATTACTATTAATTCGATCATTTTCGACAGATAACTACGTTATAAGAGCGTATGTATATTTTTAATTTACATAATTTATGTACAATCATATGTACATGCTAAAGTATGTAGCTAAAAGTATGTATTTACTATATTGTGACGTGGTGACGTCACAAGGCTCGCTTCATCCCGCCCCCCTGCTCCGGTTAGCTTAGCTCGCTGATCACCACCCATGCGAGAAGCGCGACGCGGACTATCGCGATAGCTGTATTTGCGAGAAGCGTGAAATATCTCTCCGTTCTACGGATTAGACTGGCGAGTTGATGGAAGAAACGACCCAGAAGACGTCCCTTCATCGAATAAGCAGACCGCGAAAGGGCTGTGCGCCAAGGTAGCGTGACGGGCTCGACGGTGGAAAAGTCGGAAAGTGAATAAGAGAAGAAGACCCTTAAATCCAAGGGATATTATCCAAGGCCCTGCGAAGATATGACCGCTGTCATCGTCCATGGAGACGCCTAGGATGGTTCTTGGAAGTGAGAAGAACCTCTAGCCCTCCCCTGAACACACTAAAAGAGAAGTTCAAGAGTACAGCGGATATGCAGGTGAGCCGTGGAAAGCACGGCACGCGATACGCGCCGCAGTTCAAATGAGACCCCCCCCCCCCCCCTAGAGACACCCGAGGGGGCGAAAAGAGAAGATCCCCGAAATCTACCGATCGATGCCCTGAACAATACCGAAGTGTACAGCCTACCCCACCAAGGAGCCCTAAAGAGGATCTAGGAGATCTGAGGACCACCAACGGACTGATTGAGCGAGTGAATTAGCGAGCGATCAGACGTACTTTGTTGAATGATTTTGAGAAGAGCGAAGGAGAGAGAGAAAGGGAGCGTAGAGAAGCACGAGAGTCCATACCAATTGGAAAGGAGAGCGAGTCCTTATACGCTTGAAGGCAATGTACCGGGAGTAAGGAATAACGCTCGACCTTTTTGCTCTCAATTTTTATATAACAGTCAACAACAGTGGAATAACAAGTTCTTAATATTGGGGGCGGTGCTATGGCCACGATTCCTTTCACGTCGCTACGCGACTCTAATAAAACTCTAATCGACCTCACAATTCTTAACGAATATGGAAGTTGTTCTAAACGGCCTGTTCTAGACGAACCGGGTGTTCTGGACGAACTGTTCTAACCGAACTATTTTAACCGAATCGTTCTAACCGAACTGTCTGCTTGAATCGTTCTGACCGAACTGCCGCGAGGTACGAAAATGTCGTCCCTTAAAAATGCGTACAGAAAAGGATGGGAAAACCAAGAATGCACAGGATGGATGCACGGACGGAGAGAGTGAACGCTTCCACGAAACGCAACGGACGGAAATTGGTCATAAATAAACCAAGTTTAAGGATCTGCCGTACGCGACTAAGCATTGCCCAGTCGCGACGAAATCTCAAAGGAAACAATTGCATGGCCCAGATGATGGACACGAACCAGACGGATATCGGGTTTAGGAAGCGCGCGGGCCTGGTCGCCAAGTGCTAACCCGCGGTGACCAGACCTGCGCTGTGTCGTGGGAACGCATTGTTAGCTCGCTAGAAAATTTATGACGAGAAAATACTTGGAATCGTAGCCGCCACACGCTAAAGCGTCTCATTTTCCTGCCGCATTTTTGATATTGTGTATTGTATCTTATATCGTATAACGGGTGGTGATCCCCGGTCATTCGCGGCGTACCGCGTAACATTCAGTAGTCCTATTTAGTAATTCCGCGTCGAGGCAATATAAAAAGATGTCGTGAGTTCCGTATCCCGTGATCCGAATTTGCGTATTCGGCTAGACGTAGTCGAAAGAAGGAGCATTTAGAAGTTTCGAGAGTTGTTCTGGCCCGGGGTTTCCCCGGGTTGCGTAGTCCCTTAATTTTTGCTACTTCCGGAGTAGCTGGCGCCCAGAAAGCCCCAGCCTTGCAGCTTCGAAACACCCCCTGGTTAGGCGATTATCTTGTTCCTTTACTTTGCGTTGGCGAATCCGCGGAAAGTGTAATCACGCGGATATTTTGCACACCTACCTAAAATCGGATTAAAACTGTTCTATACCCATTATTACCGGTATAATTACCCACCCCCCCCCCTTTCTTTTGCGGATTGTAACGGGAACCCCGTCACAACATAAACGCGGAAATTAGTAAAGAGAACTGGATAGATTATTAAATTCTGTAGGAAGCCGTTGGGTCTTGTGAACACTGCTGTCGGTATTAGAATTTGGAAACGCATAATTGAGCAGCAATCGATTTATTTTATTACTATTAGTACTTTCATTTTTTTAGATAATGAAAACTTTCCAGTATGGCAACAAGCACATTTTTTCTGCGAAGAGTATGTTCTATTTCTAGACAATTCTACATAATTGTAGTACCAGCGTTCTATCCTCAAAAATGCATGACGAAACCAGTGATTCTGTGATTCCAGAGCGGTATGATTTATTTTTAAAGGTTGCATATAAATTAATGTGTTGCTTCGAAAGAGTGCATATATGTTAATAATACACTTTTGCAAAGCACTCTGTAATCACAAAATCGTGAAGTATAAACATAGTTATTAATTTTTAATCGAAAAATTCGATGTTTTGTTTATTTACAAGAAGTATTAATAAGTTTTATAAACTCCATACATCGTAACGTGGTGACGTTACAAAACTCGACCCCCCCCCCCCCCTCTTTTGTTAGCCTTAACTCCTTGATCACCTGTGCGAGAAGCGCGGCACGAACCATTGTTGTAGAAGTATTTGCAAAAGGCGTAAAATACGCGCTGTTAGGGCCTTTCCCCCTTTCCCCTCATTTTTCTCCTTCTTTTATGGGTTCGTCTGGCAAGCTGAGGGAAAGAACGACTATGAAGAAGATGTCCCTCTGGCGGATTAGCAGACAGCGGGGTGTTCATGGAATGGCTGTGCGTCAAGGTAACGTGAAAGGCTCAACGGTGAAGGACGACGGAGAAGATGTCCTATAGGGTGTGAGAGGGATCTCAACCCCCCTTAGCCCCTACAGAGAAGTTTACAAGTTTAGTGGCTCTGCAGATGAACTATGGGAGCGCGGCGCGCGAGACGCGCCGCAATTCAAATGGTCAGGAGGACACTCTCCGCCCCCAGAGACACCCGTGGGGCGAGGAGCAGTGATCGCCGAAATCCACCGATCGATGTCCCGAACAATACGAAAGCGTACAGCCCCAACTCGCCAAAGAGCCCCGGAGGAGGATCCAGGAAGCCCGAGGATCACAGGAAAATCAATTAGTGAGCGACTTAGCACGTGTAAAGATTAGGAGCGAGTTAGCTGAGTGTACAGAGAGAGCGATATAGAGTGTGAGAACTAGAGAGAGGAAAAATTGCGAGCAGATTCCTCTTGGACAGACAGACCTTCCGGGTCGAAGAATAGAGAGTGAGTGTTTGTACGCTAAAGCGTCCTATTTTCCCGCTGTATTTCTTCTATCGCATATTGTATATTGTATTTTATACCCTGAAACGGGTGGTGATCCCGGTCGTTTGGGCGTTCCTGCGTCATTTCCGCGGACCTTCTTCGTCAAACAATACGTCGAGGCAATACGAAAAAAAGCCGTGACTTCAGTATCCCGCAACCCAAGTTTGCGTTGTTTATCCACTTGCTATTGAGAGAGGAAGTACCTCGAAGTTTGAGGGTTCTCAGGCCTCGTATTTTTCCGGGTTGCGCAGTTTCTGTTAGTGCTACCGTTCAGGTGGCTGGCGCCCAAAGCATTCGTTGTGACCCGCAGCTTTGAGATATTTTCATTTCAACGATTATTTCATATCCACGATCGCGTGAAGAGTTGTACGTGATCGATTAAATTGTACTTATTGAATATCCTGTATTAAATATACGTTTTTTGTTTACCGTGCTAAATAATAACCCTTTTGCCGAGCTTCCCTGACTTAGTGTAGACGAGTTTCCATCACAACATATATGCGCCTAAAAAATACTATAGATTCAAAAATGTGTATCGTGATCTATTTTACCATATCGCAGAGAAAAAATTAATGAAACTTGTAAATTTATAATATTTTACAATTATTGCATAACACATTTTTTATCGTGAACTGATGGAAAATGTGTACGCTTTTCGAGACAGTCGACCCAGTTAAAATACATTTTTTCTCTAATTTCTATTAGTTTCTATATGCAGTACGTATGCATTCACTTTTAAATTATCAATGGTATTAGTAGAAATCAAGAATGGTCAAGTTAGTGAAAACCGAAAGTCAATGAATTAACAAATTTGAATAATAACTTTATTAGTACAAATTACTTCTTTTTTTCTTGTAATTCTGGTGTCAATACATAAGAACATAAAAGTATTTAATATTTTTTAGAATAATTTTATAACATGAATAATGCGGGATTCTATGGAAAGGATGTGGCATTCAATAGCAGGCACGTCCGTTGGTCTTACAATTAATATTAGATAATAAATTAATGACCAAAAAAACGTTTGACACAATATGAGGCTTAAAAATAGACATTAATGCGTTTGAATGTGATGTATGCGAATGGAAGTTCATACAATATGTCTTGTGTGTATAACTTTACATAGAGTTTAAATAATTCTACTGTTTGGTCCAAATACACGTTTGAATAAGTGAATAAGATTTAATCGCAGATACAATTTTCTTAATGAATATGATTTTAACTACATTCCCCTAAAAATAATTCCGAAATGAACTTTTTCGTGCAGAATTTGAATGTACCTCTTATAATTGTTATTTGTCTTCATCGTTTCTGTTCCAGAAATATAACGCGTGTGTATCGGTTGTGACGCGGCCATAACGCTAAGCTGGGGGAGACGTGGAACAGGGGTTATTAAGCAAACACGAATTGTGCTGAAGCGGCTGCTTCGGTTAGTTATAGAATAAAGGAGGAAAGAAAGAAGGAAGGAAAAGAGAGGGGAAGAACGTTTCGTCCTGAGCCTGCTAGTGGACTCATCAGTAAGGCTACCTAGCAGGCCCTGCCTTAGACGCTGGGATATTAGGGACAGTTCAGAACTTCTATATATTGGAAAGGATGGGTCATCGGGTACTTTCAGGAAAGTGTAAACGGTTCTGTCCCTCTAGTAGCGAGTGCCGCCACATCGCCCCCTTGCCAGTGGTGAACGATATCCGGCTGTGCGTCTTCGTTCTTAGAGATGTTCCCTCAGGTGCGACGATGTGCGTAGAACCTCATATGATGGTAGATTACTGGGTGTAGTAACCGCGATGCCATGTGAGCTGCTCTTCGGACGCGGCGGATGCGCGGTGTTCAAGCCAAGCCGGCGAGCGCGCTGTGAGAAGACCTGCGCTGAGCAGTCGTATACTCTGCTGTCCTAGGATGGCCCGTGTGTAAACGACAAAGTTCGTCGCGCGTTGTGGTAATTGCCGTGAGGTCCCAGTGATCCTTGTCTGCAAGTACGGACTTCTGCGAGATCGTCGTGGGCGCGGCGTAGAGGCGTGGCCACCCTAGGAGAGGGGTTACGATTTCGGCGTGCTGCGGCGGTACCCAAGGTTCATCGATGAATGCTTCATCCTTCCAGATGTTCTGGGCGAGGCTGTCGTCGCAGGTAGAATGCTCGGTGAGCTGCTTCCTTGTCTTCCCGTGTTGTAGTAGGCTGCGTGTCCATATCACGTCGGGGTCACCAGTTGAAGCGGCTGCGCTGCTTCGGTTCGCTGCAAAGATGGAGAAAGAAAGAAGGAAGGAAAAGAGAGGGGAAGAACGTTTTGTCCTGGGCCTGCTAGGTAGCCTTACTGATGAGTCCACTAGCAGGCCCAGGACGAAACGTTCTTCCCCTCTCTTTTCCTTCCTTCTTTCTTCCTCCATCTTTGCAGCAAACTGAAGCAGCGCAGCCGCTTCAGTGCTAACTGGGATGTAATACTTCACTTTTTCGCTGAGATACAATCCTGCTCGGTCTTTTACTACCGCGGTTCAATGTGGTGCGTGAAATAAGCGATAGGAAAAAAAGGGGACTCGAAATAGACGGATGTTTTAGGCGATTAGTGAAAGAAAAATCTTCTTCAATCCTCCTAGAAGATCGAAGAACGTTTCGTCCTGGGCCTGCTAGTGGACTTATCGGTAAGGGTACCTAGGAAGCTCTGCCTTAGACGCGGAGATATTAGGAACAAGTTAGAAGTTGTATATATTGAAACCGAGAAGGCAATGTGTACTTTCGGAAAACTGTAAGTGTCGATGTCCCTCTAGTGGCGAGTGTCGGAAGGCCGCCACAGGGTCAACATTCTTCCGGGGTCATGTCTCCACGGTTGTTGCTCCATTCTCTTCTATCGTCTAATCTTCTATCGCTGCCTTAACGTACAGCCGTTGCTGGGATGAGTCTTCCTCTTCCCTCGCTGAGACGTCTGTCTTCAGGAGACCTTCTCACTCATACTTTGGAAGGGAGAGGGGACGAAAAAGGAGGTTCTAAAAAGGGTATCTCTTATCACCGCAATTTTTAATATAGCCTTTCACAAGTGTCGCAGACTTCCTGCGTTCGCGGGTGTTGACCGTCGAGCCGGAGTGGCGTGAACATTTCGAGACCTTACCACGCCACACGGTTTACGAGTGGTTCTTTCTGTATCTCTTTTTACTTGCCCGTAAAGCTTGCCGCGCGATTTTCTGAGATTTTCTTTTGGTAAGCTTTTAGAGGTAAGTACTTGTATATATAGTTTCTGAAAGGAAAAAGTACAGAACATGTATCAGTTGTAATGAAATATAAGAAAAAGTAATTCGTACTATATACTGCAAGCATCAGGCGCCTGTCAGCTAGAACTGTTTCATTGCCTTCTTTGCTGTACCAGGAGAGGAATCGCAAATGTTCATTAGGTAGAACTTTCTTTATGGCTATGTCTATCGCTTCCTTTTCAGTGAAACCATTTGCTTGTTACAGGTACGCGATCTATTCAAGCATAAGTATGTGCAATAAACACATAATTATATATAGAACTCTATTTTCTATATCTTTATTTACAAGTTCATGAAACGTATGCTCATCGACACTGTCAAAGCATTTTGACGTTTGTATACTTCTAAAATGTAGCTACGATGGTTTTGATATCATATTCGACGTATCTGGACCCCTTGTGCGTACAAAGGAATGTATAATTTCCTGGAGGTTTCTATAAACGTTTACAGAAAAATGTTATAATATGGCACAACAAATTTGGAAATTTAGATATTGCATATTTACTGTAGCTGTATCTTTATGTCTTTCACGTTATTCGCTACTGTATTTATCTTGTCAATTAGTTTAATGGATGTGTGTATGTGCTATGTGAAATGTGTGTGTGTCTCCTCAATTCGTTTATTTTTCCTTTTCTCATTTCTTCGTATAGTTCCTTCCTCAATTCGTTTATTTTTCCTTTCCTCATTTGTTCGTCTTTTGTGACACACGGGGGATTTTGTGTGTTTTGTACTGACCGTAACGGATAATAAACTTAAGGAGCAGCTCGACTAATGAAATATAATATTCGACCATTTGATACGTGAGGTTATTAACTACTGTTACAAATATGAATATAGCAGTAAGAAAAAAACGCGAATTTTAGCAAAGTAACGGCTCTATATTTATTATTATTGTTACGACTAAATTTGTATTTCAAATTACTTTATATTTAGGTATAATAAGGAAAAAGTACTTAAAAATGGCTACTGACCCTGTTAATGAATTCTAATATGGATTGAAATAAGATCATTAGTTTTACGCTATAACAAACACTGACTGAGTAAATTAAAAGTCTTAATGCTTTTTAGGTAACATTTCATATCTTGTTGTGACGCATTGCACTGTGAAAGAATGTTTGCCTTTTCCAACGTCAGAAGTCTTTTCGAGAGATGAATGTTTGAATTTGTATTTCAATAATGTCCGTCACACTACACTTGTTTGCTCTCTTATTCGCTTTAATATTCTTTTATTTCTGTTTTAAATGCTCCAAGATGATAGTACTCTCAGAACACTGTAAATGTTTTGTTTCTTTATCAAAATAAATTTGTTCAAATTAAACTATTCTCAAAATGTTTCTAACCAATACTGTTGTTGTTAGTTTTTATATACTGTGATGTGGTGATGTCACAAGGTCCCTATCCCCTTGGCTTAAAGGGAGCAAGAGAACCTCAGAGACATCCGTTGCCGTAGGAAGAAATGGTCGCTAGGTTCCACCGATCAATGCCCCGAACAATGCCGAAACACACAGCCTACCCCACCAAGAAACCCCGAGGAGGATCTAAGAAGTCAGAGGACCGCATACAAATCAATTAGCGAGTGATAGTGCGAGTCGAAAGTCCATTTTTGTTAATCAAGCGAGTTGTGTGCGAGAGAGAGCGAGAGAGAGAGAGAGAGAGAGAGAGAGAGAGAGAGAGAGCGTCGCAAAGCGAAATCACAGGAAGAGCAGGAGAAGATATCGTGAGTCCTTATTCGCCGAAGCGTCTTCTTTTCTTTTGATTTTCTTTTCGAACTGTATTGCGTTTTTTGTATCTTTTGCGTAATTAAAGTGTACGGAGCACCTTTCGTGCGCGGTAAGCGTGTGGTAATCGAAAGTCGTTCGTCGCGTTATTGCGTAATTCTCTGGCCTTTCTGGCTAGTTCGTATCCCGTTTATCTCAGGTTTTGAGTAATTCCAGTGGCCCCTTTTGGTCAGTTCGCGTCGAGGCAATAGATAAAGAAGCTGTGACGACAGTATCCCGCGACCCGTGTTATTTAGCTAGTCGTTGGTCGAGATAAGGAGCTCTTCGAAGCTTCAGAAGTTGCTCTGTCCCGTAATTCCCGGGTCGCGTAGTCCTTTTTTGTGCTACACTTTATGTAGCTGGCCAAGAGTCCCAGATCTCGCAGCTTTGAATTCCTCCATTTGAACCGGCAAAGTTTGCGCCCGCGAGTACGCGAAAGGTTGTACGTAAGCAAGTAGCTTGTAGCGGGAGAACGATTTGTATTAAAGCAAATTTTACCTATTAACGTGTTCGTTTAATTGATCCCTCTCCGAGCTCCCCGGTCGAGTAAACGCTGAAACCCCGTCACAATACGTATGGTAAATCAAGAGGCTCCTGCATGCACCGTTTCTGTCAATTAATTGTAAGTCTCTGGTTTAAGTGTTATATACACCCGGTTTTATAGGTTACAATCACTATGTCAACTTATGTCGCATCACTTTTCTCTGCCTTACTAGAATTGAAAGGCAGACTACGGTTTCTACTCGCACTTATAAAGTTTAGTTTTTAACATTAATGCGTACGCATAATAATATCAACTAAAACTTCATCCTTCTTGCTTGTTTTTAGGTACGTACGGAGTTACTACTTCTCCGATGTTCACCTAAACTTCCTTTCTTTTGTGCACTGTTGTTTTGCAGTTTAGATCAAGCAAAATGTTGCTATTTACAGTATTATCCCTCACTTTCCCATGAAGGAAAAACAGTTTTCAGCATTTACTCTCTTTTAGATAATTATGATTGTATCGTTTAACATGAACTTATAGCATTTGTTTACTATTTGCAATATTAATAGCAATTATTTTACTATATTATTATATCGCTAATAATTAAAAATAATTAAATACTTTAAACAATTAGTTAAAAATAATTAAATCGTAAATAATAAAAAATACAAATAAAATGTATAAAGAGTATAAATAATAAACAAATATATGAAATAAATCAAATAAATATAAATATCTCGGCAAGCACACATGCGCAGTAGGTCGGCGACAGCGATGCGCATGCGCGATCGACTACCCGCGAGAGTACAAATAGAGTTGCAGGAGAGCCTGCAGCCAGAGAGTGTTTGAGAGTCCTGCCCGACTGAGATCTGGGTCCGAACTTTAACCAGCTCCTCGTTTGAGCGACTCCAGGAGTAGGTTAGCGTCCGTAGACAAAGAAGGAAATATAGATAGGGTAACTTTAACCAAATATATTGCAATTATTACTAGCTGTAGTTTCGTTGAATAAATTGTTATATTGTTATTATATTGAGAAAGATTTAGTCCTGTGAATTTCAATTTTTAGCCACGCATATGAGCCTATTCCCTCTCCTCTTAACCATACGAGCCGTTCTAGTGAGAAACTGCTCTTCCACTGTTTGAACGCAGTGACTTCTATCGATAAAGACGTTAGACTACTGCACTTAGCTGTATACAGAGGTATTTATATAGTAGTATGTAATATGCACATATCTATGTCGTCTCAGTCTTATTCAAATTGTTTATTTTTTAGGTATAGTATGGAGTTGATATCTTTCCACAAACATCGTAATGTCTTCTTCTTACCAACTGTACTGCGGATTATACTTCAAATAATTCATAAAAGTCATAAATATTTTAATATGCACTGTTCTGCACTTGTTTCACTTATCGATATGCGCCCGACGTCGGCGATTGCAAACATGCTCTCTAATAGTTTAGAATTTTAATTTGATAACATATATGATAAAATATATTTTATATATTGTTCGTTACAGAATAAATGATATCTCTACACTTTTTGTCTATTAGCATGTACTTTTAACCGCAATGCACCAGAATAAACTTCTCGCTAATTAAATTCCAATTTTTCTTAGATTCTGTTTCCCGATTGAGTTTCAACTTAATTTTCTTATTTTTCTACCTCACCCGCTCTACAGTGCTTACGTCACTGCACTGTTCACAGTTTTTGCATATATGAGCGCACGTTGATGCTGCTGTCTTTACTCTAAAATGTCCATTTCTAGAGCGATTTTACACAGGTTTTGGGACCTAAACTTCATTTTTTGAACCACACTCGAACTCCGATTATACGTGCCGTGACCCATTACACGCACTCGTATAACGACGCGAGTGAAAATGGCGTCGTGACGCTACAACACCTTCGTCCCGTTTTTTAAACAAAATTCACAACTTTCTGCATTAATAACACTTCTTGAAGCGTTGAAGGATGATCCCTCTCCTTGCACGTTGCAGTTGACAGACTCCACTATTCGAAACAAGGTTTTCAAATCGTGAATAACCGCGTACGTGATTTTGCACCCGGATTGCTCGCAATACTTACCTGCCTCGATACAGCCGTAACTGAGATTTGAAATTGCTCGGTTTACTCTCTTAACTCATATTTGCACGGAACGATATGAAACGCGCCTGCATTTTTCGGACATCGTCTTGGGAATCAATCTCATCCAACTAAACCTAACCTAACCTAATCTAACCAAACGTAACTTTTTTTAACATTGAAAAATCCTCATAGATCTTCCGAAGCTATGAAACTCCGGTGGCATGGCGGATTTTTACCAATTAAAACCCCACAGTGACCACTGCTTGGCGCTTCTAGGAGGGGACCGAGGACAGGGTGACTGAGAGGACACCCTGCTTGGAGAGGAGGGTGACCAACCAGATACCCCTAATACGACCAAATTGAGTCACATTGCCACGACTTCCGTACCCGGGGGACACGTGCAATGGTCGAGGCGTTTGCCTAAACGCCCTGATCGCGCTCCCCGGCTGACTCAGTAGTACCACCGCGCATCCGTCTCGCGTCCGATTCGGCACAATTTATATATTATTTATATATTATTCGGCATAATTTTTATATTGTCTGAAGCAACCACGGTCGGTCAGCACTTGTGTGGTTCGGTACATAAGTCGTCCGAAGCTACAACTCACCCATATATCTAGGACCGGCGGGACCGCCTCAACAGTCCAAGGGTTGAGACAACTGCGATGGGACAACTCGTCCCGTCACTTTGAAATCGTGGACCGCTGGGCCTGGAGTTAAACTTGTCCCGACTAATCATCTCCCTTGGCGGATTGGAGACCTGGCGTGCAATGCAACGACCCCTGTAAACATAAGTTGTCAGGTGCTTCAGAGATAATAGAATCGCCAGGTTTGTGGCCGCCTCATATGACACTGTACGATACTCCCCAATGACGCGTATGACAACGCACTGCCGTTCCCGTCGGAGGAGCGACATGCTTCTTAGACTGGTCAACAAAGTGTCGGCTCAAACAAGAGCACTGAACAGTGTTATACTTCTAACCATATCACAATAGAGGTGATGCATCCGCATATCCGGACCACCAAGGTTGGACATTATGCGACTCAGGTGAGACACTAGTTTGTCCAGCCTGGCTGCCAGACAGAGCAAAGTGCGGGACGAAGTTTCAGGAGCTGTCCAGGTAGACATCAAGATATTTGATGTCGGTATCTACCTAGACATCGGACAATTAGATCCTCACTAGACACAGAGGTGAAGCGACCCTCCAACGGCGATCGAAGCAGACGATCTCTGTCTTCTAGAGGGACAAATTTAACTCCATACTTCGAATCTGCGAGGCTATGGTGACAACTGCCATCTCTAACTGACAAATAGTCCTCCCTAAGTTCCTGCCGGTAGCAGATACCATTATGTCATCAGCATGTCATCAGCTCGCCGTGAGGGAAGGCGCCCATGGACGTAACTTGTACATTACATGTTTGTGGGAGCGCCACCCTATTTTCATGAAATCTGGAGTGAAGTCCGTCCCAACCCTGAGCCGTGGCTACTCTTGATGGGTAGCTGTAGCCACCTGGTAAGCTCATGATACTCGGCATACTGTGCCGTTCTCATTGCATCAGGGTTGCATCAACGCCTCGTTCGGGTGTAGTGGCGGCTATCAACTCCACAATCAGAACGGAGATTCTGGATGTCGTCGTTCCACCAATACACCGTACAGCGGAGTGGATTGACCCGGACGCGCGGCTTCGCCGCGTTACAAATTGTTGTCATAGGCCAGGCCACTGCGAAAACGGCCGTCATCAGTGCGTCCTCATCCATGCCCTACAAGGTCCACCTTCGTTGATGATGGGCAGTTGGCCCCATCGGGGGAGATGTGCTAACATCCATGTATATATATATATATATATATATATATATATATATATATATATATATATATATATATATATATATATATATATACTAACTATAGTATATAACTATTATATATATATATATATATAGTTTAACAGTGCCGCCACGTCATCGAACTTCCGGGGTGTGGTGCACTGTAAACTACCATACGCGTTCGCAGGTGTGGGGCGGCCCGTTGGCGCCTAGTATCCAAGAATAGCGATGATCCCGGTGATAAGGTTACAGGGTAGTGATCAGGGTAGTGAGGCGTCAAGACCAGCCTCTCCTACCTTAGCCTCGCATCAAACTTCCTAGCGGTCCCCCCGGAATGTGCCTACGGGCATTCAGATTGATGCGGGTCGAGGAGACTCCTGCGTGAATCCCATCGCTGGACCGCGGTCTCCTTTTTATCGATTATTGATGGGGCAAGTTGTGGTTCACGTTTATTGACTCAACACTAATCCATTCAAATCGTAGAACAAAATTCCTTACAGCCGACACAGAGTCAAGGCAGAAAAGGTCTTCTTCTCACTGCTAAAGTCTTGATGGAGAACACACTCGGTGCATGGGCGGATGTTATAAGAGATGGCTTATATCAAATGACGAAAATTGCGGTGCATGTTCTGACCTCTACCGGGGCCAATTTATAATAGTCATTGATCCTCCAACCCAATAAAAACTCATTGTGGACAGGATACAAACTTATAAACCCTCTTATATGCCCTCACGGGGCCTTATAAACCCTCCGCAGCTGTTACGATGAACCACGGTTTTGTCTTCGATGCCGAGTCGAATCTCCCACCTATTCCGTGATAGACCCGATAACGTTGAGTTTGCAGCCAGTTTGGCTTCCGGGAGGGATGATCGGCAATAGACGCGATCTTGTTCGTCAAATTTCTTTCGGATTTGGCCACGTTCGGGGAAGTAGCTGCTCTGGCTGTGTTTTTAGATATTCAGAACGCATTCAAATCCCTCTCCTGGGTGGCCATCCGCGGGACCCTCAACCGTCACAAGGAACCTTGTGAAGCAAGGCCATTGTATGTGGTGGCCACAATGAATCTGTTAGGCGACAGATCAATCGTGGAGTATCTCTGGGTTCGTCTTGTGCCCTTGTTCTGGAACCTGGGGTACAATACGGCTGTGCGGGTTCCTCTGCTGATCAACGTATACTTAACGTGTTACGCCGATGACATCATAGTGCTAACCACCGGCAGGGACTTGGGAAGGACTATCCAAGACAAGTTGTAGTTGTCCCCTCAGAAGACAGAAATTGTCTTCTTTGATCGTCGTTGGAGGAGCGCTCTACTCCCGTGTCTGTTGAGGATCGATCCATACTTTCTGTACTTTCGTATAATGATTGGCAGTATAAGCCACGGTCCGTTCTATCTTAACTTCTCAATGTAGATTTCTATACTGATATCAACTGACGAACTTGAAATCCAGGTTGTGTGTGGTTGACTCGAAGAAGAACTTTGTGTGTTATATTTAGTAAAAGGAGCAAGGAATCGTCGAATGATTACTCTCGTAGGTAATAGGTAAAAATATAATATAGTCCAAGTTAAACGTTACTAGTTATTATTAAAACTATGTTAAGACTTTAGAATTGAGATCGACTTATAAGCTAGACTGTCCATTGAAAAATAGGGGACCCAAGGCTTGGACTGAACTCGAATATGGATGAGGTGGAACTGTTCCTCCGGTGGCGCGTCCACGACCACCACGGTTTGCGATGCTGAATGAAATGAATGTATAATATCGTTACGATTAATATGACCAATAAATGGATGTAGCGTTGGTAGCTGTTAAATAGAAACGTACACCTTGGGAAATGTCCATAGTGACAATACGGATGGCTGGTAATGCTGGGACGGTTGATACCTGTCCGTGTGGCAGTGCAATGGTAGGTGTCGGTTGTGCAGACGAATCAGGGGGATTACCATTGCTCAGGAGTCGCTGCATGGGTGGCTGGCAATATGTGTAAACGGGTTCATTCACCCGATTCACCAAACTCTGTCTGACTCACAGGTGTTACCCTACTCGCGCGATTTATTCACCCAGCTCACCAGATTCATCCTGATCATTCGACTCATACAACTCACTCACCTAATTCAATCCTCCGACTCCACCGGCTAACACATCCCACTGACACACCCGACTCACCTAACTCACCCGAAATGTATTAATTCGGGCCACTACGCAACTGAGTGCCAACTCAGGCCAACTCCACTACACGGAGCGCCGGATTGCCGTGATAATTACTCGCGACCTATGAACACATTGATTTCCACGCAATGTCCCGCCTACTAGTAACCGTGTTCGACCGTACCAAGGAACAGACATAAATTTTGCAAGCACTATAGAAATCGTTTGCATTGCCATCGTAGAAACGCGGTTCACCGTCGAGATGAGTTTCGCGGCCGAAATCAAATTCTAGGGGAGCAAAGTGGTCTCCTCCGACGTGATCGGGCAATAAAATTTTTATATGACCGCGATCCGACGGTCGGGAAAGTCCGCCTTATAAATTCCGACATCTTCGAAGGGATCACCCGCGAATAATTATGGCGCCAAGAATATTTTTTGGAAACGCTCTGATTAGAGTGATGCAAGGTAGAGCGATCACAAGGATAATTAATTCCTCCGACCTCACGATCAAGATTGTACTACCTGCAATTCACTTTAAACCAGCGCAACTCGCACATCCCTTCCACGCGGAGAAAAATTTCTGGCTGTATCTGATCTTTTCCGATTCGAACCTTTCTAATTCGCGAATATACGGCAAATCTCTTACGTGCAAACAGGAAAACCTAGTGTAAAGCGGGTTCTCAAAACCGGAACACGGTTACCGCCGACCTCTGCGGATTGGCGCGAACCCTGCTTAGAGCGTATTTTGAATTTGCTTTGCCTTAATCAACTTAGCGCAGAAGAAAAGAAATACGTCGTCCGTCTAATCCTAAGAACGCAGGAGCTATTTCATAACAAAGGGATAAATTAGGGCACACTTTGGCAGCTAAGCATAAAAAACCAAGGGTGGTCGATCGCCTCGTCAACGTCATTTGGTGAAAGACGGTGAAAGACCCTTCCAACAGACTCGCAAGATGGAGGTTCAAGAGGAATTAGATTATGAAATGGTATATAAAAGCAGTAAAATAAATATAAGCGCGGATGCGTTGTCGTGAAATTCTGTCCCAAATCTTTCCACTTTCCTACACGTAAGATTCAGAGGACGATATCTTCGACGTCCCCCCAAAAGTCCGCAGAAAATGGGCCCTATCTTCAGCTCTTCCAACTGCGGCAACGACAGAAACTAACTTACCGACGCCTAGCGTTCTTTCAATCAATATATCACTGACTTCGCGTACCACTGACGACAATCCAGAAATCTACACTCCTGCGCCAGGAGAACATATTAGGCGCGAAACCCTTTTCACATTTAGCCGTGACTCGATAGCTACACGACGGCATAACACAGTAATTTTTATTACACAATCAGCCACCGATATCACACGGGAGCTAAAGAAATCGAGAAATCAGGCAAATTCTTTTCCAATGAGAATACTAATTCAGGTTATGAAAATAGAGGAACGTTACCAGATTCAACTGCTAATTGTTAAAGATTCGGATAGATCAGTCGATTTCCAGATCACAATAGAATCATTTTGTTCGTTATACGGCGCTATAAACAAACTGCAATTAACCTCATTCAGCATCGTGCAAGTTTCAATCGATTTTATATTCTGGTCCCGAATTCAGTAGATATTTCACGACCTGTTTTATGAAACCGAAATTTAAATCACCGTCTGTCAAGGTCTAATACGAACTCCGTCGGTCGAGGACAGGTTAAAAATAATTAAAGAGAACCACGATTCCTTGGTGGGAGGCCACGTTAACAACCCAGACAACCAGCGATTGTAGCGCCAATGGCACCGGATGGAACTCTAAGCACTGTGCTAGCACGGTGCTGCCTCTCAATTCTCGTAACAGCACAGGGCTAGCACTGGTGCGACACTGCGTGTCACGGCACTATCAAAGCACGGCGATATAGCACAAGGGCGACACAGCGTGCCAATGACACTATCAGCTCACCATAGTGACACGCGTGCCAGTGGCGTGGGCTAATATATACCAATGAAGAAGCTGTTTGCATAAAAATTATAAACGAATATTAAAAATGCCTAAACCAAGCAATTTATTAATTTCGATTCGAAAATAGATACACTGACACGAAAGAAAGATATAAAAACTTCTTTTTATTATTTTCTATAAACTATAACTTAATACAGCGATTTTTTCAGAAAAGTCGTTAATTACTTTATCGTAAAAATACATACACTTATTTTATAAATATTTTTTTTAACTCATCGTTAAAAATTCATGTAACAAAGGTATATTTTATATTTAATAATCCTTACAAACGATAAAACCATTTACCACAAGAATATATGTACCAAAGGAAAACAAATAATTACGTTCAATATTTTCACCTGAAAATTGTGATACGCTAGTAAAGTAAACGTAACTTAATTGGTTGAACACTTTATAAGTAAATGTATCATTTATTACATTTCCTTAAACAATATGTTGCCATCGTATTTAATACTCTCTATTGGCATGAATTTTCCTGACGAATTGAAAAAATATATATGGCTCTCTCAGTAACTATAAATGTTGGCAAAGAACTACCAAAACGTCTGTCGTATGCGGATATCTAAACTCTGACGTATTTAATTTGTACGGAATAACAGGTGGTTCCCCATTAACAAATGTGACGCCTACGCCAATGCAGAAAAAATTTTTGAATGGAACGATGACACGCGTGTCACGCTGGTGCTGGCGCAGTGTCATTCGCACGCGTGCTACGCTGGTGACTAGAACGTGCTGCCACTGCGTGCCGGAATTTTAGCTAACAAGTGCGGACGTAGATGACTACGGATCTGCTGACACTCCTCGGAAGTGTCGCTACAGTGCCGGTATGGTGTCGCCACCATCTTATCGTGTGTTGTCTGGGATAGTCATTTAAGCGCTTTTAAAAGTGTAACACAATATAAACCCCGGGCACACATCAATAAACGCATTTAAAAAAAAGAGAGAGAGAGAGACTATTACTTTTTATAGAACTATACAACTTACTCACTTTGAAGCATAGAATTAGAACATTAGAAGAAATTAGTACATTAGAACACAGTTACTTGGCACTCAGACACTGGATGCGCCACCCTATTGCATGGATATGTAGAACTTACATACCTTGTATTGTACACGCTGATAAGCACTATCATGTTACATAGAACTTTACAACTTATATACTTTGATGCGTAGAACTCAGAAGCAACATTGTGTTGCATAGAACACTAGTACTCAATTACCATTGAGTACATTACCATTGATTGACAGGTTGACAATCATAGCACCATCCTGTTGCATGGATTTGTAGAAATTACATACTTTGTAGTATAAAAGCCGATAAGCACTAATGTTTTTTTTGGAACCTTATAACTTAGTTACTTTAAAGCGTAGAACTGAGGAGTGCCATCGCATTGCATAGAACATTAATACCCTATTACTTTGGCACATAGACAGTGGAAGCATCATTGTGTTGCATGGATCTGCAGATTATATACTTTGTAGTATAGAAGCCGATAAGCACTATTGCGTTTTACAGAATTTTGCAACTTACTTATGAAGCGGCTGCGCTGCTTCGGTTTTTGCTGTGCTGTAAAGATGTAGGAAGAAAGAAAGAAGGAAAAGAGAGGGGAAGAACGTTTCGTCCTGGGCCTGCTAGTGGACTCATCAGTAAGGCTACCTAGCAGGCCCTGCCTTAGACGCTGGGATATTAGGGACAGTTCAGAACTTCTATATATTGGAAACGATGGGTCATGGGGTACTTTCAGGAAAGTGTAAATGGTGCCGTCCCTCTAGTGGCGAGTGCCGCCACACTTACTTTGAAAAGCAGAACAGAGAAGCGCTATTGTATTACATAGAACATTAGTACTCTTCATCTTCTACTACAAAGAACGTAGTTTCTGGAAATCCAACTAACAGGATAGATCTTCTAAGTGCCTATGTGTCAATGTAATTGAATCATAATGTTCCATGTAACGCAATGGCGCTTCTCATTTCAACAAATCAAAGTATATATGTTGTAAAGGTCTGTGCAATGCAATAATGCATATCTGCTTCCTTACTTCAAATAATGTGATTTCTACAGCTTCGCGAAACAGTCTGTTGCTTCTAAGCGTATACTTTTCAATGTAGTTGAGTTATAATGTTCTATTCAATGGGATGGCTCTTCTCAGTCCAACATTTCAAAATAGGTTAGATGTAAAGTTCTATACAATGCAATTATGCTTATCTGCTCCTGCATTTCTAAGAAAATATTTCTACAGTATCATGCAGCGGAATGGTGCTTCAAAGTGTCTACTTGTCAAAGTAATTGAGTTCTAATGTTCTATGCTATGCGTAGGCGCTTCTCAGAGCTACATTTCTGAGCAAGTGAGTTGTAAATTTCTATAAAACGCAATAGTGCTTAACAGCTTCAACATTTTGATTTATGTTATTTCTACATATCTATGCAAGAAGATGATGCTTCCTGCGTCTATGTGCCAAAGTGATTGAGTACCAATTTTCTATGCAACGCGTTGGCGCTTCTCAGTTCTATGCATCAAAGTAAGTTGTATAGTTCTATGGAACGCAATAATTCTTATCGATTTCGACATTTTGAAAAATGTTATTTCTACACATCCATGCAGAAAGATGGCGTTTTCAGTGTCTTCGTGCGGAAATAAATGAGTACTACCTTTCTATGCAACGCGATGGGGCTTCTCTGTAAAGTTCTACACCCCAGAGGCCATGACTTGACGTTTATCGGGTCTAGTCGAGAAGTGCCATCGCGTTGCACAGAATTTGAGAACTCAATTACTTTGACACGTGGACTCTAAGAAGCGCCATACAGTTACAATGATCTGTAGAAATTATATACATTTTAATGTAAAAGCTAAAAAGCATAATTGCATTGTATTCGAACCTTACAATTTACTTACTTTGAAACATTAAACTGAGAAGCGCCATCGCGTTGCACAGAACTTTAGAACTCAATTACTTTGACATGTCGACACTTAAAAAGGCCATCCAGTTGCTTGGAACTGTAGAAATTACATTCTTTAAAATGTAGAAGAAAGATAAGCATTATTATGTCTTGTAGACAAAAGAAGACAATGAAAAGCTTAGAGCCCACATGCTCAACAGCCACGTCGATGAGACTATGACTGGTTTTATGGTAGGGACTCAACCTACCAGAAATGGACTCAGACGGGGTCCGAAATAGCCGGGAAAGTCTTATCAAAGGCAGAGCATCTTAACAGGGATGAAGTAGTAGGCGTTTTAGAAAAACCTAATTGGTCGAAAAGGTCAATGCCTACTGCCTAGGATAGCGTTAAAAGCATACGCGAAAGAAGCAGAGAGTCAGTTTTTTAGAAAAGAGTTAGAAGATATTAAACGAGATATAGGCGTGAGTGGAGTAAACCATAGCGTTAGAAATATATATCAATTTCTTTGGAAGAACGCTGCGTAGTATCATTTTTTTGAATTGCCTGTCTCCCAATCCCTGAGCCCAACTAAGTTCTCCTACAAATTTAGAACTGGAATGAAGAACGGAGATAGTGCAGTTTAGTTTGGATTAAATAGTGCAACTTTGTATAAGTTGTGTCATGACCGACATAATTCGGACGAATAGAATAACATAGAAATGATGCGGAGTGTTCAGGAATTGAACTTCGATTACGTACGGAAAGTACCAATCTCCATTCGAAATGTCAAAGAAATACACAGTGCCAGATTTGAAAGAATTTTTAAGGACGCGTAATTTGTCCGCAATTGACAGAAAGGCCGAATTAGTGGTTCGCTTGGAACAATTTGATACACATATTTAGGAGAGAAGTGCAGCGAAGAATGATCGCGGAATGGAACGCTTTGCAGCAATGGAAGAATCCCGGTGAAAAAAGCGGCCAATAGATTAAGAACAGCGAAACGACGAGAAGACCGAACCGAAGAAGCAGGCGACAGATGCCAGCAGTCGGACAATTTCATACATAGGGAATTGAAGGTACTTAAGAGAGAGAGAAAGAGAGAGAATGTTGATGACAAACTATCAACCAGATGATAACACGGTCAGAGTACTTATCAGCACAAAGCTAAAGGGACGAGCAACCGATTGGTTTCATTCGAAATCACAGTATTTAACCCTACTGGTCGACGAACTATTGATGGAAATGTGGAAGATGTTCCATCATCGACCTGCGAAAGAAATTCAAGAGCCGAGCTTGGACCTACGGAGAACCTTTCGTGGACTGTTTCCACGACAAGGTCATATTAGGAAATAGAGTTTCAATCGCAGAGGACGAAGTGATCGATTATATCATCAATGGGGTTACCGACTTGAATTTGAAAAATCAGGCTCGCACTATGCGCATTAGGACAATCGCCGAATTGTTGGAGTCGTTTGAAAACAATTCCTTGGAGCCGCGAAAGTCAAGCGACCGAGGAAAGCAGGAGAAGAAGGAACCGAAGGAACGAGGCTATCAGAAAGGATTGTAAAGTGTTTTGACTGCTACGAGACGGAACACATATTGACGATGTGCCCTAAACTAAGGAGACAAAGATATTCTTGCTTCGAGTGCAGCTCCACATCACACCAAATAAGCAGCTGCCCACGACGAGCCGCGAATCAGCCAGGAGGGAACAGCGGGCCCAGAGAACCAATGGCAGTGACGTCGATGAATCTGAAGGTTGCCGTGCAACCTCGGCATTCTTATATTATCCTTTTGGGTTAACGAACACACCTAAGGTATTTTATAGATTTATTAGAAAAATTTTCTTTGATTTAATTAAGAATGGAAAAGTACTCTCTTTCTTTAACGACTTCCTCATTGCAACCGAAACCCTAGAAGAACGTAGATGTATTCCAAATGGCAGGTCGGCATCACCTCACTTTCAGGATGGATAAATGTTTTTTCGCGCAAAATGAAATAGATTATCTCGGGTATTACATTAGCGCAAGAGGGGATCAGTCTAAGCGACAATAATATTTCGTCCGTAGTTAACTATCCGGTACCGCAAAACACAAAACAAGTCCTTCAATTCGTGTCTTTGGTATACTTTGTAATGTAGATGCTGATAAGCACAATTTCGATGTATAGAAACTTATAACGTACTTACTTTGAAACGTTGAACACAGAAGCGCCATCGAGTTGCATAAAAATTTGGCACTCAATTAGTTTGGCATGTAGACATTTAGAAAGGCCATCCAGTTGCTTGAACATATAGAAATTGCATACTCTGTAATGTAGAAGATGATAAGCACAATTAAGGGGTATAGAACATTACAATTTATTTACTTTGAAACGTTAAATTGAGGGGCGTTATCGCGGTGTATTGAACTTTGGAACTCAATTACTTTGACATGTAGATACTTAGAGGGGACATCGTGTCACATAGATTTCATGAAGTTGCATACTTTGTGGTGTAGATGCTGATAAGCAAATTGCGTTTTGTTTAGAACTTTACAACTTACTTAATTTCAAGCTCACCATAGTGACACGCGTGGCAGTGGCGTAGGCTGATATTTACTAATGGAGAAGCTGTTTGCATAAAAATTATAAATGAATATTAAAAATGACTAAACCAAGCAGTTTATTTATTTCGATTCGAAAATAAATACACTGACACGAAAGAAAGACATAAAAGCTTCTTTTTACTATTTTCTATACACTATAACTCAATACAGCGATTTTTTCAGAAAAGTCGTTAATTACTTTATCGTAAAAATACATACACTTATTTTATAAATATTTTTTTCAATTCATCGTTAAAAATTCATGCAACAAAGGGTTATGTTATTTTTAATAGTTCTTACAAACGATAAAACCATATACCACAAGAATATATGTACCAAAGGAAAAGAAATAATTACGTTCAATATTTTCACCTGAAAATTGTGGTACGCTAGTAAAGTAAACTTAATTAGTTCAACATTTTCTAAGTAAATGTATCATTTATTACATATTAACACATTCGTCGCCGCGTCACCCAGATCTGGGTGACGGGTATGCTTTCGTGGGGGCCCCGTCACCTAAATATGGGTGACGCTCTTCTTATTTAAGTTAATACGACTTTCAGGTGAATTTTTAAAACGAATTTAATGGAATCAGTACTGTAATATAAATATAGGATATACAACATAAAAATACTAAAAATATATACATATTATACTATATTTTTTACTAATTTGTATTTAAGATAACATATTGCATTATACTATGTTGTATGGTGTGCGTTGAAACATTGTAAACACATTTGTGGTGAATTCGGACAATTGGAACAGTAGGTCGTAGTTTTTTTCACATTTTTTTGCTTCTTGTCGTTCAGCAGTTTGCCTCCTTTTCCGGTAACACAGGGCGCACATCCTTCTTACAGGCTTGCCCTGTTAATTCGTACGAATCTCCAGCTTATGGGATACGTTCCTTGTTTTAATCCTATTGTCATCGAGCGTAGAATTTTCCGGGGACAACCATTCGGCAACAAACAGCTCTCGAAATTTTCTTATTTCAATTTTTTTATTTTTGACTCTTTGGTATACGATGTGAGCATTTACTGCACTTGTACCCAAAAGCAAATTTAATGCTAACTTACGATACCACTTGATACTTTTCCGTATCGTTGTGGTATATGATACCATCTGGTCGTTCCTGTCGATGCCAGTTTTTCCATTGTTATAAGCAAGTACCGCCAAAGATTTCGGTTTAGGAGGACGTCCGCGATAAGTAGAATCCGTAGTTGATGTCATGATAGGTGGATGTTTTGTTGATAACATTCTAACATCGCGAACGTCCCTCCACTTTAGTACCACAATACCATTGTCGTCTTCTTTTGATACCATATCATCTCTCTTCAGTGGGTACGACATTACAAAATGCGGTATAAATTTTTTGTTATACCGCACAGTCACAACGACATGCGTCTTGAATTGTAAAAATTTTAGTGCTAATTCATAATTGGTATAAAAGTTGTCGACAAACAGAGTTCGTCCCTTATTTAGCAATTTATCTGCTAGTTCAACGCAGACGTTTTCCGTTAGGCCAACTTGCCTTCTTCCGCTGGTATCTCGTCCAAAATATACTTTCGTCGACCATGTATATCCTCCGGTGGAGCACAATTTGAACAGCTTTATGCCATATTTATGGGATTTCGTTGGGATATACTGCCTGAATATGAGTCGTCTCCTCCAAGGAACCATTGTTTCGTTTATTACAATATCTTCACCTGGTGAAAAGACTTTTTGGTAATTTTTGTTCAATAGGTTTAGGAGTGGCAAAACATTTCCGAGTCTGCTACCCTTTCCTACCGCTTTGTTATTTGCAAAATGTACGTTTGCTAACAGTAACTCAAAACGATTACGGGACATCTTGCTGCGCGGAAATGGGAAGTTGTAGATCTGGTCCGTTGACCAACATCTAACGAGCGGTGTCTATAGCAAACCCATCCAAATCATCAGTCCTATACATTTTTTAATTTCTGCAGAAGTGGTGGGTTTCCACCTGTTCAATCGAGCATGCTCAGTCGTTTCCTGTTGCAATTTTTACACTGCATATCTGTTGGTCTCTGTGACTAAAAGGCTTATCAGGTTTTCATCCAAGAAGAGCGAAAATACTACACTTGCTCTAATGTCAGACGGCAAATCCATGAGAAGGCCACTTTTTCCGTAATGATTTTAACGTAAATGATTGTTGCCTATTAGCAAATTCGTTCCACTGGATATGGTCCAATGAATCAACAACAGAGTTCAGCTCCTCTTCTTCGTCCACAGCAAGTTCTTCTAACATGTCGTCAAGGTCTTCACTTGCATACAATTCTTCAGTATCGGAGTTTGAACTCGATGAAATTCTATTTAGCACTTTTCTTCTAAAACTCACTACTTCGTCACCACTACTCTCCTCACTTTCTATATCTTTACGCTGTCCAATGAGCATTTTGAGGATAAAAAATTACCGACGTTCGTCTCAAAAAAAGTATGCTTCTCGACTAAATGAAGGATCTGGGATAACTGAAGTGAGATTCCAGACAGTCCTCTAGCCAAAAACCTTATCGCTCTTCCCATTTTAGAACTAAATATTTTGTTATAAATCGAAGGTTCGAAAACGATACGAGTGCCTACTCGAGTTAAATCCCTGCTATTTCCCGCTTGTCGCTCTGTTTATGTTTCGGCGCCCCGACAGTCGAATTTGGGTCCCGAGAGTAACTCAGCCGAATTGCGCTGGGCGACGAACGTGTTAATATGCTGCCATCGTATTTAACATTCTCTATTGGCATGAATTTTTCTGACAAATTCAGATCATTTCTGACAAATATATATGACTTTCTCAGTAACTATAAATGTTGGCAAAGAACTACCGAAACGTCTGTCAGTACTCGTATGTGGACATCTGAACTCTGACAGATTTAATTTGTATGGAAAAACGGGTTCCCCATTAACAAATGTGTCGCGGCTACGATTCCGAGTATTTTCCTGTCGTAAATCTTCTAGCTAGATAACAATGCGTTCCCACGACACAGCGCAGGTTTGGTTACCGCGGGTTAGCACTTGGCGACCAGGCCCGCGCGCTTCCTAAACCCGACACCCGTCTGGTTCGTGTCCATCATTCGGGCCAAGCAATTGTTTTCCTTTAAGATTTCGTCGCGACTGAGCATTGCCCAGTCGCATACGGTAGATCCTTAACCTCGGTTTATTTATGACGAATTTTCGTCCCTTGCGTTTTTGTGGAAGCGTTCGCTCTCCCCGTCCGTGCATCCATCCTTCTCATTCTTGGCTTTCCCATGCTTTTCTGTACACATTTTTAAAGGGCGACGTTTTGGCCCTCACGACAGTTCGGTTAGAATAGTTCGGTCAGAACAGTTCGCTGAGAGCACACAGTTCGTTTAGAACATACAGTTCGGTTAGAACAGTTCGGTCAGAACAGTTCGGTCAGAACAGTTCGTTCAGAAGACCCATTGCATTCGTCGAGAATTGCAAATTCGTTTAGAGTTCCAATAAAGTCGCGTAGCGACTTGAAGGAATTGTGGCCACAGCACCGCCCTCACTATAAGAAACTTTTTATACCACTATTGTTATTGTTGTTTATTATATTAAAATTGAGAGTAAAAGGTCGAGTGTCATCCTTTACTCTCGGTACACGCCCTCAAATGTGACGCCTACGCCAATGCAGAAAAATTTTTTGAATGGAACGATGACGCGTGTCACGCTGGTGCTGGCGCAGTGCCATCCGCACGCGTATTACGCTAGTGATTACAACGTGCTGGCACCGCGAGTCGGCATTTTAGCTAACGAATTCGGTACAGATGGCTACGGATTTGCTGATACCCCTCGCAAACGTCGCCACAGTGCCGATATGGTGTCACCACCATCTTATCGTGTGTTGTCTGAATACAAATATGTCGGTAACAAACATATATCTTAAAAGTAAAGGTTTCATTAATGAAAAAACAAAGATATCATATTTTTAATAAAAATATACCATTCATTAAAATAGACAGATATTATTATTTTATATATATTATATATAATTATATATAACATGTATAAAACATATTATAACATATAATACATAAAAATTATATATAATTATATATATATATATATATTGCAACCTATTTTTTATTTGTTCCAACTCCTTTCATATTTCATATTTCAGTTGCCCGATGTAAATAACTGCAAAGTACGGGTTGAAGTAATGCCATTGATTTTTGTAATTCTTTATAAGTTCGTGGATTTGAAAAAAATAATGACAAGGCAAATTTTTTAGACTGAATCATATCTTCTGCCACGTTTACTTTTACATTGTGCGTCTATTTGTCTAGCTATTAACATCTTCTGGTAATAACTTATAACCTAGTTCCCTCAAATTTTTATATTCATCTTGTCTACTCGTGGTGATTGGTTTTCCTTCTTTTCCTTCACATGCAATCGCCGAATTTGTTCATGCAATGCTCTATTTTGGGCTGTTAATTTTTTGACTTGTTCGCATAATTTTTTTATTCTGAGACTATTATCTAACAATTTCTTTGTACGAGTCGTCACCAGGCACCTCAGCCTCTGTAATATTCAAATCTGTCAGATTCATAAAAAGGATTTTTAAATATATGATATACAATTATATAATTATAAATTAGCTGACACAAAACGAACAACAAAATAATATGAAATAAAATAAAATAAAATACAGTAAAAGTATAAACTTACGGTTTCATTACTTCTATCTCAAAATTACTGGTAGCAGAAAGGCAGGTTATTATATGCTAGGTATTATGGTTTATGGCTAGGTATTATATGCTGAAAACAATATATAACAGGTATAATTTATAAAATTAATAATTAAAAATACAAAAATTCATTATTCCGTTAATATATATTACCTACTCCCTTCTGCAATTTTTACAGCCTCTTCCACACATATATTACTATAACAAAAAATATATATATTATAGAGAATTACAAAAAAATATAAAATATAATTTTAATTATTCTATTAATATATATTACTTAATCTCGCCTTCAACTTTTACAGCATCTTCTGCACATGTTATTTTGCCTGCTAAGAAAGAGAGGGAAAGAAAAACTAAAGAGCAAGTGAGGCAGAAGTTCAGATGGCAGTGTGATTCGGAATTTATTGACGCGTCTGCGCATTAAATTTTGTGCCACACAAAATCGTGCTACTTGTGCTACTGTATACTGTGGTGATACTCTGGCGCGATGTCGGCGGGATCTTCAGATCCTGGCAAGGCCTCCCTTGCTGGTAAGGCCCTGAGTTGAGAGGTGAAATCGGTTGAAGTGGTTTCCTTCCCAGGGATCTCAGCTCAGCAGGGGTGGTGTTGCCCCTGCCGTAATACCGTAAACCGGAGGTCATGTTTCACCGGAGCGGGTAGCTTGCCTTAATTGGCCGGCTCGCGAGGGGATAAACCTCTATAAAATGTCCCTAGCCTCAAGCTGCGGTACGCGGCGAGGGGGCACACCCAGTCCTCGCGGCTGGCCATGGTCGGTAGGTGCACCGTTCTTTAGCAACCAACCCCAGGGATACTGGCGCCCCCTAGGTCTACAAGCCTTCCCCTGGCGTGGCGGCTCTGCCAGGGATGACCTCCCTTCCAACCCTACTCGCGGGATGAATATAGAATGTACTTTTTCATTATTTAAAAAACCGGGGATTGGGAGGGATTACAAGGAGAAGGCGGGACCCAGTAGGGTCCATAAGGTCAGAGGTTCGAGACTAAAAGGTATGTCGAACAAAGTGCATACTGCACTAGAGAAGGGCGCCATGGAGGAAGCGGGAGAATCCTCCTATGATTCCGATACGTCGTAGGATCGGTTCGATCCAGTTTTTCGGTTGAGGCACAGGGGTTCCACCACCTTCAGGGAAGTCGATAAACCCTGTACCGGATATGGATGAGTTTGTCGAGCTGGCTAAGAACAAGCCACTGGCCGACCTAGGCGCTTGGGCGCTCGAAGAGGCGGACAAAATAGAACTAGCTGCGGCCAAATCTAGAAACTTAAAGAGGACGATACAGCGCAACCTCAGGGTGGGCGCAAGAATTTTGACGGCGGTAGCCATGGAGCTGACGCACAGAGTAGAGCGTCCGGCAGCACAACCGCCGGATTGCGATATATCTGTGTTGAAAGCACAGCTGGAGCTATTGCAGGCCGAAAATAAGCGCTTGCAATGTAGATTAAGTGCTTTAGAGAGACAATCTTCAAGTCCGCCTGCAGTAATGATGGCGGACTTGGAGATCGAGAGCCGCGCGAAGCAAGCACCGGCCACGCCTAGGAAGGAGATGAGGAGCACTCCGCATAAAGGTGCCCCGAGACATAAGGAGGAAGCTGGGTTCGCCACATTCGATCAGATGGCGGACCTCATTAACAGGAAGATGAAGGAGCTCCGTAGGGAGCTCCTTCCTACTATAAGGAGGGAAGTCTTGCCCTCGTGTGGTCCTGTTACACAGGACATCGAGGGCAAGAAGAAGAAGGAGGGCGGAGGGACTGCGATTTTGAAGACCGCGCAGCCGAAGCCTTCCTCGTCTTCGAAGGCCAAAGATGCCCCAGTTGGGGCATCAAGAAGGATAGCGCTTGCACGAAATGCAATGAAGAGCACTGCTGCTGTGATACCAGCACGTGGTCAAATGGTCAAGTGGTGGGACGGAAGGCCGCAAGGGCAGAAAAAAAGGCCCAATCGGCCCATGTCCCGCCACCAAAGGCATAGGCACAGAGAATGGTGGAGAAGTAAAAGTTGGGGCGGCTGCCATGTACCGTGGCAGTTGCGTTGACTTTCCCGCCTGACAGCAGGTCCACATATCGGGACATAATGGTTGCTGCCAGGCAGAAGGTGAAACTGTCCGACGTTGGGGTGGAGAGCGTCCGCCCCAAGAAGGCAAGGACCGGCGGACTACTCTTGGAGATTGCCGGTCCGGAAAAGGAAGTCAAGCCAACTGCCTTGGCTGATAAGCTGAAAGAGGTGTTAGCCGGCGACGGTGTAACCGTGTCCAGGCCGAGCAAGAAGGCGGATCTCTGCGTACTCGCCCTGGACGAGTCGATCACCTCATCTGAGGTGGCCGAGGTTATTGCCGGCACCGGAGGATGCCGGGTGGAAGAGATGAAGACCGGTATAATCCGGTCTTCGCCAAGAGGGCGCGGCACCCAAAGGGCCAAGAAATTGGTCACTGCCGACCGGATCCGGGTGGGGTGGTCTGATGCCTGCGTAGTGGCGTTGAAACCCCGCCGGGAGCAATGTTATCGCTACTAGGCTCTTGGACATGTCCACCAGCGGTGCACTGCACAGGCAGACTAGTCGCATCTGTGCTACAGGTGTTGTGAGACCAGCCACAAGGCGGGCCTTTGTACAGCGGTTCCCCCATTATGCCTCGTCTACAAGGAGGCAGGGCGGCCCGCGGACCATTGAACGGGGGGCAAGTCTTGCCCCCCCCCCCCCCACCTAAGGTCCGCCGTAACGGCAAGGGAGCACAGCTGTTATCGGCTGCCCAGATAAAGAAGGGAGGAAGTGCGGGAGGCTCGAAGAACCAGGTCTCCTGTGTCCATCAAGAGGGTGATGCAGCTGCATCACCAATGGACATTGGAGACGAGGTTGAGCTGACAGATATTCTCGCTCTCATGGATGATGCTGGCCGGGAGGAGGCCATAGACACGGCATAACGTTTTTCGTCTCCCCGCGGTCAGATCATCCAGACCAATCTCGACCATGCCATCGCCGCACAGGACCTAATGGTTCAAGGTCTTTGCGGTGGCATGATCGAGTTGGTCGTCGCCACGGAGCCGTACCGGATTCTCCGGCGCCCGTCTGTGGTGATCGCCTAGTCGGTCCCGTCACGGATCCGGCCGATAGCGCTTGTTGCGTGCGCCCACGGGTTCGTAGCGGTCGATGGGGGGGGGGGGATTGTCTGGCGGTGGACGTTTATACGCCACCGAACTGGCCCCTCAGTCGTTTCGATATATTACTGAACGAGCTGCAGAACATCGTTTCCTTGCACGCAGATCATCCAGTGTTCGTACTCGGGGTCTTCAATGCTCACACGTCTGCGTGTTACTCCCCGAGGACGAACCAGAGGGATCATTCGGTGTTGGATTGGGCGGCTGGCCTGGGTCTTTGGTTGCTAAACCGGGGCTCGGCCAGCACGTGCATGCGGTACCAGGGCGAAAGCATAGTACATCTATCTTTTGCTAATGTCCTGACCGCACGCCGTGTATCGGGTTGGATGGTCGACGACGTGGAGACACTATCGGACCATGTGTACATTCGCATGGATGTCTCCACATTTCTTCCGACCCGCCCATCAACCCACCACCAGAGGAGGTGGTCCCTTAAGGGCATGGATGAGGACGCTCTGATGGCGGCCGTTCTTGCAGTGGCCTAGCCGAACATTCCGGCTGGGCCAGTCGACGTTAACGCGCAGGCGGATTGGTTCTCGGACGTTATGGCTTCGGTTTGCGAAGTGGCCATGCCTCGTGTTCGACCCAATCGACGGAGCGACAACATCCAGCGGCTCCGTACTGATTGCGGTGCCGCTTGCCGCTAGTACACCAGGGCGAGTCGTCCTCACACAACAACGACGCGGCGAGAACGGCACAGCTGTATGCCGACTATCGCGAACTCACGAAATGGCTGCAGCTGACCATCAGGAGTGCCAAGGCTCAGGGCTGGGACGGACTCCTCTCCAAGCTCTGTGAGGATCCATGGGGACGGCCTTAAAGACTTGTCATGGACAAGTTACGTCCATGGGCGCCACCACTCACGGAGACGATGGACCCTCCACTCCTGGAGCGGGTCGTCGGCACTTTGTTCCCATCTGGGGAGGTTTCGCCGCCCGGTCCATCCGTCGACCATGTCATATGGTCACAGGAGTTGGAATTGTCCGTGGAGGAGCTGGCTGGCGCCGTCAGATGCATGGGAGAGCGGAACACCGCCCCCGGCCCTGACGGTATACCCGGCCGCGACTGGGTCTTGGCACTGAGCGTCCTCAGTCCCCGTCTGTGCAGGCTGTGGACGATTCCACTTCAGTGGAAGACGGGATGGATGGTTCTCCTCAAGAAGGACAACAGGCCCGCGGAGTCGCCCTCCGCCTACAGGCCTATCGTGTAGTTGGACGAGGTTCGTAAGTTCTTTGAACGTATCATTCAGCATCGCCTCGTCTACCACCTGTCTCGGGATGGACCCGACCTGGCCGAGTGCCAGTTTGGGCTCCGAGAGGGACATTCGACCGTCGATGCGATCACTCACGTCAAGTCCCTCTGGGACTCGGCCAGGTCCCAGGGGGAGTTGCTCTGGCAGTTTCACTGGATATCCAGAACGCCTTCAACTCCCTCTTGTGGGCGGCTATCCGCTGGGCACACGAAAGTCACGAGGTGCCCCTCTACCTGCGGATGATGATCGGAGATTACCTCCGGTACAGAGCCTTCGTTTACGGTGACCGCGATAGGCCTGTTAGGCGTGAAATTAGCCGTAGAGCACCCCAGGGGTCCGTCTTGGAACCCCTGCTCTAAAACTTGGGATACGATGCGGCTCTGCGGGTCTCCCTGCCGGTCGGCATGCATCTTACATGTTACGCCGATGATACGATGGTGTTAGCCACCGGCAGGGACTTGGAGACAACCATCCGTCGAGAGAAGGTCGCCGTTGCGGCCATCGCCTCGCGGATTCGGGGTATGAGGGTTGGAGTGTCCCCTCAGAAGACGGAAATCGTCTGTTTCCGCCTTCGAAGGAGGGGTGCTCCGGCCCCGTGTCTGGTGTGGATCGGGTCGTCCGACGTCCAGGTAGCTAAGGACATCAAGTATCTTGGTGTCTACCTGGACAGCTCTTGGAGTTTCGTCCCGCATTTCGCTCGTCTGGCTGTCAGGTTGGACAAACTCACGACTCATCTGCGTCGCATCATGCCCAACCTTGGCGGTCCGGACGAGCGGATGCACCGCCTCTATTGTGGCGTTGTGAAAGGCGTGGCACTGTACGGTGCCCCCGTTTGGGCTGACGCATTGTTGGCCAGTCAGTGCAAACACTGCATTGCCACGGATTGGCGTCCTAGACCAAATGGCCCAAATGTGGCACGCGTCGAAGAGACATTGAGAAGAAGGAGTTAACACTGAATTGCCACGAGTCGGTGTCCTAGACCAAACGGCTCTTATGTGGCAAACGTCCGACGGACGTAATATCCATCCTACTTCCAAACTGGATAGTGGCTAGCCCTGTAGCCGGAAAGTAATAAATGCAATAATATAAAACGGTAAGTGGTGATATTCAGATCTCGAAATAACAGAGATCCCAGAGCATAGAGGTCGAAAAGACCTAAAGCCTCAAGAGCTACATACACTAAGGCAGCTGGCGCTCGGTAAAAACTGAGTCTCTGGCGGCCCTTTTTTATTACACCCGAAAAACCAATACGCTGCTGGCACTTAGAAAAATTCTGGGTGTTGGCGGCTGTTTAAGTATAAAAAGTAGAATACGGGCCGCCGGCTCCTGGGGTATTCTAGGGGTCGAAGGCCTTCTCTATTTAACCAAATTTAGGGGCGCTAGCCGCCGATGCTTGATATATTCCAGGTGCCGGCGGCTATTTTCATTTAATGGAAATTAATAACCGCAGGCCGCTGGTGCCCGGAGTGACTGCGGGTGCTGGCGGTTTTTTCCGTTTAGGTCAATTTATGAATTGAAATTTAAGGCTCCAAGTTCCAGCCGATTTCTGGGATATATGAAATCAAGGAAGCCAATTTGAGAATCAAATGATAAAAAAAGGAAAGATTTTTCGGGGTTAAGAGTAGCTACTGGCGCTAAAACCTCGCCAAGTGAGGTCTCAGGACCAAGTAGCCTGGGAAAGTCTCCGACACTAATATCTAGCCGAGTGAGACTGAATATCGATAGAATTCAATTAAATAAGGCTGAAGTAGAGGAAGCCGGCCAGCTGCAGGCTAGTAAGATGGTACAAGAAAAGGTCAAAACAAGGCCAAATGGTCGAATATAACTCTCAGGTGGTAGACCGAGCTGTAAACCATCGCAAGGTCCGCAATCGATCGGAGGACCATCTCCGATGCACCAACGGTCGACTGAAGGATCCATAACTCAAACTTTTGACCCTACTCCCGTCCAAGGACGGCTCAATTCCTCAAGAAGAGACTCGCTAAGCCATACAAATGTGGCGAGTTCCATTTACGTGTACCCCCGATAGCGTTTGCTGTCGGAAGGAGGTATACAGCACATATACCAGACACAAACACAAACACGAGTGCGAAAGGTCCTTACGAGTGTCCTGTCCTGGACAGGACCACGGCTTCAACCGGCAACTCTAGTGAGAGTCCTGAACTCGTCAAGACCGCAGTTTCCGACGAGGCTCCCGCGCGAGTCCCGAACTATGGAACCGCAGCCTCGACGAAACAACTAGAGTGTCTCAGCTGAACCTAAGGTTCAACAATAAACCTAAAAGGCGTATAGCCTAAGGCTAGACGTCGTACGGGTCCTGACTACGTTCAGGCGCTTTAAGCGTCCGAAGGCAGATCAGGAACATAATCCGAAGTAGAGGCACGTAAATTGCCGAAGACTGATAGTTTTGTAACGATGATTTAAATACACAAAAGGCCTTCCTCATCACACGCTGGACACGCTGGAACAGCGTGTGATTAGGGAAAGCGCACATTTTGCGCCTGACGCTCCTGGCGCCGCTTGCTTCACAGAAGCGGAGGTCGTGAGTGCAGTAAGAACTTTCAGGAAGAAAAAGGCACCAGGGCCGGACCATGTAGAGGTCCAGGCGCTGAAGGCCGCCGTAGGGCCGGAGAGCTCTCTCCAAGTTCTCCTGAAAGAAAGGAAGGATGAGAAGGATCCGAAGTCCTACCGACCGATATGTTGTCTCCTCTCAGTAGTAGGAAAACTCCTTGAGAAGCTTCTGATGAAGCGTCTCTACCAGACGTCGTTGGTCCCCGGAATGGTTTCTGATCGACAGTTCGGGTTCACGCCCGGAAGGTCGACGAAAAAGGCGATTGTGGAGATGCGCCGCATGGTTGGTGTCTCGGAGCACCGATACGTCGCGGCGCTGCTCTTTGACATTTCGGGGGCTTTCGACAATGTCTGGTGGCCATTAGTATTAGAATTGTTAAAAGAACGAGGCTGCCCTCGGAACGTCTTCGAGGTAATGAAAAGTTACTTCGACGGCCGACGGGTCAGACTCTCAATAGGCTCTGAACAGGTTTCGAAGCAGGCGACGAGAGGATGCCCGCAAGGCTCCGTACTCGGTCCCGCCTGCTGGAACCTCATGTTTGATAATCTCCTGCGGTAATTTCAGACCTTAGTTGAGAACAGGTTTGTAGCTTACGCGGACGATCTCCTAGTCCTCGTAAGCGATAATAGTAGACGAGATTTGGAGATAAGTGGACAGCAGGTTGTTGACCAAATTCTCCTTTGGTGTAGGCTGGCAAAACTTGAAGTATCGGCCATAAAGGCTGAGACAATTGTCCTCAAGAGTGACTTGATCGAAAGGCCAGCGATAGGAAGAAGAGGAGGCACGCACCCTGACAGGAAACACAAGGCCGTTTGGTCTTCTAAGGCCGACCTTGCCGCGAGACCACCGACCATCCGTTTAGGGAATAAGAACATTAAATTCAAGCACGTAGTACGGTACCTAGGCGTCAATATAGATGCAGGCATGGGAGTAAGATCCCACTGTAGGTATTTGAGCGACAAGATCGGATCACTATTCGGTAAACTCAGTAGGCTGGCGAGATATATGTGAAGAAGGTGCTCAGATCCGCGCAGCGTCGCGCCTTGATCGCAGTAACTGGAGCTTACCGCCGGATATCGTGGGAAGGTGCGTGCGTGGTGGCTGGCGCGGCCCCCACAGACATAGCCGCCCAGCAGCATAGGGTCCTCTACAATCTTCGTAGAGGAAGGGACGCCAGGATAGGGAACACCGTCATCCAAAATGGATTGGAAGACGGTGAAACACGCGTAAGAACACAAGTCATAAACGTGTGGCAAATCCTGTGGAATGATTCCCACAAGGGTCGCAGGACGTATGACTTTTTCCAGAATGTACGAGTGAGACTGGCCGCAGAGGTAGCGCAAGTAGCACGATTTTGTGTGGTACAAAATTTAATGCGCAGACGCGTCAATAAATTCCGAATCACACTGCCATCTGAACTTCTGCCTCACTTGCTCTTTAGTTTTTCTTTCCCTCTCTTTCTTAGCAGGCAAAATAACATGTGCAGAAGATGCTGTAAAAGTTGAAGGCGAGATTAAGTAATATATATTAATAGAATAATTAAAATTATATTTTATATTTTTTTGTAATTCTCTATAATATATATATTTTTTGTTATAGTAATATATGTGTGGAAGAGGCTGTAAAAATTGCAGAAGGGAGTAGGTAATATATATTAACGGAATAATGAATTTTTGTATTTTTAATTATTAATTTTATAAATTATACCTGTTATATATTGTTTTCAGCATATAATACCTAGCATATAATAACCTGCCATTCTGCTACCAGTAATTTTGAGATAGAAGTAATGAAACCGTAAGTTTATACTTTTACTGTATTTTATTTTATTTTATTTCATATTATTTTGTTGTTCGTTTTGTGTCAGCTAATTTATAATTATATAATTGTATATCATATATTTAAAAATCCTTTTTATGAATCTGACAGATTTGAATATTACAGAGGCTGAGGTGCCTGGTGACGACTCGTACAAAGAAATTGTTAGATAATAGTCTCAGAATAAAAAAATTATGCGAACAAGTCAAAAAATTAACAGCCCAAAATAGAGCATTGCATGGACAAATTCGGCGATTGCATGTGAAGGAAAAGAAGGAAAAACCAATCACCACGAGTAGACAAGATGAATATAAAAATTTGAGGGAACTAGGTTATAAGTTATTACCAGAAGATGTTAATAGCTAGACAAATAGACGCACAATGTAAAAGTAAACGTGGCAGAAGATATGATTCACAGTCTAAAAAATTTGCCTTGTCATTATTTTTTTCAAATCCACGAACTTATAAAGAATTACAAAAATCAATGGCATTACTTCAATTCGTACTTTGCAGTTATTTACATCGGGTAGCTGAAATATGAAATATGAAAGGAAGAAATAAAATGTTGGAAGAAATAAAAAAATAGGTTGCAATATATATATATATTTCAAATAATAATATCTATCTATTTTACTTTTAAGATATTATATGTTTGTTACCGATATATTTGTATATATAGGTATTAAGTATATATAAAGTCACTTTAAAATAAATTTTAAAATAAAATATACAATGTATAATATATTTTTTGTATTTTTCACTATATTTTCTCTTATTTATCTTGTATAATATTTATGTTTTTATATTTTTATAGTCATAGTAACATGTGTAATTTATATTTTTTTCATTTTTGCTTTCTTCCCCTATTTTTCAGAGTATTAGAAGTAATACATTTGTATTCTTATTAAATTTTGATTAACTAAACGTAAAAATAAGTTGGGCAGATAGAGAATAAAAAAATGCAAGTGTGATTGAAATCCAGATGGCACTGCGATCTGAATTTTTCTGACGCACATGCGCACTCAATTTTTTGGGACACCGACATCACAGTTGCCGACAGAAAGCTTCGCTACTGTACACTGTGCCTATACTCCACCGTCAGTGGCAAGTGGGAAGGCACGCAAGTGTCGATCCTTCATGAAGCTCTGACGAGTAGGAGAGTCGAATACTTTAGCGAGGACCTGGAGGACTGATGTGGAGAAGGTTTTCGTGTGAACAGCCGTTGCACACGAGTCAGTCAATCCTAGGCCCTAAGAGAAATCTTACGCAAATGTGGTGTACTAAAAGCAACAATCGAAAGAGACGTATACAAAAAGTGAGCGAAAATTACACACCCATTGGGCGAAAGGGAATCCGGAATTCCTATTCCGGAACTCGGCAACGGAAGCAGGGAGATAGGGTTTGGAACGCAAAGAGCACCGCAGTTGCGGCGGTGTCCGCATCTTCCCTTCGGGCCTTGAAAATCCAAGAGAGGGCTACGTGGAGGTGTCGCACCAGTTCGTACCTATATCCGCAGCAAGTCTCCAAAGTAAAGAGCCTCTAGTCGATAGATTAATGTAGGAAAGGGAAGTCGGAAAATTGGATCCGTAACTTCGGAATAAGGATTGGTTCTGAGGAGCGAGGTGTGTCGGGCTTGGACGGGAAGTGGGTTTGGCTGACATGCCGGGCCTGGGTGGGTTCCAGAACCCGGGTGTCCAGGAAGTACCCATCCCCACCTCCTCGTGGTGGAACTTGGGCGTCAGGCTTACCCGATGGCTAACGGGGCTCTGGGGCTATCGAATTAAATTGGGACTCGGAGGTTTGGTGCATTATTAATTTGCCCAAGCGAGTCCGAGACACTTTCGTAGAGCAAAATTGAATTAGACTGAGGCTGGACAGTCTGGGCCATCAATAAATTTGACCAAACTGGTCCAATCCAATTCAAAAAGGGTCAGAGTGAGCGCGTTCGCGTACACGTAGTGAGTTTGCTTCCCCGAGGTTCCCCGTGGATGCTCCGGCAGTTGGGATTCGTCCCCTCCGACGGAGTAACTGAAGGACTCACCCGCAGGAAAAGCGCCGCGGCACATCTGGATTTTTCCATCGCCCGTTTCAGTGAGGTGGGTGTAACTGGTTGGTAGATGGTAGATTCCGTCTGGGTCAGGAACCACGCCCAATCACCGTCTTGGTGTAGGGCAGACAATAAATATCGGGCCTGGGTGAGCTGAACGGGCTGCTGCTTCGTGCATGCGTAATCCGGAATCCGAGCTCGGTCCCGTGCCTTGGCCTTCCACGAATCTTCTTTGCTGTGAGACTTCAGCGGCGGTTCGCCATAGCTGTCATCCTCTTCAGCCGCCATTCAACGCTCAGCTCAGAACTGGCACGGACTAGGGGAATCCGACTGTCTAATTAAAACAAAGCATTGCGATGACCCCCAAGGATGCTAACGCAATGTGATCTCTGCTCAGTGCTCTGAATATCAACGTGAAGAAATTCAAAAAAGTGCGGGTAAACAGCAGAGGAACTATGACTCTCTTAATTATTAATAATAATAATTTTAATAATAATTCGCGTGGTAAATTGGTCTCAATATATGGATTAGGTAGGACAGAGACGCGAGATCTTAGTAGTGCGGCAAACAATATGTTGCAAACGACGCCTGTGAGAACCTTAACGGTGCTGGCTCCTGATATAAGACCTGAGATTGTAACAGATGCTTTTTTTAAGGCGGCGGCGTCAGAAGCGATCAATGAAAAGTATGACAGTACTTATACCTATTTTTCATGCTCTGCACCAATTGGCACGGGAAAAACCATATACTTTACAAAGCATTTAATGGAACTGATGCCAAGGTCTAAGAGAACATTACTTTTGCAGCCAACAGTGGCCGTAATGGCTGATGCATATGACCGTCTAAGTAAAATACTTAATATGGCCGAGTATGGTGCGAATAATTATACAGTAAAGTATCTTGAACAGCAGAATCAAACTTGTAGTAAGACGATTGGTAATGGTGACAAATATTTAACTTTGATGACCTATGGGAAAGCGCTTCAGAAGTTAACCAATTTGACTAGGAGTTATGATTACATACCCTTAGACGAAGTTCACAATCTTAATGATTCTAGCGTATTAGCAGTCGATTTGTTTGTTATCCGACCGAACACTAGTTATATTTGTATTCATCTGAGCGCTACAGTAACTAGTGTGAATCGAGCGAAGATACTAGCTTCTCATATGGATGTATCTGCTATAAGGGCCAAAATAGACAAGACTATCAAAATATAGCCGGCTATTGGTCAGAAGGATGCTGAGCATATAATTATACCACCGAAGGTTATCAAGGTGACTATTGATGGTTTTTCAACTGACTTCAAAATCCGGATCCATCGATTAGAGTCGGGTCGAGTGAGTTTTTGTATAAATGCTCTACTCCACGACGTGTGGTTAATATGCATTGACATAGTCGGTCAGTCGATAACAGTGCCGGGTTGCAGGGTAGTCGTTGATTTTTTTAGAAGTGATCAAGCCATATACCACGTTGTACTGCAATGAACAAGGGTTGTACTACGATAACAGGTTGAAGAGAAGAAGAATCGATGTCTTCACATCTAAACAAAGGAAGAGTAGAACCGGAAGAACAGATGCAGGGTGGTACATTACGCCTAGCGGGCAGGAGCCTATTTTGGATAACGGAATAGATATGGCATCAGCAGCAGAAACACTGCTGAAACTAAGAAGGCAGGGAAATTATTGCAAGAGTGATTTGGAGAACTATTATAGGCTTGATGTGTTGCAGCTATTATCACAGATCGAATGGCTGTTGCCAAAACAATTAAATAAGATCAAGTGAAGATGAATTTGTTTTACTGTCACTAAATGAGGAAATTACAGATATACAGAGTCGTTTGGACGATATAGAGAACACGAGGAGTGATGATGATAGTGATGAAGTAAGAGGTGTAAGAAGACGAAAGATTCGAATAATAGACAGTGAAAGTGACAGCGATAGTGATGCTGCAGAAGACCCATGATCCGACAGTTCTGAATGGACTAGTTGTCGATAATCCAAAGAAATATCCCCGAGAATGCCGTTTATAGCCGGCAACACTCCTGCAGGACAGCACATACTCGCAGACAAGAAAGAACCGTTGGATTTTTTCGAACTGTTTTTTACTGATGAACTAATGAATGAAATAGTTACTGAAACAAATAATTACGTTAGAAGAAAGTTACAGAACAAAACGCTATCACAATACTCGATATGGCGATCTTGGGACAGTGTGACTACCGAAGAAATGTGGGCATTTATTGGAGTTATAATAAATATGGGGACAATGACATTGGCAAATTTACAAGAGTACTGGTCTCGAAATGATATTAGTTACATTCCTTCTTATTCCAACAAATTTACCAGAGACAGATTCAACCAGATTTTTTGGATGCTTCATGTAAAAACAATTCCAACAACAAATGCAGGTCCAAAAACACGTTTATAGCTAGTAAGTTGCTTTCTTGAGTATATCAATTCCAAAATTTTGAAGTATTTTACACCGGGGGAAGAAATTTGTGTAGATGAGTCCGTTAACAAATTCAAAGGTCGGGTTTCTTTTATTACGTATAACCCGAAAAAACCCACTAAATGAGGTATTAGAGTTTACACAATGGCAGACTCAAATACTGGCTATATCTGTGGTATTCTTCCTTATTATGGAAGTCTTACCTCGGAGAAATTGATAATGTCCGACCTTCCGATATTAGCAAGAATACCGCTGCACCTTTATACAATGCTCCTGGAGAAAGTGTCTGGTAGTCAAGGACATGTAGCGGCTAGCAGTAAGGTTCAATAGAAGACCTTTCGCTACAAATGACTAGCACGGTTTATGGTATGCGCAGCAATCAAACCATTTTTGAGGAACCGTTTTAAGCTTTTAACATTTTCCAGGCATGCGATAATTAACTTTCTCTAACGGCCTCGATGGCACACGCGGAAGCCATAAACCGGGGATTTCCGAAGGGTCCACTGTCCGTGGACAAGCTACCCTTTATAGTTTCCTGGATAGGGAAAAGTATCAGAAGAGTCTCTACTATGGTTCCCATCCCACTGTATTTAATTGTATCAGTGGAGCATGTGAATACGTCTCATCATTTGCTGTTTCCATGGTTAGAGGACTTGGATTTATAGTGCAAAGACTGGCTGTCAAAGGCGTTGGATGGATTGGGAGGCAATTTGGGGATGGATTCATGCAGAGCTTGCCATCATGGATGCGACCGTTAGCAAACCAGACAAACTCAATGCAATCTGGAGAGATTTTGTCTTTAGCTTGTGCAGAGCTCTTATTGGTAAATAACAGGATGTATAGGAATTGGGTAGATAAATAGGGTTTGACTATTATAGAGAGGCTATACTACTCAACTACGATATCAAACTTGAGAAATAGTGACTGTATACCACCATTGTTATTCAGAAAATTCGTGAAATTACATGAAAGTAAAGTGTCGTTTACGTGGAGGAGTGAAACAAATTTCCCACACGAATTGATCCGATTGAGCTCGGAAGCCTATGCCACATTTATAAGACAATACTCATTGGACGTTAGTTTGGATGGTGAACAGATAACAATGATTAGAGGACACATTGCGATGCAGATGGAGTCCGCGTATGATGAAAATGCGTCTATTGTTTGGATGAACGTTTCATCTGGGATCGGTGTTTTTGGATTGTTGATAATATCTACACCAGGGGTGTCAAACTCGCGGCCCGCGGGCCGCATGCGCGGTATGCGCGAAAATATAAAATTCTAATTGGCTGAAATGGAGTCAATGGGAGACGTAATTATATATACGTTATCTTACAAGTGGTTATGATTACTGCTTAATTTATATTACGCTTATTGATTTCTGCAGTTATTCTCTGCTGGATAAGTTAATAATCAAGACAAAACATTGATATTGTAATTAAAATGTTTTATTATTTTCTGTTAACAATTTCTTATTTATTTCAGTCCTTTGTATTCAGTATGTCTATATCGAAGCCAAGTGGTAATAAAACTAAACGAAAAATCGTCAACGAACATCGAATATTTCAAGTAAAATGGGAATTGGAATATTTGTACTGTGAAGTAAATGGTAAAATAGTATGTTTGATTTGCAATAGTACCATTAATGTACCGAAGTTATGTAATATTAAACGTCATTACGAAAAACAACAATCAAAATATGATAACTACGAAGGATTAGGTAATGAGACAAGAAAAGTTGTAGGAGCTTAAGCTCGGTATGAAAAAACAACAGTCAATATTTAGTAAAGTATTGCAAGAAAATGAAAAGACGGAACATGCTAGTTACGTCTTTTCCCAGTTGATAGCTAAACACTCGAAGCCTTTTACTGAAGGTGATTTCATCAAGAAATGTTTAATTAAAGCCGCAGAAATTGTTTGTCCTGAAAATTCGAAGGCTTTTCAAACAATGTCTTTGTCTCGAAATACAGTTGCGGGAAGAATTACCGACTTAGGATCGATCAGATCAAAGCAAAATCATCTAGTTTTGAAAGTTTTTCCATCGCCTGTTATGAGAGTACAGACATTGGTGGCATAGTTCAATTAGCTGTGTTTATTCGTGCTTGCGACAAGGATTTAACCATTTTTGGGGAATTAATTGGAACTAATACCGATGCATGGTACTACTACAGGACATGATATATTTAATAATGTTTTTGAACTTCTGCAAAAATACAATCTACCTCTGTCAAAATTAAATTCTGTAGCTACAGATGGCGCTCCTTCCATGACCGGAAAAACAACGGCTTCGTAGCATTACTACAACAAAAACTTAGTGAAATTGACGGTTCAAAAATTCATCATATGCATTGCATTATACATCAAGAAGTACTATGCACGAAGGTAATCAAAATGGAGAATGTTTTGTCATATATAAAAAAAGTTGTAAATTTTATAAGATCTCGAGGCTTAAATTAACGACAACTCACTGCTTTCCTGGTGAATTAGATAGCACATATTCAGGTTTATCCTACTATAGCGAGGTACGTTCTCGCATATGGAACGAGGAAAATTCGCATATGAAATTATTTCTATGTTTGAAAGTACTTATCAGTGCGAGCAATTATTTTCTGTTAGGAATGGAAATAAATCTCCTGTCCGAAACTGTATTAATAACGCTCACGTTGGGTCAATTTTGAAAGTAGTTTCGGCCAATAAAATTTCTCCCGAAATAGGAAAGATAGTATCAGAGAAGAGATGTCAAGTATCAGGACGTAAATAATAATTTAACTTCATATATGTTTATTACAATGTACTAGTCAAAATAAAAATATCTGTTTCTATGAATATTGATTTTTTATTTGCGGCCCATCTAAAGTTAAGCATCGTTTATTTGGCCCAAGTTAGCTTTTGAGTTTGACACCCCTGGGCTACATGCTCATTCAGTGTCCCTACATGCTCATTCGTGGCTGCCAAAAAGATTCTGGAAAGCGGGAAAATCCGAATAGGATGAACTTTCGTGAAGGTGGAGGGGCTGGAGAAGCGCCAATTAATTTATTACAAATGCTGGGAAATCGGGCATGTGCTCGCTAAATACACAAAGCTCGACGACCACAGATGCTGGTGCTACAGATGCGGGAAAGAGGGACACCGCTCCGTAAACTGCAAGGCGAAAAGCGCTACCTGCCCCGTATGCAAGACTACGGGGTGGCAAGCGGATCACCGTACGGGAAAAAAGGTGTGTCAGCCGATGCCGCCCGCGAAGGAGAAAAAGAGGATTCTTCCAGCAAGACCAGTCGTCGAAAAAGTAAAACCGACGAAGGAGAAGAAGAAAATCGCGACGAAAAACCCCGTAGAAAAGGAGAAATATGAATAACGAATAATATAATAAAAAATAATAAATATGAAAAACGAAAGCTTACAAAAGCGGTGTGGTCGAATTGGTCGTTGTGGCAGAACCGTACTTTATTCACGACAAGCCGTTGTGATGTCAAATACATTTTCAACCAGAGGTATCAATAATTAAACCAACGTCAGCTTCCTGGCACTCATCCTGTTGATACTTTATTCCCAAGAAATATTCCCAATCAATAAAGATTAGAGTCATCACCTTACTGGCACGCATCCTGTTGATACTTTATTCCCAAGAAATAAGATTGAAGACTTTATTTCCAATCAATAAGATTAGAGTTATCACCTTACTGGTACGCATCCTGCTGACACCCCGATTCCCACGAAATAAGATCGAAGTGCTTGCTCCACCATCCTAAAACTACGTAGTATAAGAAGACCTGGAAATTGTCCAGTCTTTAGTCTTGATTAATCTGCCGATCTATACTGTTAAAACTCTTGATAAAAGTTATCGCTTTGTATTTCAAATATTATAATAAAGAATCGAGTGAGCGATTGCTCACTTGCATTTTATTTTTAAAAATCACCTTATAACATTTTACGTGACACCGTCGTGGATAAGTGATACGGAAGGAAAGATCGCGATCATCCAGGCAAACGCCGACACGTATCCGGCCGATTATGCTCATCGCGCGAGGGCGAGGTTTTGTCGCCGTTTCGTGGTCGGATTGCGTCGTAATCGGATTATACGCGGCGCCGAGCTGGTCGTTACACAATTTCGACCGGCTTTTAGATGATGACGGGGGGGGGGGGGGGGGGGTGTAAGACGCCACGCCCACCTACCAACGTTCGTTTTGGGCGACTTCAACGGCCGTTCAATATTATGGCGCTCGACCAGGACGAATCAACGCGGCAACTCTACGATGGACTGGGCAGCATCGACGAATTTAAAATTATTAAATCAAGGATCTGCCAGTACGTGCGTGCGTCAACAGGGTGAGAGTAAGGTCGACCTCTCGTTCGCGAACGACGCCGCCGCTCGTATAGTTTCAAGTTGGAAACTGGATACGGCTGAAACGTTATCGGATCATCTGTATATCAGAATCAACATATCCTGGATTCAAGAAAGCAGATCAGCGAGAAAAAACCAAAATAAATGGTCACTGATACGCATGGACGAAGACGCATTTGTGGCGGCGATCCTCGCGGCTACCTGGCTGGACGGGCCGACCGAAGAGGCCGTAATCGGGAGGGAGGTTGAATGGTTTACGAGGACGTTGACCTCGGCATGCAACACAAGCATGCTGAAATTAAAATCAAATCTGCCTCGTAACCCAGTGTATTGGTGGAATGATGAAAGTGCACGAGATATCGAAAACTGAGAAATTTCGTTCCGGAGAGAAGAGAGTGGCTCTACGGAATCTACAAAGAGAAGGAAATAGAGCTACAAGCCGCCATTAAAAGGTCGAAAGCACCAGCGTGGGACAGGCTGCTTCAAACGCTGCGCGAGGACCCGTGGGGGACGTCCTTATAAAATCGTAATGAATAAATTGAATCCCGTTGATGGAAATTATGGAGACTTCGTTCCTGGAAGGAGTTGTCGACACACTCTTCCCGCCGGAAAGCGTGAAATTTAAATATATTAACAATCGACCCGAACATCTGGTCGCAGGACTTCGAGGTCTCCGAGGAAGAAATTGCTGGCGCGATAAAGCCCATGACGAAGAAGTACACCACGCCCGGACCTGATGGAATGATGGCGTTAAGCCTCCTTTTTTTTTTTTTAATGTGGGGAAATCCTCATGGATCCCCCGGAGCTGGGTATGCCGGACTCTTACCGGCTAAAACCCCACGGTGACCTTCCTCGGCGCTGCTGGGAGGAGACCGGGAACTCTGGATGAACACCCCTCCCGCGCCGGGGTCCTCCATGGTGACTGGGAGGACCCCCATCCCCGAGGGGAGTGTGGTCGACGAGACACACTGCCCCGTCCGAGACAATGAGCGATGGCTGGGTCACGCAGCCACCGCTCCGGCCCCGGGGAACGCGTGCAATGATCGGTACGATCCCCCAATCGTACCGACCGCGCCCCCCGGACGATGCCCGTGCAAAGACGTGGGGCACGACCAAATGGTCCACCCCGCACGGGCGTCGTTGACGCCTCGGGCCAGGCCTGGCCCGGAGTGACTGGGTGCCCCGGGTGCGTCAGACCCGATACCACGATCCGACAAATGCCGAGTCGTGGCCAATGAGGCGTAGCGGCCACCATCGTGGCCCGCAGGCGCGGCGAAGGTGGCGAAGTCCCGCTCTCCGAAGGGTTCTTAGGAGTGAGTTCCACCAGAAGGTGGAAGCCCCCCCCCCCCCCCCCCCACCCCCCCTGAGGCGGAACGGGGCAAACGTCTACGGCGCCGACCCCGCAGGCGACGTCAAGCTGACAGGGATCGCTCCCTAACCCGCTCGGCGGCCTCCTTCGCGACCATAACCTCCTCGCAAAAGGAGATCATGGCCTGCCAGACGCTCCAGCGACCAAGCATCCCCGAAAGGATGCTCGGCAACGAGAAGTCCGGACCTACCTCCACCGCTAACACCCGACGCGGCACTTCCCAGGCTGGACACTCCTGAAGAGTGTGCCGCGCCGAGTCCTCCGCGGCGCCACAATGGCGGCACCGCGCGGTTGCCTCGCGTCCGATTCGGCACAGATACTGACCGAAACAACCATGGCCGGTCAGCACCTGTGTGGCTCGGAAAGTCAGCCGTCCGTTGCTACGGCCTACCCATCTATCTAGGATGGGCAGGACCGCCCCGACGGTCCAATGGTCGCTGTGACGAGACAAATCGTCTCGCCACTTTAACATGGTGGACCGCCGGGCCTGGAGCCTAAGCTCGTCCCGACTTAACGTCTCCCCTGGCGGGCTGGAGACCTGACGCTCGATGCGAAGATGCCCGTAAACGTAGGCGTCTTCGAGCGCCAGGTACTCCACGGGTGGTAAACCCGCCAGGGTGGTAGCTGCCTCATAGGACACCGTACGGTACCCCCTTACGACGCGTATGGCCGCGCGTCTCCACTCCCGTCGGAGGAGAGTGCGACTCCTCCGTCTCGCCAACAGATTTATTGTCTGCCCTACACCAGGACGGTGATCAGGCGTGCTTCCTCACCCAGACGGGTATACGCGACGGAATCTACCATCTACCAACTAGTTACACCCACCTCACTGAAAGGGGCGATGGAAAAATCCAGATATGCCGCGGCGCCTTTCCCAGCGGGCGAGTCCTTCAGCTACTCCCTCGGAGAGGACGAATCCTAACCGCCGGAGTACCCATGGGGAACCTCGGGGAGGCGAACTCGCTACGTGTACGCGAACACGCTCACTCTAACCCTTTTTGAATTAGGATGCATCAGTTTGGCCAAATTTATAGATGATCCAGACTGCCAGCCAAGTCTATTCATGTTTGCTCTATGAAAGTGTCTCGGACTAGCTTGGGCAAATCGATAATGCACCAAACCTCCGAGTCCCAGTTTAATTCGATAACCCCAGAGCCCTGTTAGCCACCGGGCAAGCCCGGCGCCCAGGTTCCACCACGAGGAGCTGGGGATGGGTACTTCCTGGACACCCAGGTTCTGGAACCCCCCGTTTCGCCAACAATGCGTCGGCCCATACAGGGGCACCGTACAGTGCCACGCTTTTCAAAACACCACAATAGAGGCGGCGCACCCGCTCGTCGGGACCGCCAAGGTTGGGCATGATGCGACTCAAATGAGTCATGAGTTTGCCCAACCTGACGGCCAGACAAGCGAAGTGCGGGACGAAACTCCAGGAGCCGTCCAGGTAGACACCAAGATATTTAATATCCTGAGCCGCCTGGACGTCGGATGACCCGATCCTCACTAGACATGAAGCCGGAGTGCCCCTCTTACGACGACGGAAACAGACTATTTCCGTCTTCTGAGGGGACAATTCCAACCCCATGCCCCGAATCCGCGAGGCGATGGCCGCAACAGCGACCTCCGCTCGACGGATTGTCCTCCCCAAGTCCCTGCCGGTGGCTAAGACCATCGTGTCGTCGGCGTAACACGTCAAGTGTATGCCGGCCGGCAGGGAGACTCGCAGAGCCGCGTCGTACCCCAGGTTCCACAATAACGGGCCCAAGACGGACCCCTGGGGTACTCCACGGCTTATCTCACGCCTGACAAATCCATCGCGGCCACCGTAAACGATGGCCCTGTCCCGGAGGTAATCACCGAACACCATCCGCAGGTAGAGGGGCACCTCGTGGCGTTCGAGGGGCCCGCGGATGGTCGCCCACGAGAGGGAGTTAAAGGCATTCTTGGTATCTAACGATACTGCCAAAGCAACTCCCCCCCCCCCCCCCCCTGGACGCAGCCGAGTCCGAAAGGGACTTGACGCGTGTAATCGCGTCTATAGTCGACCGTCCCTCCCAGAAGCCGAACTGGCACTCGGTCAGGTCGGGTCCTACACGAGACAGGTACCGGACGAGGCGACGCTGAACGATACGCTCAAAGAGTTTACACTGAGGGACACTGGGGATCTTCGTCTTCTTATCTCCTCCCTTAGTTGCCTTCTGCACAGCTGACGACGGCTGTGCTCCCTTGCCGCTTCGGCGGGCCTTAGGCGGGGAGCATGACTTTCTCCCCGTTCTGTGGTCCGCGGGCCGCCCTGCCTCTTTGCAAACAAGGCAAACAGGGGCGGCCGCGGTACACAGGCCCGCCTGGTGACCGGTCTCGCCGCACCTACAATATAGGTGCGACCGATCCACCTTCGCAGTGCACCGCTGCTGGACATGACCCAGCTCCCAGCAGCGGTAGCACTGCTCCGGGCGGGGTTGCAACACGGCGTTAAGCATCCTAGGCTCAAGACTACGGGAATTATTTTCTGCGTGTTTGAAGATTGGAATGCTGCCATCAAGATGGAAAACTAGCAGATTTGTTCTCATCCGCAAGCCCGGAAAACCGGAGAATTCGCTGGCCGCGTACAGGCCGATCGTCGTGCTCAATGAAATCGGGAAATTATTCGAAAGAATTGTACACGACCGACTCACGTTTCTACAATATCTGTGAAGGGTCATGGAAAATTACCTGAGTGAATAAATGATACTCTACAAGAGCCGAGAAGGGACGAAGGGGAAGGAAATAAACCGCGGAGTTCCACAGGGATCGGTGCTCGGACCGCTTCTCTGGAATTTAGGATATGACGCGGTTTTAAAATCACCAATGCCGCTTCCACATCGATCGACCTTAACGTACGTGCTATGCTCGATGCGATGCAAAAGCAAAACGAAAAACTCAACTTAGAAATGGCCGATATGAAAAGGCAATTAGAAAAGGTTAAAGGAGAAAACGAGAAAAGAACGACCGAAATCGCAGAATATAGCCAGTCTATGGACAGCTGTATCAACCATCGGTACGGAATATAACTCATTAATCACAGACGACATATCAAATCGACAAAGCATGAGGACAGCAGTCCAAAAGCAGCCGCTCGACCAACCGACAGCTGCAAGACAACAGCTTACTCCAATTTCTCGAACTACCGCTACTCACGTCGGAGGACGAAGAGAACGAATTACCAGCACCAGTCACTATGCTAAAGCAAGGGACGCAGTGCGATACATTCCATCTCTTGACGGAGACGATGATGTTGGAGTTGAAGACTTTATCGAAGAGGTTCGAGACATGAGAAACAGATGCAACGAAAAGGATCTCTTACTGAAAGCAATCAAAGTAAAGAAGATAATAGGAAAAGCAGCACAAGGTATAGGCAACATTCCGATTTCTACTTACGGTCATTGTATATGACGTTCTACGGACGAACGTCGCCTCTCACATCACCTCGGATGAATATCAGGAACAGCTACGCGATTTAAAACAAGGTAGGGACGAGAGTCTCCAATCATTTAACATTAGTACAACAAACTGACATATGCGATCGGTAACGACATCCACAACCATTAACAAGACGTATAATACTTGAAACATTGAACCGCAAAATTCCAAGAATCTACATCCGTAATTTGGACAGAAACATAGGCAGGATATTACTGTCAACTAAGCCAACCACTCTGTTGGAAGCCGAAAAAGAGGCGATAGACATAGAACGCTACCTTCGAGAAGAAAGAAGAGAATGGCAACGCCCTTCCAACCGAGTACATATACCGAGACAACTGTTTGCCATGAAACACTCGCCTTGAGACACTGGTTTGAAATGAAAACCAGTTTTCAAGGCAACGCTTCGCGACCAGTTACAACTAACAGTTACAACTATGTTAGTTGTTCCCACAGTTAGTTGGGTTGTTCCCACCGAAGCCGTTTCATCAAGCAGGAAAGGCACCATTAGCATAAAGAGCTCAATTAATATTGTCATATTTGGGTGTGCTTCACGCGTTATCGTACTTTAGAAAATTCTAAAAAATAGTTAATCATAATTCCTAAATTTCAATTCTTCTATCATTTTGTATCCGCTTACTAATCCTGCCCTCTGTCCTTTACTTGTTCGCTGATCTTTGTACCTTGACTCACTCACCCCCAACCACATACCAGCTAGTTTTCGCCATAGCTCAGATATTCTGTAGTCATTACTTGCATCCAAATAAACCTCTGAAGCCTCCCGATAAGTGATCGGGATATGCTATTTCCCAGGAACTATCCAAACTAAAGTCCTATAATTGGGTTCCTTCAACTAATTTCTCCTTATAATCATAAAGTAAAGTTCTTCAAACAAAAAGTAGTTAAAATAGCAGAGAAATTATGAGAAGTTGTTAAAGTAAACAGTTACCAGTGATAGACAAAACCTTAATCGCTAGCATACTCAACTGATATTAAATATACCATGGCATGATGATAATGATTTAGTATTAAGCTTTGATATATAGAGTTTCCCACAATATTATTATAATTCTTCATGAGAATGTGTTGTATTATTAAGTTTGATATATCCACTTGAAATGATAAAAAATCGCAAGAACGAAAAAAGTTTTAAAACAGATAATAATCGATTTGTTCATCAATCGTATAATTTCAAAATATTCATTTTCAGTTCCGAAATATCGCTCTAGGTTATTGTGAAACGATCGGTTGAACGCAAATGCAATTGTTTCTGTTCTTATATATAACGACGTGTGCATTTACTGCTTTGATTAATATATTTGTTCATAATACTTTATACAAAAGGTTATGTCGTATCTCGAACTCGATAGGAAGGTTACTACACATGTGCGTTGCTTCTTTCTCTCTCTCTCTCCCTTACTCTCAGCAATGCTTCTACTCGATAGGAAGGTTACTACGTATGCGCGTTTCCTCTTTTCCTGCTCCTCTTCTTTCTTGCTCTCACTTTCAGCAGTTCTTATATTCGATAGACGGGTTACTACGCATGCGCTCCTTTTCTTTCTCTCTTTCACCTTCAGCGCTTCGTATCTCTGTCCTCCTTCAATCGAAGTCGGACGAAGTTAGTCGAAGCCAAACGCAGCCAGTCGAAGCATAAGCTACCCACAAAATAATAGCTTTTTATTCTTGGCTTTTCCATCCTTTTCTGTAGGCATTTTTAAGGGGCGACATTTTCGCCTTTGCGGTAGTTCGTTTAGAACAGTTCGGCTAGAACGGTTCGTCTAGAACGATTCGTCTAGAACGGTTCGTCTAGAACGGTTCGTTTAGAACGGTTTGTCTAGAACATTCAGTTCGGCTAGAGCAGTTCGTTTAGAACAACCTTCCCATTTGTTGAGAATTGTGAATTCGATTAGAGTTTCAGTAAAGTCGCGTAGCGACGTGAAGGAGTCGTGGCCATAGCACCGCTTCCACGATAAGGAACATCTTGTAACACGTATACATCACTATTGTTGTTGTTTGTTGTATTAATTGTTATATTAAAATTGAGAGCGAAAGGTCAAGTGTTATCTTTCCTCCCGTACGCCTCATTTTGTTGAACTTCCTATCCGGGTTCGCAATGAGGAGAATAGAACTTCGTCTTGGATACCATCAGATGTCATTAGTTAGACGGAACAGTCAAGAAAGAGTGGTTAATGTGGCTCAATGTGAAATTTGTAGCTGCCATTCTATCCTCTATGACAGTATTAGCTTTTCACCAGAAAAGAGAGACTCAGTGGCCCAGCTTTTGGGTCCGTTAACTACTTTCTTATGTTATCTGATCTCAGATAGACAGTACTCAACAAAATGGCTTGTGACTGCTAAGAGGGCCTTTGCACTCTGTAATAAGACCCAATTGATGTCTCTTATTGCCGATTTTGCACTTACAGACCACTAGGCAAGCTCAATGAAAGTTCTCTCCTGCTGTGGCATTTTCCTATATTCTTATTGCTGCCGATCATAGAGTAAGGAATATTACTTATCGTATAGCTGCTTTAATCAAGTCTTTTAACTTCAGCCGACAACCCAGACAACACAAGATAAGATGGTGGCGACACCATACCGGCACTGTAGCGACACTTCCGAGGAGTGTCAGCAGATCCGTAGTCATCTACGTCCGCACTTGTTAGCTAAAATGCCGGCACGCAGTGGCAACACGTTCTAGTCACCAGCGTAGCACGCGTGACACGCGTGTCATCGTTCCATTCAAAAATTTTTTTTGCATTGGCGTAGGCGTCACATTTGTTAATGGGGAACCACCTGTTATTCCGTACAAATTAAATACGTCAGAGTTTAGATATCCGCATACGAGTACTGACAGACGTTTTGGTAGTTGTTTGCCAACATTTATAGTTACTGAGAGAGCCATATATATTTTTTCAATTCGTCAGGAAAATTCATGCCAATAGAGAGTATTAAATACGATGGCAGCATATTGTTTAAGGAAATGTAATAAATGATACATTTAGTTATAAAATGTTGAACCAATTAAGTTACGTTTACTTTACTAGCGTATCACAATTTTCAGGTGAAAATATTGAAGGTAATTATTTGTTTTCCTTTGGTACATATATTCTTGTGGTAAATGGTTTTATCGTTTGTAAGGATTATTAAATATAAAATATACCTTTGTTACATGAATTTTTAACGATGAGTTGAAAAAAATATTTATAAAATAAGTGTACGTATTTTTACGATAAAGTAATTAACGACTTTTCTGAAAAAATCGCTGTATTAAGTTATAGTTTATAGAAAATAATAAAAAGAAGTTTTTATATCTTTCTTTCGTGTCAGTGTATCTATTTTCGAATCGAAATTAATAAATTGCTTGGTTTAGTCATTTTTAATATTCGTTTATAATTTTTATGCAAACAGCTTCTTCATTGGTATATATTAGCCCACGCCACTGGCACGCGTGTCACTATGGTGAGCTGATAGTGTCATTGGCACGCTGTGTCGCCCTTGTGCTATATCGCCGTGCTTTGATAGTGCCGTGACACGTAGTGTCGCTCCAGTGCTAGCCCTGTGCTGTTACGAGAACTGAGAGGCAGCACCGTGCTAGCACAGTGCTTAGAGTTCCACCCGGTGCCATTGGCGCTACAATCGCTGGTTGTCTGGGAATAGTGTTGGGCACTCTTTCAAAATCTCCCAGATGATTTTCAGAAAATGAACAGTCGCAGATCGTTTATGTAGTGCAATCTGCTAATTTAAATTAATTAACAAGAGAATCCACTATCAGCAGCTACTTTTCAGTACTAACTATACACAATAGACTTTATATGATCTTTGCTGATTATATTTCTCAACGATAGGTGGCACGACCTTTCGTTTTAGATTCGAGATTTAGTTCGTAACGCAGTAATTTGAGACTTACGGTTAAGCTAGTCGACACATCCTCCATTCGAAAGTGAAGTTAAGATCATGATATTGCGGTAAAAAAGGTATCTGCCGAAAAGAAAGTCTCATTTTTATATTGGCTTTTTGTTGATATTTATGACATTATTTATATGCTTTCCAAAGTTAACTAAAAGCTAAAAAGATGCTCGTTTTCGACTGACATAGAAAAAACTAATTATATGTTTGAACATTTCCAAAGTTTTTTATGAAACAAAAAATATGAGCTATTAAAAATGGTACACGTATTAAGATATGTATGTTTATATACTTGGTAGTCACGGTGAACAAGTTCAAATAAAAGTATACCTGACTCCATTAGTTCCATAGTTAAATAACTAAACTGAAGGTTGTCCATGCATTATAAAAATAGATTACATTTGAAAACTGTAAAATTTGAAAAAAATGGTTGAAATGGAAAGAGGAAAGATTAATATTGAACAAGGACGAAAAGAAAATGCAAAAAATGATAATATATTTAGTATTAGAATAATTACTTCTGATTCCATTAATATCACAGGGCAATCATTTCGTGAGGATTCAGCATCTTTTTTGGTGAATAACAATATAACGCATAAACAAGGAAATAATATATTCTCCCTGTTACGTTCCCATTCATGTTTTCCTGATTTGTCAAATGACCCACGCCTAGCATAGGTCATACTATAGAACACTCCTCAATGTGCCACGTGATAGTTGAGTTTTGTCGGTGGTTCCACCAGGAGAATATTTTCAGTTCTGCACAAAAGCAGAAATTATTAAGAGACTGCTTCAATCTCAACCCGTGAGTAACATTAGACAATTAGACTTAGACATTGATAACGATGGCTGTACGTTAGATAAATTTAGCAGTATCCATCTTTGACCTATTCAATGCAGAATTGCCAATATTCCAAATACAAAGCTAATAATTATTAGCATTTATAGTGGTAGTCCAAAGCCTCACAGTCCTGTTAGCTTCTTTGAAAAATTAATTTCTAATATCAAAGAAATCATGTCCGATGGAATGATCAATCATCAGGATACTACATTTTCAATATCATTAAGATGTTTTATAGTTGATACACTAGCTCGAGCCTGTGTACGTGAAAAAGGTCAATATATTTTCAATGGTATAAACCATCCCCTAAGAAGTGACGAGGTATATGTTAGATGTGTTGACGAGGACCATCGCGCAGAAGGTCAAAGTCCATTATTTCTTATACCATTTGGGATGGTGTCACAATTTATATAAAATATATATACAATTCATACAAAATATTTTGAATGTATGCATTTCGTATGCCTAGGTGTTATGAAAAAATTATTGTAAGAAATATTGGGTAACAGGGTGCACGGGCGGTCAACGAGGGCCGTGTGCATTTCCCTGCGGCATTGCCCCTCTCCGGGGCCTTGCCTAAACATACGAATGGGCCATGACGTTGAGGGTGTCTTCGAGGCTAGTACGAATGACCTAAGAAGGCATTCTTGTACGAACCTTCGGGTGAGACACAGAATAAATACGCCCAGTAGACGTTGAGCCATCGATTATTACTTCATTTTCCTCAACTTCTGACAATGGCTAAAGAAGATTGATTCGTTAATACTATCCCTTAATTCTCTAATCACATTTTTGCGTGCGCATACTCTACTCGCGCTGATCGAAATTGTTTCTAAAACGTCTCGATACTTTGACTGGAACTGAACGACTCTAAATCGTTCGTTAGCTTGGGCGAAATCCTGCGATAAGCATACGCGTCGTATCCCTTCCACTGACGAATGACTTCGCGGCGATCATCGGTTCGTATCGGGTTCGAAGCCGTCGAAAACATCTTTGTTGAATTATGCTTTTTATTTAGTATCTACGTTCCAACTACTTTTACATTTATCAACACAAAAATAATTTCATTGACACGTTCACGACGGGGCGAAAATCTACGTTTCTTTGAGCGCACATTTCTTGCATCAAGCACTTATTTCTTTTAACGCCGCCCCACGGAACAGTCAAGTGTGACCCACCGGTGGATCACCCCGGCGTGAACGTGTTAAAGAAAACCGGTTTATTAATTATGATACTAGCTTATCCGTTAATCTGACTCGTAGTGGCATTGCAGAAAACGCAACATGCAGGCAGAGATTTGCGACATTGCCATTTTTCTTGCTGCATGTTCAGACTGCGTAATGAAAACAACTATACATTATTTATTAAAAAGAAACGAAGTGTAAAATAATCTTTATACGTATATTAATAAAATTATACAGAAATTTTAATGGAACTGTATAACTAGCAACAATGCTTGTTTACATATGTCTCAAAAATTGCGAAAGTTAAGTATGTAATAGCCTGTACCGCACATTACGTGAGAATACTATTATATTATACAAAGATATAATATATCGTTCAACAAGTCAAACTATAGCTCATGGCAGGTAAGACAGACTATGCATTTTTTTCCAGAAATAAAATAATAAAAAAAGAAGCAAAAAAGCGAAAGTTTAAAGTTGATCCAATTACATTTTATGTAGAAAATTCTAATTGAAATTTAAAAAATGGTCATTTGACCGGTCGTGGTAGATTTAGTGTCAAAAATGAAATATTTTTATTTGATTTTGTGATAATCCTGCGCACGGAATTTCATTCAAATTAAATAGTCTGCATATTTAATTTCTGTGAAATTAAATCGTAAGGAAAAGGGTTAATTTAATGTGTGAGAGAGAGCGTGAGCGAGAGAGAGGTAGAGAGAGCGAGAGAGAGGTAGAGAGAGCGAGCGAGAGAGAGAGAGAGAGAGAGAGAGAGAGAGAGAGAGAGAGAGAGAAAGAATAACTCCCTCTCTCATGCGTTTTCTTTTTCATTATAGCTTTTCTTTCATTTCCATACTACCTTTTCCTCTTCTATTTTGGTTTCTTCTTTTTATCATGCGTTTTTCCTTCTTCTTTCTGTGACACATAAAACACCACCGTATTTATACAACGAAAGATATTTAATGTTTATAAAAATTCGATCCTGATGCAATCTTCTCTTCGCTTTTGTTACGAGAAAGCTGGAGTTCGAAGCACTCGAAGATGTCTGGTTTTCGTCACCTTAAAGCCAAGCCAAAAAAGGGAAAACGATAAATTAGACCCTTCTCTGTGCTCCATCATGGAAGGAGGGCTTGACCGCACGATTGCGATGCAAGGATAACTATTCTTCCTAAGAATCAGTCAGACAACCTACAAGTCTATTGTAAATTTAATACTTGTATTCTTTAGTAATAATCTAACGTTTTTGCTTACATTTTCAAAAATGTCTTACTCGCTCTTGAATGCTTGCTCTTGAGGATCTTCTTAGATTTCTTCTTTAAAACTCCCCTGTTTCCATCTCTCTTTCGTATAAGCATCCCTAGCTCAAAACTGCAAACTGTCGCTATAATTTTCAAAGGTATTTAACATGTTAAGCGCCAAACCTATTTTATTTCATCCTCCCTCAGCTTCCTGTTTGGCCCGCTATATTACATTTCACCTAAATGTTGGTGGCCGGAGATCTGTTTGGGTTGAGATAAGACCGAATGTTCATAATAGAATATATTTGCTGTTCTATAGCGGGTATTATAAAATAATGGCATTTGCTGTTTATTGATTCTCTCTTTTATACTGATCAGATTCACTCGCACTGTACTCGGTGCTATCGGGTATGGTATATTTTTATGTTTACTATGGTTTCCATAAAACTCATTATAATTTTTTTGTCAAGTAATATTTCAGTACACGCTGTAATCGTCACCTTACGTCAAAAGTGAGAGAAAAACATTTCGTTGTGGGCCTATTGGTGGACTCGACGGTCAGGCTACCTACCAAACCATGCCTTAAACGCGGGGATGTTAGGTCAGAAAGTTATATATATAGAAGTGGATAGGAAATCGTGTACTTTCGGGAAATCGTGAGTGTTGCTGTCCTTCTAGTAGCGAGTGTCGGAGGGCCGCCACAAAGATATTCTTTATGCATCTTTTCCGGCACCTGGGATGGTTGGACCGGCGCTCTAAAATCTGGAAGGAAGTTAATAAACAAAAAATGCGTTACGTGATTGAAATGAATCCAATCACCCGTCAGTTTAAACCTAGAGATTGTCGTAAAACAACTCTGAGCATAATGGAAAGAGCGAAGCGAATTGTTTCGAAACCGTCGCGTTATGTCACGACGGAGTCGGAGGACGAAGCGCCACGAAGAAAAAAAGCTAGAAATATCTGTTATGATATTGAGGCTGATATCAGTATATTAAGAAAAAGATTTTTTCAAAACACTGCAACACCACATCCGACATACACATATACAGGTACATCAGTCTCACGAAACTACACACACGCAGACACATATACGTCTATATTAATTAATAAACTAGAAGCAATGGCAAACGACATGTGTTGGAGAATATGATACTATAGATCTAATTCGCGTTCCTCTTGCTTGTCCTTACAATCGGATGACGTGTTTGCGTACACCAATGCGAATTGTTCAGACATTGCCTTAAAAGGCAATGTTTACCGAACACGTTCCTACTATTGCCAGAAGCGAAGCCGGTAACACAAATCCGTATGTCCAACAAAATATGGACAGAGCCGGAACAGAGTCAGTCTTTGAGACACCTGTAACAAGAGATAATAATAAAATAAATAAGTCGAACGTTTCACTAGAACCTGAGTGTAATTCCTCATCATCCGGTTGTAGTTGCATAATATTGCAACGAAGGCAGCGGTTGTTTGTATCTTGTACATTTTTAAACCACCTGCAAGAAATAAAAATGCAGATAAAATAAGTATGTAATATCTAAATTTCCAAATTTGTTGTGCCGTTTTATAACATTTTTCTATAAATGTTTATAGGAATTTACGCGTCCTTGCGCACAGAGGTTCACAAACATCAAATGTTATTGGAAAACCAACGTGATTTCCTTTTAAAAGCGTAGAAGCGTTAATACGCTTCGACAGTGCCGATGAGCACATGTTTGATGAGCTTGTAAGACAAAAATAGAGAGAATCGAATCATTTATTGTTCTGCAATGATATTGCATACCTACAACAAGTAGGTGGTTTCAAAGAAGCAATAAATATTACAATTAAGAAGATTTTGGACGACAAAGTTTCGCCGTTCCTCTCCTGGTACGGCAAAGAAAAAAATAAAGCAGTAGTAGCCGACAGATGGTTGATATTTGCAGTATACAGTACGAATTAATTTTCCTTCATATTCATACCTTGTTTCCATTATTAAAACTAACGCATGTTCTGTACTTTTTCGTTTCAGAAGTTGCACACACGAATAAAAAAAATAAAAAATTGTTAACGAAATATATAAATATTGTATAATATATTGAGTTTAATATTTTCATCTGAAAGTTATGATACACTAGTAAAGTAAATATATATTTATGCAACTTATTATGCATTAAATTATTTATTATACATTGATTGGTCCCGTAACTTAATTAGTTCATTGTTTTATAAGTAAATGTAACATTTATTACATTTTCTTAAACAGCATGCTGCCAATGTATTTAATATAATTCTCTATTGCATGTGTCGCGTCGCGAAACTGGTCGATTTCCTAATTATAGAACCAACTTTATGGTACGGACGCAATTAACTAGCTATTTTTGAGGACTTCCAAGTATTACTTACCTTTCTCCTTATTACTTTAATTTTTCTAAATACAGGGATTGAGGCCTTAAAGGTTGTTTTGGAAATTATAACGATTTGCACCTTTAATGCTGTTCCGTGGCACACTCACGGGTCTTAAAACATTTCCTAGGCCTCCTTTTTTCTCCTCACTCAGTCCCATTCTGTTATGCATTTTACATTTCATTATTGTCAACTACGAGCATAAATTCTACCTAAGAGTCCGGCAGTTGTACACAGATCCCATCTGGAAACCATATAGTTAGCGTTCTGGAACCCATTATCCGCTGTAACTACTTTTGAGAGGCAGTTCGCTTATTATTACCCTACACATTGTCTGAGTTCAAGTTTCTGCCTTCAACGAACGAAAGCTCACTTAATCCACACTCGGATTCCTAGAAAGAAATTCTCTAGGCTTAGGAAGACCAGAGATCTAGCGACCATTGACAACGTCATGTATAACGACCCAATCCTGACAGAACGTAGACTCAGTGGCCGTTTTCTCCTTTTACATTTCCACCTCCCAGACACCATGTACTCCGCGCGGACAACGTTGGTCGCTCGGCATAGCATAGATCAACCTCTCCTATCTCTGTAAAAGGTCGTAGGAACGCATGTGACAAAACAGTCGGGGGCATCGACCAGAGTGTTACAACCTCTGATGGTCAGTTTACCTGGCTACTGTTGAATCACGTGCTTCGCGTCGCGAGTGGCGCGAAACATTTTGGTTCTTCGAGCTGGATTCTCAGTGACCTGCCGGTTTTAGACACTTTGCGAAATATTATGAGTGTGTGTGTGTATTCAACTTACGGTGCAATCTAGATATTAAACCTGTATGTGAAAACCACATCGATGAATATCACATCATCTCGGACTGAGGTGCTATACTAAGGGCAGAGTAACATAAGACACTTCGAGGACCTGAGAATACGTTCGTCGAAAGTAGGCTCGTTTGTTTTCGCCAAATTCACTTCACAAATCATTCTGTCTCATAATAGCAAAGTTAGCCAAAAGTTCCTCTAGCCATTCAGTTCCACATGGCACTAGTGTCAGTATCTTGCGACGCAAACGCAGCAACATCGTAGGGTATATCACCACGTTTTCGAAAATCCTAGACAACACGAAGCAATCCGATCGCCGCGATTTAAGGCTCATACGGACACATTTAGATAGTTTGCATCAAATCTGGGAACGTTTCGACACAATTCAGCTTGAAATCGAAGAAGCCGATAGTAGAGAAGAACCGCGTCGTTTCAAAATACATAGGGATTACATGACCGTGGTCGCACGAGCAAACGCATTCATCGAGAGAGACCATCCAAGAGCCCCGTTACGACAAAACCCATCAAACTCATCCGTTTTCACCGCCGTGGCCCCAATGGTCATCAAACTCCTAGAAATGCGTCTGCCGACGTTTGATGGAACAATCGAAAATTGCACTTCATATTTCGATACCTTCTCGTCAATGATCGACCAAAACGACGATTTGACACCGGTGCGAAAATTCCAATATTTGCCTTCAACACTTACCGGCAGAGCAGCCGCGTGTATTCAATCATTAAGTATGGCCGATTCAGGTAGCACGGACGCAATCGAGTTACTCAAAGAAAAATTCTATTGCAAACGCAAAATCCTGTTAAAACATTGCAACGCAATTCATAGTATAACACCCCTGACACGGGATACGCTAGACGCATTAGGCAATGTCGTTGACATCGTACGTACACACTTGCGCTCATTAAAAAATCTGGGGGTCGACATTTCTTCGTGGGACAGCATAATCATCTCAATCATTTTAACGAAGATCAGTGCCGACACTGCGTGGCACAGCACGTGCGCAGCGACGTTGTCGGTTCTTTCCGGGGGGAGAACTCTTTAGAAGAGTCCGGCAACCATTCAACCATTCCGCGGGCGTACGTGGCTGGGAGCGTTAGCTACTTCCTTTCGGATCTTGGTAGAAAGAACACGTGTTTAATCTATCCATCGCGTACGTACTAAACGATTGTAATCGTTCGATCGGTACGAGTAGTCTACGTGGTCACTCATTTTCACGGTACATTCTATCCCAGTTTAAATAAAGTGGAACTATTATACCGAAACGTGAATTATTACCCTCTCGCGTCTACACACCCACTCGAACAATCGTACACTCCAACCGCGGTCCATCCAGAAGGATCAACAACAATAAACACGGCCCACAAACCACGGGCTCGTAACCTCCACCCGTCCCAACGATGCACATATCTTCCGCGAACAGGTCAGGATAGGCAGAACACATGCGACTTCGAGATGTCCAGTTTGTCACGATCTACACGGGCTATGGCGCTGACCAAGGTTTCGTTCCTTATTAGCTGAAGCTCGTATAAGAGCCGTAAATAAGGCCTCATTGAGTTTGAATTGTCTTGGAGCCGGTTATCGTACAAGAACCTGTAGTAGGGGAACGTGCCACGTATGCAACGAACGTCATCACATGATGTTACACCAAGAAAGGCAGACTCTCGATCGGACAACAACCTCCTCGGAAAAAAGACTCAGGATTTCAGCCAGCCCGCAGATAGAGACAGACGAATGACTAATACTATCTGAGACCACCAACGATCACAGACGAATCAACGCATTTGTCGTCGACGCGACCAATAACAAACTCCTCGTTACAACACAGATCTACGTTCTAGACAGGGATCACCTGCCAGGCCTTAATCGATGCAGGTGCTATCACCAATTTTATTACAGAAGACCTCGTACAAGGGCTTGGTATTCCAACGAAAGATTGCTTTTTCCCAATGGGGGCTTTCAACGAACTATCTGCGGTAGCCAAACACACCGTTACAGCTACTATCCGGTTGAAACTTAATAATTACGAACGGACATTGATGTTCTTGACGATACCGAAAATATTGTCCCTAATCCCGAACCAACTGATCGATCGGTCACTGATAAAAATTGCGGAAAAAACTCAAATTAGCACACTCGAAATTTCATCGCCCAGCACTGATCGACCTATTACTAGGCTCGGGAACTATCACTCCTAACTATCGGACAGATCAATATGTTCACTCTCAATGGACTTCATCTGTATACAAAAGACGATGTTTGGATGGGTCATCGGGAGAGTGCACCAACTGCATCACATCATGCTACACCACCAACGCGCTCCACATTGATTTGACACGATTTTGGGAGATCGAAGAAGGTCCACAAGTCCGACACCTTTCAAATTCAGATCAATTCTGTAAAACAGACTTTCAGCAACACATTACACGCAACCGTCTTGATTATTCAAGGCGAGCATTGCACTCATTTAAACGCCGCCGTTCAGAATACGCTATATACCGTTAGACGCCAGTACTGGCCGATCGACGGGTGAAGCCAGGTATGGAAGGCTTTGAGAACCTGTCCACTTTATTTTCGAATGCAACCACCAGCGGTCAATTACACCGATCGGGAGAAATATAGTCGAGGAACTTGCAGCAGCATATAATCCATGGGAGCAGGAGTTATTCTTCACGAAAATCTGCTGCGATGATCAGGAAGCCCTCAGTCTTCTACCACACGACCTAGCCCTTCACCACGCTAAGGAGCTTCGCTCTCGGTGGACTGACTATAGTTTCTCCGAAACAGTCGGTGGCATCGAGCAAAGCTTTACAATCTCTGCTGGCCAATTTACCTGGCCTACATACTGTGTATTGGAAATAACTCTAAAACTTTGCTCTAAGTAATCCTAAAACTTTACTAGAAAAGATCCTATAACTTCACTATGAATAATTCTAAAACTCTACTATAAATAATTCTAAAACTTTGCTAGAAATAAGTCTACTATCGGATATCGACCACTCCCACACTGAAGGAGAAGCTGATTACCTCCTGGCTGCTTCAGTTTTTATTATAGTATATAAGCTTGTAAAAATGTATAATAGTCAGTAATAAACTAAACACTAACCTAACTACTATACTACCCAAGTATTAATTTATCCCAAATGCAAATTCATGTTCTAAGACCAGTATCAAACAAATATGACATTACCGATATAAAGAAATTTGGAGTTGGATCTCTTGAAAACTCTTGATCCTTCGAGCAATCATCCAACATTTAGTCAACGCAAAAAGAATCGTTTTTAACATTTCAACCAAGCACTTACGCAAGGCGAAACTAGGAACGCAACAGTATGAGTTCCAAAAAGGAAACAACGCGGTGAAAGCAGCAAGAAATTAGTGCGAAGTGTTTGGAGAGGTTCGCAGTAACAACTCGGACATACCAAAGATGGTTGATCGCTATTGTACGTAATTTGATGTCTTGAAGAGAGAAATTCAATGCAAACGTCTATCTTTGGTCAGAGAAAAGGATATAATCCTTCATCACGACAACGCTAGACCACATGTACCAAGGAAAGGCGCACAAAAACTTGTAGAGTTTTGTTGAATAGTTTTATCCCATTCCTATACTCTTGATGGAAATGAGTATGCAAATTTTGAAGGCGTTCGAATGACAGTGGAAGAATATCTCGCCTCCAAAAGCGAGGCCTTCCTTCCCGGAGAATAGAACAAGCTACCAATACGCTTGCAAACAGCGTTTAACTAACGAACGAAATTACATTTTGGATTAAATTTCGAATAAAAAGTAAAAAAAGTGATTTTCTTAAGAAAAAAAAAACGACGGTACTTTTCTTTACACTTAATATACAATTTCTATTTTACTTCTAATTGTATCCATATTAAAAAATTATTTGAAAAAATGGTAAATACGATTCTTTTATATTATTATGCATTGACAGCGGAATAACAGAAAAAGAAAGAAATAATCTGTTTTAATAAAGTTATTACCCAAACTTGTCGATTCGTTAACTTTTGGTTTTTGCTAGTAAGTGCTCCAAGCATGTTACATCACATGTTACAGAAATATTTCATATTACGTATTCTATATTATTAAATCGTTTGTTATTGTTTCGTTAAATAGTTACTTTACACATTGCTAAATTTGGAATCACATCTTTGATGATGATACACATTTTTATTTTGTAATCGCTAGATAAAAGAATATTTCTTTTGCATTAACACGTTCTTTCCGCTCAGGCCATACCCTTCTCTTCATAATTATGGTATTTATACTATTGTAAGGTATGCACCAGAAAGCGAAATATGTAACATGTTGAATGCCATTATTATATGGGTTGCCCGTGACGCCAATATGAATTTTTTATTACAAAACGTGCGCATATAATAGGTATACATTTTATGTATAAATAAAAGTATTTGTATGTTTTGTACTGCACTAATTGCTTCGTACCATTATAATAACGATGAAAGTTTTCGATAATAATTTTATAAGCATTGACATTTATTCTAATTATGTATTTTTACGTATTCTACAGTATTGGTACCTTAACAAATATCTGTACCGTTTTGAATGAAATTTTTTATTTTTGTTCTACCTATTTTAGATTTAGTTCTTTTTTAAAATAAAATATTTAAGTAGAAGTAGTTGATTTGCAAAGAATGAATTTTGATTCATAAAAGAATGAATTTGAGTTGCAAAAGAGTGAATTTGATTTGAAAAATGGTGAATCCAATTCGTAAAAGAATGAATTTGATTTACAAAAGGATGGATATGATTTGCAAAAGGATGAAATTGATTTGCAACAGGGTAAACTTGGTCTGCAAATGAATGAAATTGATTTTCAAACGGGTGAATTTAAAATGCTAGCACTGTATGTATATTAGAGCGCCAATCGTCAGTGACACCCATGGCATTCATTGTGTTAATTAACACAAGTTAACATTATGTTAATGCGTAGGTCTGTACGCGACCTGAACAGAAAATATCCCAAATTCCGGCACAGAACGTGTTAAAATTGGCAACGCAGACCGAATAATTGCAATTTACACTACAAAAGAGAAAATCAGTCTTAACCATTCCTGATTTCCACTTATATCATTGATGAGTCAAAAGTGAATCCATGCATACTGCATATAGAAGATAATATAAATTAGAGAATGTACACTGAGTATGACTTAGTATGCGTGAAAATTTAAAATGTAATTGTGAAATTAGGAATATTCTCGAATAATCAATATTCAAGCCAATTCCTAAGAGACTAACTTATACGTGACTAAGTAATCAGTGTAATCGAGAATTTTCCTAAGAGTATGTATGTGTGTAAATGTAAGTGTTTGAAAAGAAAGACAATTTATAATTTCGAGAATGTTCGATGAGTGAATTTATATTGTGACGGAAACCCGCTTACAGTAAGTCAGGGAAGCTCGACAAAAGGGTTATTGTTTATCCAAACGCTTTAAGGTGTAAAATGTACTTTAGTCTAAAGCGATCTATCGTTACAGGGTATCCGCTCACGTACACTTCTCAGGGGCTCGCAAACGCAAAAATAATCACCGAAACGGGGGTATTTCGGAGCTGTGAAGCTATAGTTTCTTGGGCGTCAGCTACTCAGAAAGCAGCAAAAAAATAGACTATACAACCCGGGAAACCCGAGGCAGAACAACCCTCGACACTTCGAAATGCTCCTTCTCTCGACTACGCCTAGCCGAGTACGTAAATTCGGGTTGCGGAATATTAAAGTCACGACTTCTTTATTTATGGCCTCGATGCGGGTTTAACTAACAAGGGCTGCGGGAAACTACGCAACACGCCGCGAATGATTGGGGATCATCACTCGCTACACGATATAAGATACAATATACAATATGCGATATCAGAAATGCGGCAGGAAAATGCGACGCTTTAACGTATAAGCACTCACGTTCTCCTCTCCAGGCTCCTAAAGACTCGCTATTCCCGTTGTCGTTGTTTCTCTCTATCGTTATCACACCTCTAAATCTCTAGCCTCTGCTCGGGCTAAGTCGCTCGCTAATTGAATTCGCTGGTGATCCTCGGGTCTCCTGGATCCTCCTTGGGGCTCCTTGGTGGGGTGGGGCTATACGCTTCGGTATTGTTCGGGGCATCGATCGGTGGATTTCGGCGATCATCTCTTCTCGCCCCCTTGGGTGTCTCTGAGGGGGTCTTCCTGATCATTTGAATTGCGGTGCGCATCCCGCTTCCATGGCTCATGTGCAGGACCGCTGGACTTTTGACTTCTCTTTAAGGGGGTTAAGAGGGGTTGAAATTCTTCTCATATCCCGAAAAATATTCTTTTCGTCGTAGTGGACGACGGGCAGCGGTCACCTCTTCGCAGGGCGTACTCTGTTATTTATCTAATTGAGGGGTCTCCCTCATTGACCAAGCTTCCGAATCCTCCACCGTCAAGCCCCTCACGCTACCTCGGCGCACAGCCCTTCCGCGAACCCGCGGTCTGCTAATCCGCCAGAGGGACGTCTTCTTCATGGTCGTTCCTTCCTCCAGCTTGCCAGATGAACACTTAAGATAGAGAGAGAAAGGAGGGGGCGGAGGGGAATACGGCTATAGCGATGTCCGCGTCACACTCTTCGCCCTCGCACGAATGGTGATCAGTGAGTTAAGGCTAACAAAAAAAGGGGGGTGGGGGGTCGAGACTTGTGACGTCATCATGTCACTATATATTAACAATGTGTGTACGAAGAAAAAACCAGTCTTTAAGAGAAGAGCAACGGTGTACTACGTTATTAAAAATAAACCAATATCATTTATATGTACATATAGAAAAAATGATATTTTCGTATTGTACATGCGAGTGTTTTCTTACCGTTCCACCAGGCACACATGTAAGGCTCCCCTCCTTGAGGAATCATGAGAGTCGCTAGAGAAAAGTTATAAAATTATAAAGAACATCTCACATCGCTTAGTTGGTTAAGAAAATCCTATAATGATAAGCTTTTAGAATAAATGTAAATATACTAATCCATTATTTAACAGTTTATTAAAAAAATATATTTTATTTGTGTCAGCTATCTTGATAAGAGTATTTATTGTCTATCTGTTTACGATAAAAAATATGTTACCCAATAATTGTAAAATATAATAAATTCGTTAAAAAAAAGTTTAATGAAATTTTTCTCTGAGATATGGTGTAACAGCTCACGATATGTAATTTTGAAATTAAAATAATTTTTAGGCGCATATATGTGTGATGAATATAAAACTCGATCAATACTGTTTGTAAATAAACAAAAGATCGGCCGTCTGAAATCTATGGATAATAATAAAAATAATTGGGACTATCCAAAATTTTTCAAATCACCAGTTATCTATATACAATATGTATATATATCATCAATGTAATCCTTCCTCGTTTTGCTCGGCTTTTTTCCGTAAGGAATTTTTAAATCTAAATTTCGTAGTTAACTTGTTAACTATTAATAACTCTATTCATGTTTCACGATTTTGTGATCCGTAATTACAGAAGCTTTGCAAGAGTGTAGTTTTTATCTAAGTGGAAAATTCTTTGCCAATAGACTATGCACTCTCTCGAAGCAGTACATTAATTATATGCAATCTTTAAAAACAAATTGTATTGCTCTTGAATCACAAAATCGTTTGTATCATTAGAACCAAACGTATTTTCTGTCACGAGCACTATTTGCTAAACGGAAAAAATCTGTAAAGATAGAACACTGTTACTACAATTATCTAAGAACAGAACATACCCTTTGCAGAATAAATGTGCTCGTTGCCATGCTGAACAACTTTCATAAAAATGAAATAAATGAAAACTAAAGCGATAATAATAATAAAATTAATCGACTGCTTTTCAGTTATGTCTTTTCTAAATTCCAGTACTAACAGTAAGCAGAGTTTACGAGTCCCAACGACTTTCTACAGAATTAAATAATCCATGCAGTTTAAGCAGTTTGTATTTAATGAACCAAAATGACTTGATAAATTGGCTGCCAATGTACATTGTTTCTTATTATCGTCAATCATATTTGATTGACTTATATCTGGCTAGTGCTGCAATCGGTGTATCGTAGCCATACGATTTTGAGATCAAAGAAAAAATGGCTGTGTACGATATTTTCTTCGGCTCCAATGGCGGCTCGAGAGTAAGATGAGTGAAGGTGCTACTCACAAAATCGAAAGAATTCTTTTTTTGTTCAAGTCTAAAGAAAAAATTAAAGAAAAAGAGATTCATTATATATTAAATGTTTGCTCGAGCTGCCTCTGGCGGTGCTGCACCTATGCACGAGCCGCGCCTGAGTACATTGTATTCAATTTTAAGTATTCTATATTTTTCTGAAATTAAATAATTTATAAAATGACAGCTTATAATCATCTGTGTCACACTTACAGATTGACTAATTTTTTAATCTTTTAATTTAATAAATATACTAATTAGCAACAGCGTTATAACTATATAAAATTAAATCTTTGTAATGTATCTTTACTAATTCCATTTCTCATCACAGATGGCACGATTTTTCGCTTTAGATTCGAGATTTATTTCGCAACACAGAAATTCGACTCAGGAATAAGGTTATGTAACCAAATATCGTAGAGTTAAAACGACCTGGGAGAGATATCTGCAGAGAAAAAAAAGAAAAATTCTACCAACAGAGACCATTCCTGTTTAGAATTGTCACAGCGGATTCGTCTTACGCTTAATCGAGTCAGTCCATCTGAAAATGAGATCAAAAACATGATGCAGTGGTCACAAAGGTACGTGTCAAAAGGAAAGTCTAATCTTTATATTTCTTTTTTGTTGCTCTTTCAAAAGATTGATTTTTGTCTCAAAGTTGACCAACTTAAGCAAAATACATCATACACGAAAAGATGCTCGTTTTTAACTGATGTTGTATTTCGTACAAAAATTTATACGACATATTTGAACACTTTTAACGTGTTTTATGAAACAAAAAATACGAGGTATTTACACTAGATTTACAGGACTTGTGAAATTTTCAAATTTGATAAGGAAAATTACAAAAATAATGTTAGTACTAAAATATTATTGAACAATATAAACGTTTTGTAAATGTATGTCTCATATTCTTCACTTCGTTTTTAAGTTAATAGTGTATAATTTGTGACGTGGTGACGTCACAAGGTTCGCTCCCCCCCCCCCCTGCTTCGGTTAGACTAGCTCGCTGATCACCACCCATGCGAGAAGCGCGACACGGACCATCGCGATAGCTGGGAGGGTGAAGTACGCGATGGTAGAACCTTTCCCCCCTTCCCCCCTTTTTTTCTCTCTCTCTCTATTTTACGGATTAGACTGGCGAGCTGATGGAAGAAGCGACCCAGAAGACGTCCCTTCAGCGGATAAGAAGACCGCGGGTTCGCGGAAGGTCTGTGCTCCGAGGTAGCGTGACGAGCTCGACGGTGGAGGAGTCGGAAAGTGAGCAAGAAGAGACCCTGAAACCCGAGGGATACGATCCAAGGCCCTGTAAAGATATGACCGCTGCCATTGTCCATGGAGATGAATAGGATGGTTTTTGGGTATGAGAAGAAGCTCCACCCCTCCCCTGAACCCATTGAGAGGAAAATTCAAGATGTACAGCGGACCTGCAGATGAGCCGTGGAAAGCGCGGCGCGCGACACACGCCGCAGTTCAAATAATCAGGAGGACCCCCTCTAGAGACACCAGAGGGGGCGATCAGACAAGATCTCCGAAATCCACCGATCGATGCCCCGAACAGTACCGAAGCGTATAGCCCTACCCCACCAACACTAAGCGAGCGATTTAGCCAGCGTGAAGACGACACTAAGCGAGCAACCTAGCAAGCCTTAAGACGATTTTACGGAGCGATTTGGAGGAGAGAGAGAGAAAGACAGAGTGAGATCCAGAATTTTTGGAAACGAGAGCGTGAGTCCTTATACGCTAAAGCGTCCCATTTTTCCTGCCGCATTTCTGATATCGCATGTTGTACTTTGTATCGTATAACGGGTGGTGATCCCCGGTCATTCGCGGCGTGCCGTATAACATTTAGTAATCCCGCGTCGAGGCAATATAGAAAGAAGCCGTGAGTTCAGTATCCCGCGACCCTAATTTGCGTATTCGGCTAGAAGTAGTCGAGTGAAGGAGTATTTCGAAATTTCGAGGGTTATCTTGCACCGGGTTTCCCCGGGTTGCGTGGTCCATTAGTTTTTGCTACTTCTTGAGTAGCTGGCGCCCAAAAAGTCCCAGCCTCGCAGCTTCGAAATACTCGCTGGTTAGGAAATTCATTTGTTCTGTTACTTGGCGTTGGCGAATCCGCGGACGGTCGCATCACGCGGATATTCTGTACACCGACATACCCCCTTTCTTGCGGATTGTAACGGGAAAACCGTCACAAATTATATTGCTCTTCATAATGAATTCTAGGAAAGAAAGAGAGTAAAATATAATATTTTCGCGTTGCGAAACAAATTATTTCGCGCATGCGCATTCCATTTTCGGTAACATAAAATCAAAAGAGGTTCGCTACTGTATACTGTGCTAGTAGCAAGGCGATACCAATTACAGGCATTCTTTTATAAAGAAAAAGTGTTTTTGTTCGCATATCAATGTCCGTAAACCTAGTATTAAAAATGCGATGCGTATTAAAGCACATTATATTATGTATCTAGTAGTTGTAGCGAACAAGTTCAAATACAAGATTACTTGGAGCTCCAGTGATTCTAGAAATATAATTAAACGTTGTCAATGCGTTATAAAAATAAAACGTAATTTAAAACTGTAAAATTTGTAAAAAAAATTGAAACGAAAACAGGAAAGATAAATATTGAACAGTGACGAAAAGAAGATACAAACATATTTTTAATTTGAAGAACACGTTTGGTACTGGAGTAATCCAATTCGAGCACCATAGATATGCATATTACATGAATTTTTATTTCTTGCAACGTCACTTTCGTTCAACTCTATACTACTCTTATACAAGTACATCAACGATAGACGATAAGCCGATAAATGTAATAGCGTACTGCTATTCTCCTCTACACAGATGTAATTTAAACTAAACTGCGAATCTCATTGAAAAAACCCCAGTGTGGGTTGTGCCTGTAACAGACATAAGCTATCAGGTTGGCAAGGGTGAAAGGACCCTATTCAAAAACCATATGTTTTCGCCCCCAATCGATTTTGTTTAAACTTTGCATATTTGTAGATCTATATGTGTCTCATCAATTGCCAGAGTCTCTATCTGTCGGGCCTTTTAATAAGGGAGGGGGAGGGGGTCAAAGTACGCATTTGGCGAAAGCTTTCGGAGGCTATAACTTTTGATTAAAAAAAGATATCGACTTGAATTTTGCGTCAAAAAATCACAAAAAAATTAAGCTTTCGAATGCTATATAATTTTTTCTTTTTTCGGAATTTTTAAGTCACTTTTTATGCTTTTTTCTAGTTTTCGGGTTAGTGAAAAATTGCGAAAAATTGCTATTCCCAAAATAGGTATCCCTAGATTTTAACAAAAAACTCAGTATAGGAAGCTCATTTTATGCTCTTCAAGTGGTATAAATCTTACCCTGGGGAAACTTTTTGTTTAAAAGTTATAACATAATATTCGTGTCGATGCGTAAGCTGTGGACGCGAAATTCGAGCAAAACAAATGCTTTTCTTAACATATTGTGAATTATTATTAAAATTATTATCATCGGAGATTGAGATTATTATTGTACTAGGAAGAATTCGTTTTTAAAAATACTTTTTAATTTAATGTTACTTACATTTTTTAAATAATATTACACGGGACAAAATTAAAAGACAAACTTCGGCAATTTCTCGTCGCATAAATAATATTAATGAAGATGATGATGCAATAATCACCATATGGGATGGTACTTATGTTTATTTGCATAAAAGTACGAATTATTGCTTCCAAAGAGTGATGTATAGTGGTAAAAAAAAAAAGAACTTTTTAAAACCGATGCTGGCAGTAACTACGAATGGTTATATATTGGATGTTTTTGGTCCAAATAAATTGTGGGCAGCAATAGTATCTGATGCAGATATCTTTAGATTTATTATGAATACCGATTGGTTTAAGAACTTTTTCAAACCTGGTGATATCTTCATTCTTGACAGAGGCTTTTCCTACGTAAAAAATGAAATACTACAAAACAATTACAAAGTCGTCATTCCTGCCCTGCTAAAAAAAGGAGTTAAACAACTATCAACCTCTGAAGCAAACGAAAGTCGAGTATGCACCAAACAAAGATGGGTAGTAGAAAGTGTAAATAGCTCACTTAAAAGATTTAAATATTTCAAAACAGCTATAGCTTCAGAATGTGTCACAAAATTGTTTGAAGGTTTTAAAATTGCAAGTGCTCTTCACAACGCATACTTTAAACGAATATATAGTGATAATGATGATCCAGAAGTGGCTTCAACTTTATTAAAAGACCTAAATAAACCAAATATAATGCAGCAAATTGTAGAATGCGAAGGTCTGGTAAAAAAAATAAAAAACTTTGAAAACATGACATTAGAACATTATGAAAACTTCCCAGCCTGGACATTAAAGTGCTTAAAATCGTTCACGGGATCATATCAATTATCACTTGCAAAGTCGTATATAGCGGATCACTTGCTTTCTGGAAAGTACCAATTTTCTATCAGCAAGGAAAGCTATCTTCCAGACTTCAGCAAATATGGATTGGATATTCAGACACCATTGTTCATAAAAGCTAAATTGCAATCACGACACTGTGATCAGAAGCTTTATTCGATATTCACTTTAATTGATATCGCACAGCCCACAATTACGTCTGTCAGAAGTTATTACTGCCAGTGTAGAAACGGAGCGAGGGCTGTTGGTTGCTGTGCTCATGTGTTAGCAATAATATGGTACCTGGGATTTGGACGATACAGTGATCTATCAGCACCAGCTAATTTTTTAAACATACATTTTCCTCATATAAGACCAACATCGGAAGATACAGAAGATGAAGATGAATAACATACAAAAGAAAAAGGACATCTAGAAAAAGAGGAATAATGTAAGTAACATTAAATTAAAAAGTATTTTTAAAAACGAATTCTTCCTAGTACAATAATAATCTCAATCTCCGATGATAATAATTTTAATAATAATTCACAATATGTTAAGAAAAGCATTTGTTTTGCTCGAATTTCGCGTCCACAGCTTACGCATCGACACAAATATTATGTTATAACTTTTAAACAAAAAGTTTCCCCAGGGTAAGATTTATACCACTTAAAGAGCATAAAATGAGCTTCCTATACTGAGTTTTTTGTTAAAATCTAGGGATACCTATTTTGGGAATAGCAATTTTTCGCAATTTTTCACTAACCCGAAAACTAGAAAAAAGCATAAAAAGTGACTTAAAAATTCCGAAAAAAGAAAAAATTATATAGCATTCGAAAGCTTAATTTTTTTGTGATTTTTTGACGCAAAATTCAAGTCGATATCTTTTTTTAATCAAAAGTTATAGCCTCCGAAAGCTTTCGCCAAATGCGTACTTTGACCCCCTCCCCCTCCCTTATTAAAAGGCCCGACAGATAGAGACTCTGGCAATTGATGAGACACATATAGATCTACAAATATGCAAAGTTTAAACAAAATCGATTGGGAGCGAAAACATATGGTTTTTGAATAGGGTCCTTTGTAGATAATAATATTGCCAATTTTAACAGCTTATTATCTGACATTAGCTTAATGTTTTACCCTTTTTTTTGGTAAATTATATATCTCACTATACTTTTCATTTTTGACAAAAAACAGTCCGACTTTCATATTCCGTCAACCCTTCAAAACGACAGCACATCATAACCTGCTTATAGATATTGTAGATAGATGTAAAATTATACTCGTTATTTGTTATACAAACCAACGACTTAAATCATTTTTAATCCGTTGTAGAATATTAAGTTATTCCCAACAGTGCCAATTTGAATATTCGCGTGATAATTAGAAAATGAAATATTCGGTCGGTACAGGCGACGACCACCAAAATTGGGAGGCCCACCTCTGCGGACTCTGTTTCCAAAGTTCCAAAAAGACCAGGACAAAACCACAGGCCCGCCAAAAGTATCCTTAACGTATTACCTCCACCGTGTTATGAGAATCGAGCGGACCCAGCAATATGGAACAACCGAATGAAAGGATTGTCCCTCATCCACGACTGAGTGCGTAAAAACTTATAGCAGGAATAGAGTTTTGCCGTCCGATGTCTTGAAATTTGTCTCGAAGTTGACCCTTCACTTTAGAGCTTCTTACGAGATCACAGTAAAACAATATGCTCCGTTATATGCAGATAAAAGTCCTCAGAAAGAGAACGTATTCAAAAGTCCACATCAAAGATCTGCGACCCTACCAATCTGTAACCTTAACGTAAAAATACCACGTCGGGAAACTTCCACTACGTCGACCTTCACGATACCAGTTACTTAGTAGAACCTAAATCGCATGTCTTTACCATTACAAGATGGGATAAAAGAACATTTCACGTGAAAAACGGTACAGCCAATGTGAAGCAGTCTGTGGACCAAGATCGCCGCGAAAGTGGTTGTGGAGTACAGACCGACGTGTCCCAATGATCTCCATCGAATGTGGTAGAAGGAACATACGCCTTCTTAATTGGAAGCAAAAGGAGAAGAAAATCGTACCCCAGCGAGCATCCATTACAATGGCGCTAGATAAGTGCTCCCAGCCGGCTCCCCGTCCATAGCAACTCCAAACATTCTCCAAGACAGTCCCCATATCGCCTCCGAGGCCCAATCCTACCTGCTGATCCCTCCAACCCGAGCTCCGTCTTTCTCGGCCTTCGACGTTCTCCTTGCCTCTAGCCACGACCCTACCACCCAGCATCATAATATTCCCAACCACCCAATTTATCCCAGCCCTCATGAACCTCAAAATTTTCGCCCAAAGGAGCAACTACACAAACCTCCCTAACACCTCCCCTTGGCTCCCACTGTTAGGACTGCGAAAGCACAGGTCATATTGCCAAGTTTTGCCGCTGCAAGATTGAGAACTGCCCCTATCCCTACTAAAGAACCCCTCTTCCCTGTCCTATCCTCCGTCCTTACTCCCTATTGTCTCAAGCTCTGATTAAAGTTCTCAGTTACACGCTTACTTATTCCCTAGTTCTCCCCTCCTTCCCTGTGATTACATCACCAAAAAAGAATAGTGCACTAACGAGGGAAACTTAATGTTAGTCGATAGAACCTAAGTATGGGACGCGAAGACTAGATATAAAATCAGTGTACGCATTTTCTTTTTCTTTATTTCGCAATAATAACATCCCAGTATTCCCTTATCTCGATGTCCCCGTGTGAATAAGTGACTGAGCGTTCAGGTTGGTCAAAGACTTTGTGATATAATACAATTAATAGCCCCATAAAGTCCCTCCCACGTCCTTGTCCCTGTATGAATAAGAACGCTTTGAGAAGATCCAGAACACTATTAAAAGGGCAACGAAAAGTGCGATCTGAACTATGGTATTCTTTGACAGGATAATGCCGAGTACCAATGGTCCAAAGCAAAAGAAGAGAAGAATCCTAGCGATAGTAATACAATCAATCATTCTGTATGCCGCACCAACATGAAGCAGGGTAGAAGAATTAAAAAAATATAAAAAAGAATTAAAGAAGATTCGGAGGGTATGCGGTATAAGAATTTTCGCTGTATACAAATCGGTTCCCACAAAGGCAATTGGGATGCTATCTGGAATCCCACCACTAGACCTGGTAACGAAATATAGGACATTAACATTTAAGGAGATAAAGAAGATCATAGGTTTTGTGGATAAAGAGATAGGGACTGTGAGAAGGGCGGTAAGGGAACAAAAAAGAAGGGACGATAAGAAGATGTTAGACGAATGGATGAGAAAATGGAATGATGTGGAATGGAACTCCAATAGATAGACAAGAAGGTTAGTTCCAGGTATGAGAAAATGAGTAAGAAGAACATGTGATCAGTTAGATTATTCTCTGACACAGGTCTTTACAGTACATGGAACATATAATTGAATATCTAAACAAATTTAAAAGAAGAAGAGGCTCTCAGTATCGATACTGTGAATGTGAAAAGGACAATGCGGAACACTGCATATTTATGTGCAAGGAGTTTGATAACTTAAATGGAGCGGGATGGGCCGATAAGGACGGAGAAAAGATTAGTCCAGAAAAATTGTTTAAAGTAATGCTTAGTAATGAGAAGGAGTGAGGTAAGGTCACTAGGACTAAGGATCATTAAGAAAAAGGACGACAGTAACAGAATTATGAGTTTCTGATGATAACTGAATAGCGTATATATATGTATATATATAATGGCCTTATGTTATAGGTCGTTGAACTCATTTTAAGATGCTCTATTGTAATACGGAAGCAAAAACTTATCGATCTATTTAAAAAAATGGAAGTGACCTTCAAATGTCCGACATACCTCCATTTACAAAAAAACTATTTTCGCCAATGGATGACCCCCTTTATACTGTGCAATTTTATATCAGCAAATATTTCTGTGTAGTTTCTAAGATGTTTGAGGTGCTAATAGTTACTGTTCCACCCTGTATACTGGGAATAGAAAAAAGGTTTATTACTGAATATTTACATTCCTTTCTACAGAATTTTACTTATACAAGTTTTTGTAATTACAGATTTATATATACGTGTGGTAGAATGGTGATGTAACACCCCTTGGGAGGCGGTTGCCCTGCGTTCCCACACGGAGAGGCGTACCGACCAAGAGGGTATGGCCATAGCCAGTCCCGAGCCCGGTTGAGAAACGTAGAGAGACCTAACTTAACTTTACCTTACACCCCTCAATCGACTACCCTATGGCGGGTTGCAGAACGTTATGCTGAACAAAAAAAAAAGGAGAACACTATTGAAGAAGCTCGTCACGAAGGCCGCTGATAACCGGGAAGGAATCAATTGTCGGTTGTAGTTTTTTACTTTTCTAATCTTTTTCAGTGTTGTTCTGTTGTTCATTTCATTCTCCGTTTTTGCTATCGTTACGTTGTACCGTGTACTTGGTTATTAAATCATTAATATTATATTATCAACTATTATTTTATTGACGCCCCCTTTCCCCCCTATTCGTTTCACCAATCATTTGTGATAGGATCACAATATATATCTGCATTATACAACATTTATTTTCTTCTAGTTTTCAAGTGTCAAGAATTTTTATATCTACGATGTAACTTTGTATTAAATTTTACATCCCCGAGGTAAATATTATCCGTATTATTTCGAGTGTATTTTTAAAAATTTTGATTATAACGGTATTTTATTCCTATGATCCAAACGGTGGGTCAACCGGTCAATTGATATCAAAATTGTTCTTAATAGCTGATGACCACACGGTGAGTCATGACGATATTAATGATAACAATTATCTGATCACTATTCTTTTTATTAATAATTCAGAGCATCGGTTAAAGATGCAACATCCACCCTTAGTGCAATTAATTATTCACTAGTTATTAATTTACCGAGTGAAGCGGAGCATACATAAAAGTCAGCTTTCAAGAAATAAATTTTTGCTTTCCCGGAACAATAATAATGACAAAAAAAAATAGAACATTAAACACTCAAGCTCAAAGAGAAGAGAAGTAGAAACGAATAAAACTAAACCAATTAAAGATCGAGCATTTAAGATAAGGTAATAAGATGGATGAAAAAACAACAATGGATAAAACAAACGCAAGGGAAAATACAAAAGAAAACACAATAACAATAACTATGCTAGGAAGTGATAGAAGAAATGAATTTTTAAGAAAATTCCCTAAATCCGAAAATTTTAAGAGAGAAATTATTATAAATTTTTTAGGAAACGTCTTTAATGAACTTTCTCTATGTATGTTAGCCATAGATCTTAGTAGACGGTCTCCGTAGCACATGCGGACTCTATGAATCAGGGGTTTTCAAAAAGGGGTCTGGGCCTACGGTCAAGCGGCCATAACCTTGACTTAAGAGGTTGTAGCGGCTAGCATCGAGGTATAATAGAAGACCTTTTTCGCTACAAGCAGCTAGCACGATTTATGGTATGCGCACAAAATAAGTTACTTTTGAGAAGACGTCCTTAACGAACTTTCTCCGCATGTTAGTTGTAAATCTTAGTCGACGACTTCAGTAACACACGCGCACTCCATAAATCGAGGGTTTCCAAAAAGGGTCTAGGCCTACGGTCAAGAGGTTACAGCCTTGACGTGAGAGGAACCAGACCCAGCGGAAACCCCGCTACATTGCCAAATGTTAAAATAACAAAACACCTCCACTATACCTGCTGCCGCCCTTCCAAGTAAACGCGCTAAGGGCGCAAGAAGAGGCGGCACCTAGATAAACAAATACGTGATTGGCTAAGGTCGAAGCACAGACTTAGCCAATCATGCAACGCAAAGAATTTGTACAAACGCGGCTGCACACGAGAGACCCGAGAAGGTACAGTTGATCTCGAGAACTAGCCGAGTGCAGACGCTCCAGAAATAAAAGAAAAAAGTGAACATCCTACGAACTATCCGATCAGTCTAATAACGAACCCCTCCACAAGGTACCAGACCCAGCGGAAATCCCGCTACATTGGTAAATAATTAACTAGACAAAAACAGCGTCACCAAATAAACGCGCTATGGGCGCAAGAAGAAGCGGCATCTAAATATGTATAAACGAATGCATGATTGGCTAAAGTCGAAGCACTGACTTAACCAATCATACAACTTGAAAATTGTAAAGACTCGGCTGCTCAACAGAGGACTGCAAAAGGTCAGTTGATCTCCAGAATTCGCCGATTACAGACGCGGCAGAATAAAAACGCCAGAATAAGAACGTTGCAGTTTTGCTTTCCAAGCACCACCTAATAAAAAATCAAACTACGAACTGCTTCACAAACTAATTAACTGCTGTTTGCCTGCTCAAGGCGGGAATTCTCAATGTAAGGTGGAAGCTAATGAAAACGAACGATGGTGGATGGATGTAAAGTGACAAATCTTTGAAAAGCATATTTCTAAGCGATGATATTACGATTGTACAATTCTCGCAGAAAGGATTAAAATGCTAGCTGCAGGGGGCAAAAGACACGTTTCCCAATGTAAATGTTAAAGTTAGGCGAGTACTATGTATACAATGTAAAATTAATATGGAAAGACCTAAAGAGAGTTCGATTTTACGCCAGTTGCATTAATGTGATTCTTTAAACGAATAAATTCATAAAGAAATTGCATTCGAGATAATCTTTATTACAAACAGAATTATAAACAGAAAGCGAATATTTATAGAAAATCATATTTTTATAAATATCACTAAAGAAATGAAAACTAGATAGAGATTTTTGTTTTATTTTCTATTAATATATTATCATTATTATTACGTACTTTATTTTAAATATTTTATACTGTTGAAGTAATTGAATTACTTTTCTAACAGAAAACTCTTCATCTTCCAGATGTCCAGAATTTTAAGGAGGAACTTTCTCCGCGGAAAATTAACGTTAACCTGCGTGTGACACTGCGGGTGTCAGGGAGAAAGTGTCCGCGGAGTAAGGGCAGAGTGAAAAGCACTTTTTGGATTTTGTCTGGCATTTAATTTAGTTCAGTTGGTTGTAAGACATCGAGTGGTAAGCCATCCGGTGAGAGAGAGCAAGACTCAATCAGTTTTCATAAGCCTATTTTGTTAAATATATGCATACACATATATACACATATCACATTCATCATGGTGTCATTTGATTTTCCCTTGTCCAATCCGGGAAAATCTCAACATATACATTTTTACAAATTAATGCATTCCCGTATTCCTTGTATACTTGCATTTTCCTAATTATTAAAATATCAACATATAATGTGAATATTAATTTGTAATTTGCATGGAAAAGAAAAATTTCTGCCACAGTTAGAAAGCCTCTTGAATACTGCAATTTTTTGAATGAATCGCGTAAAAAAAGTATTTCTCGGAAAATGCAAAAACAGGACCGAAACATTGTATCTTACACACAACGTACACAGTTTCGAATAGAAACGAGTTTTTTAAAGCTGAGAACGATCGGTAACGTAATAAAGTAACTATAAAAGCAATCGTTGACGTGATGATTCTCGTTAAAATGAGGATTGAAACTTCAGGAGGAAATAGTAATAACAACACGGGTATAGAGAAAGAGATGCGTGGAAAAAGAACCATAAGAGAAGTAAGAAATTAGAATAAAGTAGAACTAATATTAGAATAATGTAGAACAAAGAAGAGATAGTATGAAATGAAACATAGGAAACATTTCGAATATCGAGATAGAAATGGGAAGAGGAGAAGGAATACCCACATTGAGAAAACAGAGAGAAGATGAAATTACATCGGACGTTATGATGAATGTCACAGCGTAACAATCAGCGCAAAGAACGATAAAGCCATAAAATATTATAACCGTAAAAATTTAATAAACAGGACGAACCAAGAAAAATCAGTACTTTTATTATTTGTAAAAATTAAATTAAGAAATAAAGCTCGAGATCAGATTGACGTACACTGCAATCTCTCTACTTGAGAAGAAATCTCCGAATTATTATTGAATCTTGTGACGTGGAGACGTCACAAGGCTCGAGCCCCCCCCCCCCCCCCCCTCCCCCTCTTTTTAACTTTAGCTCGCTGATCACCACCCGCGCGAGGAAAGCGGTAATGACCATTGCGATAGTAGTAATTGCAAAAGGCGTAAAATATGTGCTGTTAGGACATTTCCTCCTTTCCGCCCCCCCCCCCCCCCCCCCAAGAGACACCAGATGGGGCGAGGAGCAGTGATCGCCGAAATTCACGGATCGATGCCCCCAACAATACCGTGGCGTCGATCACCCCACCAAGGAGCCCCGGAGGGGGATCCAGGAAGCCCGAAGACGACAAGGAGATTCAATTAGCAAGCGAACTACTGAGCAAGTAGACGATGTGTAAAAACGAGCGATTTTGCGGAAAGAGAGAGAGGACCAAAAATTCAGGACCGCTTGGAGAGGAGAGCGTGAGTTCTTATACGCTAAAGCGTCCCATTTTCCCGCTACATTTCTTTTATCGCATATGGTATAATGTATTTTATATCGTAACGCGGGTGGTGATTCCCGGGGTCCTTCGTTGCGTATTGCGTAATTCCCGTGGCTCTTCTTAGGCAAATCCGTGTCGAAGCAATAGGAAAAGAAGCCGTGACTTCAGTATTCCGTGACCCGAATTTGCGTCGTTTAGCCACTGGCGAATGAGGGAAGAAGTATTTCGAAGTTTCGAGGGTTCTCAGGCCTCGTATCTTCCTCGAGTTGCATAGTTTTCGTTAGTGTTACCGTTCGGGTAGCTGGCGCCCAAAGTATTCTTTGTGATTCACAGCTTCAAGATACTTTCATATTAACGGTTATTTCATGTCTGCGATCGCGTGAAGAGCTGTACGTGATCGATTAGATTGTAAGAATTGAAGATCCAATATTAAAGATACGCGTTTCGTTAATTATGCTTAAGTCATAACCACTCTGTCGAGCTCCCCTTGCGGGCTGTAGACGGATTTCCGTCACAATCTATATCAAGGTAGAAAGTCTTTAGATCAATTTCTGGAAGAATTATATTCAATTCAACAGAATCGCAACGAAAACGTTTCATAGTTTTATGAAAGATTGAAAGAACTCCAGTCGCGAATTTAACCAAATGACGCTCAATCATTTCGTGTATCGTTCACGCTCTTGAATATCTCAAATGTTATGATATCGTGACTTCCCAAATATCAACTGCGCTCTTATGGCAGCTATGGCAGAGGACAGGATGAGCATACGGGTACAGGAGGCTCGAAGAATTGGCATTTTGTTTCTGTTGAGAAGAGTCTATATCGTATCATCAATATTGTCAAAGGGTTGGTCATGTAACGATCCAACACTTGTTTGAAAAGCTGAACTCTCTGAATTGAAGTTTTCATCTGAGAATAGTGTCGCATCAACATCAAAATAAAAGTCATTTAAAGAAAAATTAATACTGTGGATGTATGAAATACCAAAAGGAAATTTTTACTGCTTTCTCAGCTGAAAAAAAAATTTACAAACCTTAACCCTAATTAAAAGCTACTTTCCTTCGTTTTCAGTTGACGAATACGATGACGAATGATTAATCCACTCATTTGTGATTTGCAAAACTTCAAAAGAACAGCTCATTGATTTGAGAAGCGATAAGCTTTACCGTCCAACGTTCGTTGGAAAAATTTGGTTAAGTTTTGACTTCCTGTAAAAACTCTGCATCTTATAATCAGCTTGAACGCTAATAAAATTCTTCTGCCTTTTGCAACTTCATGATTCTTCTGTACATTTGAATTTCAGCACTGACAGAAATCAAATCGAAAAAGCAAGAAAGACTTTTAATAATCTCGATTTAATTTCAAGAAAATAGGCTCAGCCCTTTAATTAAATAAGTAATTCCAGATATTTGAGGTATGTCTGTTAATCAAAAGGGGTTGAGAAAAAACGAAAAATATTTAGCGAATAAAAATCTAAGACGTGCGAATATAAAAAATCATAAACCATTATCGAAATCAAAATAAAAGTAACAAAATAAGAGCAACTCATTAGTCGTAAAACTACGAAACGTAAAAATAAGAATACTATTATATTATAAACGTTTTTATAACTAAGTTAAGTCCGTAATGTAAGGCTTTCCTAAATAAACTCTATTTAAAAAAAAAAGGAAAGCGGAAGATCCGCATAATTGTAAGCATTCGAACAGTTTCGTGTATGCGTGGATGTAAATCTTGCTTGTAAGAGTATTTAAACACACTTAAAGACCTATGCACAGCTGTAAACGCTTCAAATTAATACGGACGCATTTTTATTAATAGAATTTACAATAACGTTTTTTTGCAAGTATCTTGGAATTGATATGTATATTTCGAAATATTATAGTTCAAAATATAAGTTTCTACAACATAACTAAATATCATTTAAATCAAAGTCCTTTAAAGTCTTCTAAATAATATTAAAATTATTCTCTTAAGCTAATTAATTTCTTTACGCTTTTTATTGATTTCTGTTAAAATTATCACAAAATAACAAACAAGAATTTTGCTGCAGAAAGATAAATAATCAAATAACTGAACGAAGCTAGCAGCTGTAGATGTAACCCCACCATAATAATTAATCAATTCTTTCAGGCAAACGAAAATATAGTATAGTATATTATATTGGTTTAATATAAAGAGAAAAATTGATACAGTCAAGTATATTTGATATAAAATATATTTAAATAAAAAAATAAAAATATAGTATAAAAAATATAATATATTGTAAAATGTAATATATAATATAAAAAATATAGTCCGAAGAATGTTGCACGGTATAAAATTTATCGCTTCATAAATCAATGAGTTGTTCTTTTTCTACCTTTTTTAAATATAATATAAAATGAAAAAATATATTCCAAATTATCGATATCTCCTCTCTTCCAAGTGTTACTACTTATGTAGTGACCCACAGACTAGTATTAAAAAAAGTAATGAACAAAATTTGATCCACTTTTTCAAAAAGTGATTCCCATCGCTGCTTCAGGTAATCGAAATGTGTATCATTTGTGCGCTTTAACGTTAGTTCAGTTGCCTTGAGAAAGTGCAAAGCTAAAAAAGTCACTTCCAATTCGCAGAAAATAAAGAATATCATAATCTATAAATCGGTATTTGTTATTTTCTAAACCCACTTTCAACAGGTTCTATACAACATGCAGATATACATTATGATAAAAAAGTGTCCGGAATTTGTCAGTAAAATAAAATATATATAATAAATAATCTGCACCGTAAGCAATACACTACTAGCAATTCTCCTTTATTGCCTCAATCGTCTGAAAACACTTTCCACCAAGTGGTAACTTGAGTCGTGGGTATAGGGAAAAAATCACACGGGGCTGTCAGGTGGATACGGAGCTTATAGAACGGTATTAACATTGTTTTTGGTCAAATAGTCGCGCACAAGATGCGCTTCAACTCATCGTATGCCGAAAACATTGTGCGTAACGCTTTGTACCGATCCGAGCGAGAGACCAAGATCGGCTGCTATCTCTTTGATGCTCACATGACGATTTTTGAGCAGAATTTTCTGAACTGTGTCGATGTTTTCGTCAGTAACGATGGTGAGTTGACGATCGGAACGAGGCAAATCATTAACTACAAAACGGCCCACTTTAAACTCTTGCTACCAGTCGTATGCTTGTATTTTCGATATTATCAAGACCCCATAGTCTACCGTTTCATTAATAAAAATTTCAGGCACATTCTTTGGCCAACTAAATTCGACAAACAATTACTTGTTTACAAAGCTATTACGCACAAACTATCTTACAAATTGCGCTTAAGAGTGACATATAGAGACAACTGACAGATGTATCGACCTAGAAGAATAACGATTTTGACAATATCTCAAGCGCGGTTCGTATAAAATAGAAATTCTAAGTACTTTTTGATCATAAGGTATACACTTAACTGTTTATTTATATGCTCTTTTTTCACTCGATTCTGAAACAACACGGTTCACCCGTAAGAACAAATACCAGCACGAGTTCGAAAAAAAATTGTTTTTTAATTCTAATTTTGACAGTGTCTTACAGGAACTTATGTATACAACACGAAAATACAATTGGGCGAATACCGTAATCAGAAGATACAAGTGTTAGCGAGTATCTTTTAGTAAGTAATTTTGTGTTAGTGTTCAGTTCGTAGGATATAATAAATAATTTCAATAAAATTCTAAAAGTTGATGTTCAATTTAAATTTTTACACGTTGTACTTATAGACTGAATTATTACTGTACACTAATTTTCATTTCTTTTTTTAATAAAAATGAATTGTTTTTGTTTTATAAATATCTAATATGAATCTCATTAGTACCTTTTCCCACGGTTTTTTTTTGGAAAATATATACAGTTTTTTCAAAGTTGTGGATTTTTTTAAAGCTGTGGAACATATCCCTAGATTTACCATATGTTGCATGTACTTTTTTTCACGATTTTTGTTTTCACGGTTTTCTAAGGAACGTATCTACCGTGTAAAAAAAGAGTTAGATGTAAATATAATTCTACAATTATATATTTCCTAACGTTTGTAACATTATATTCATTTGTTATAGCATGTTAATTGCAAAGAAATTATTCGTTGTGATGCTCATTTGTCGTAACAGATCCTATTATAGCTTAAAATATTGTTTGTGTCTGAACAAGTAATTATCTACTATATTCTGTACAAATGATATAATACAAAAGGATGTGGAATTCTTTCAATATATTAAATTTGTTGCTTTGTTGTATCATGCATCTTAAACTTTATACCCCTTTCCTAATAATTATGATCTTTAGAACGTTGTAAAAATTGTAAAATATATGCCAGAAGCAAAACTACCTAATTGTAAGGCGTAAGTACAATATTATAACGTTTAAATTACTTCTGCAACGTATTTATCGGATAGAGATGTATACCTGAGATGTTTACAGAAAACGGGCGAAGGATGAAAAACAAAGCGAACAGGAAGCACATATCAACATAATACCGTTACCATAAATGTTACGAATGTTCTCGAAATCGACGGTACCTTGGTACATTATTACAATATATACGTAAAACAGTAAAATGAAAACTATGATTTTAGATGCTAACAAATAACCTCAATAGTTTAATGATACGATACATAAACCGGCATTTTCAGCATAGACGCGTGGCCGCGAAATCCTTAAATTGTAAATTATCGCAGCTTACATTAACTCAACGCTCTAAATTACAAATCAGACATCGAAAGAAGAGAAAAAGGAAGGAAAAATAGAATCGAAAAGTATACTCACTCAGAATGCCATATTCGCAGAGCACTTAACATTCAGAGATCCATAAACTGTACTTATCGACGGCCTGCCTTGAAGTGAAGAACGACCCGCAGTTCCTTCTTCGATAGGTGGATTTATCCGTCGGGAACAGGTGGTGAATAGGCCTCATTGATTGGCCCTCAAAATGGATTCAGCGGACTGCTCGCGGATTCCAATTGGGTGAACATTTCTCTCTGGAAAGTGGATCGTCGAATCCTTACTAATTGCTCTAATAATAGTTCACACCTAGACTTGTCTCGGCTGATATTCTGCTGCACTCTAACTTAGTTGTTCTTCACTCTAGGCAATCGAATGTAAATTTTATTTCACAGGCGAGTTTAGATACGTCATACAGATGGGGCTAGATAGCCACGATAGTACGCTCAAATCAGTTCTTTAACCACTTCAGGGCCAATCTTTTATAGCAGGAAGAAAATAACTTAATTTTTTGTTTTATTACGATTTGTTCATTCTACATTGATAGAAATGAAAAAAGTAAAACAAATGAGGAAAACAATAGAAATGCACAAAAAGTATAACTATCCACGAGTGTTCCGCTGAGCATTGATAATAACGAGAAACTAAACGTCTACATATGTGGGTAAAAGGGTGTCAAGAGAGATAAGATTTCGAAGAGAACAAATATAATATAAGAAGAATAAAAAAGTAATCAGACTGAAATAATACGCGTCTTCATTTTCATCAAGCTCTTTAATATCGAGCGTATAATAAAAAAAAAAAAAAAATACGTGATAAGATATAAGAAAAGGAAAAACAAATTCCTAATAATATTTTTATACAACTATAAATATTATAATATTTATTTTGTTACAAAAATGTATAAAGTATAAAAATCGTGCAACGGCACAAAAAAAAACAAAAGACAAACGAACCGTTCGCCCACCTAGGGTTCACACGCGTACGCACACATGCATATACATATTTATTCAAATACGTTTCAACAAAACGAAAATTAATAAGAGCATTTTTTTCCAAAGCACTCCTTTGTATCACTCTATATCGAAATATCCGTTACAGTGAGCGTTATCTAGTACAAAATTGAAAATTAATACCGTTATGATTATTATTTGGAAACACGTGGAGTGGAAATTGTCGTAGTTTCGAGAAGCACGTTTGTATAAGTTGTTTGCTGCATTATTATTGTCGGCGACGCATACGAGGACATACCTTTTGTTTTAAGGTTAGTAAAACAGTTTATGTAGAATTTTAGTATTATATTTTATTCGAAATGTGATTTACAAAATAGCAAAATCGATTCGAGCTTATTTACATATATGTACGTGAACAGTATGATAGCTATACGTATGCGTATAGTTAAACGTTTCTCTACGTACATATGTACATATAATTACTCCCAATTAATAATTTCAGACAGTATACGTTTCTTGTATTTATTGCTATTTGAAAGCTTGCGAGTTAACCTCGTCATATGATTATATTATATGGTATAGAAACAGCTGTGAGTACAGCTAGTCCTATGTTGCGAATGGATTAATAATCTCATATCGTTTAAGCATATTAGGAATAGTTTTTTCTTTATATTTTTAAGGAATAGAGCTGCAGTCTCCTTTTGGTTCTGTTTGCAATTCAATTTTTGAATTTATTTGCATTTCTCTAATTTCAATTCATCCTACACGTCTTCTATAAAATTTAAATTCTAAGATTATGGAAATGGATATAAAACTTTCAAACAATCATGTAAAAAATATTCCTAAGCAATTCTTGTCTTCTGCTTAGGACCATTGTGTTCGCATGTTATTTGCATATTACTCGTCTTTATTTCCATAACACGTTGCGATAAGTAAAGAAACAACCTCACTTGAGCTTGGTAGAAACGCAACAACGTTTACTTTAAGAAGAACAAAGATAATAAGCACATACATAGCAGACATACATAGACAGGTGTTGAACAGAGATTACAAGACAGTGGAGGGCATGATAAATTAAACATTCCAAACAATTATTTTCTAGCAGATTCAGATACCTAGTTTTATCTCAAATGTCTTTGATAGATACGAATTAATCAACTCAAATAGACTAAATGTATGCTCGTGCAATTACAAGACATTTGCATTTTACCCTTTAGCTTGAAGCGGCATGCTTCGTGTAGCTATAGAATAAAGGAGGACTAAAGAAAGGAAGGAAAAGAGAGGGGAAGAACGTTTCGTCCTGGGCCTGCTAGTGGACTCATCAGTAAGGCTTCCTAGCAGACCCTGCCTTAGACGCTGGGATATTAGGGACAGGTCAGAACTCCTATATATTGGAAAGGATAGGTTAGCGAGTACTTTCAGGAAATTGTAGGCTGTGCTGTCTCTCTAGTGGCGATAGTCGAAAGGCCGCCACAAGCTTTTAAATTTGTTGATTACAGATCCTCATTTATGGACGAAAAATCTAATCTTATCAGTAAAAATAATATCTTTCCATCAATCCTGAGATTTCTGATGAACTCATTGGCAGAAGTTAATCTTTATCTTCCATTTATTTCGTTTATCTTGGCTTATTAAATCTATTTTACTTATTATTCTATGCACTACTTCAGCACTGTTTCTTCTTTCTTTCCACGATGGATTTCTGAAGGTAATTTTGGAATATTTACATTCAGAACTTTTTTCATTTTCTGCCTTATTATTTTGTTCCCTTTTCATTCAAAATTGGACGGTTTTGTTTATTAAATTTAATCTGGCATTCTTTTTAATAATATTTTTAACTATAACCTCTTTTGCTACTAATTATTGTACAACTTTTACCTTCTTCTCTAACGTAAATTATAACTTGTTTCGTGTCAAAACGATTTTTCCTTTGCAGTATTAAATTTCAGATGTTAATGCTTTGAAATACAACTTATTATGTCTTGCGGTTGATCTTTCGGGACTGTTTGGTATTTACGTGTGCATTGAAATTCCTGAGCGTGATCGTTGAACGTGTCCTTTCTACAATTACAATCATTTATTATCTCGTCCAATAATTGTTCATAAATTTCGAAATTATCGGTTCTTATGAACTCTTGCTGCATGGTTAACATGTTAAGCATGGATGCAGAGCAAAGTTTTTTTCACTAAAACTATTTTAGTAGTATTTTACTTGGAAAAAATTTATAATAAATGTTTTACATTACTTCAAACAACGCTGCCAATTGGTACATTTCCATGTGTTCACGATCGTGTGTTAAAAGCAGTAAAAAAATTGATTAGTAATACGTTAAGCATGAATGTAGAGCAAATTTTTTTCTCTAAGCATGGCACACTAGTTTGGTAATATTTTATTTCTAAAAAATTTGTAGTAAATGTTTTGCATACCTTCAAACATTTAAATGTAGTTTTATTAATTTTTAGTTGGTTAAATTATGAGGCACCATGTTTATACCTCACCGTCTATAAACTAAATTTCTTAAAAATAATTAAATTCTCAAAAATTCATTAATGCGACGCTAGTCAAAGTAGAGCAGCCAGTGAGGCATTAATGCTATTCCACGGCATGCCAAACGTGTTAACACCCGTCTGCATTATCTGTCCACGCCCATACAAGATACGTCGTTATGTACGGTTTCCTCCCAGCTTTTTCATCGACTTGCGTAACCTTACCTGGTTAAGCTTGCCAATTGGAGGACGCGATACCCACTGTATCCCCCTACTTCCATTGACGCTGGGAAGCAGTGCGATTCACTGGTCGTTCGTCGCTTGGTTTGCCTTAGTAATGGACGCGATAAGATGGCGGGTGCTGTAACAATGACGGTTAACGTTTGCTGGCCTTTTCTCGAGTTTTTGTAAATTACGATGCTTTAATACGTTTACGACCGATCACAGAAACCTCCGTGTTTAACCGTTCGAATAATATAAAAAAAAAAGAAGAAAAACATTGTGCATTTTTTATTTTATTAAAAACTGTTAAAATATAACTATAATAAACCAATTTGTTTGCAGTAATGTCATTTGAGTTAAAAGTACAATATATGCCCAGTGCTGCATGAAAAAATGGTGATCAAATAGACGGTCGTCAACGATACGATTGATATTAGAAAACAAACATGCAGTTATTCTATAATAGTTTAGCGTTTATGCAAAACACGCGTAACTCTATAATATTGTTGAGTTCGTGTAAACATATAATAATACTGTAGCGTTCTAGATCGATATGCGGTGATTCTATGTATAATACTGTAGCGTTTATACGAGCATGTGGTAATGTATATACATATAATAACTCTATAATACTGTAGGGTTTATTGAATATTTTACCACGCATACTATATTAACATCTCAACAAAATACTAGCGTATAGTGTAAGAATAAAAAGCAAGTTTTTCTTGATGCACTCTGTTCGCCTGGTGACTTCTCGACAGACTGACCTGTGTCCCTTCTTTTTGGCCCACTTGCGAAAAAAACTATTGTCTAATCCATGAAAAGTTCTTAAATAGAGTTTTTACTAGCCATCGTTGTATTCCAACAACAATGAAATATAATATTCGAACCTTTTGTGAGTGAGGTTATTAAATATTGTTACAGACATAAAAATCGCAATAAGAAAAGAAGGGAATTTTAGAAAAGTAACGGCTTCTTATTTATTATTATTGCTACGACTAAATTTCAAATTGTTGTATACTTATGTATAATAAGAAAGAAGTCGTTAAAAATGGCTGTTGACCGTGTTAATAAATTCTAATATGGACTGAAATATAATTATTTGTTTTACGCTGTAACAGCGTTTCAATGAGCAAGCAAATTTTGTGAAGCAAAATGTGGAGGCTGTTCAAAAGCCAAAAACCTCGAGAGCTGATCAATTCTGTTTCACATTTTTCCTCAACTGATAGGAAATAACGTATTCTTAGAAACGTTGTTCTGGAATACGTCTGCGCGTAAAACCTCCCTTAAAAACCTATCTCTCTCTCTTCCTTTCTATATTATTATTTCTATATATATTATATATTATTTATATAATTATATATTATTATTTTCCTTTCTCTCTCTCTCTCTCTCTCTCTCTCTCTCTCTCTCTATATATATATATATATATATGTGAACAGGAAATTTTACAGGTGTTCAGAGGAGAAATAATTTTTCACTGTCGCTAGTAAATAAGTATATACTTTATTAACTAACAGTGTTAGTCACTAAATGCTTTGTACTTTCTAACTCTAATTCGCTCTTTACTCTATCGCTGCTCGCTAAATGCTCCTTGATCTTTACTCTGCTCGCTAAACTCTGACCACTTTCGCTTTTCAAATTCACCCTGTTCCTCATCCATTCCTCAAACGCTGGCGGTCACCTCCACAGCACCCTCATTCTCAGTCAGACGATCCTGTCGACAGGTCCTGTTAGCTCGGTTCCAAACACTCTTCTTTTTAACCTAACCTGACCTAATCGCACGCAGTCAGTCTATTTATTTATTACCTTTTAAACATCCTGTCATTCACGCATATCCATTCGCACACAATCAGAGTCGTTCGCACTCTACATATCTGCATCTTCGAATTTATTTTGATGACTATAAAAACTTAACAGGATTTGAGACTAATGCTAAAATGTGACGTTACCGCGTTCCGATTGTGCTGAACGATATATTTGGCGTACGAGATCATTTTTTAAGTTACATTATATTGCACATGAATTTCTGATTATGGCAAGAATATTAACTCCAGCAACAAAAAGGAAAAGTTACGTTTCTTGTCGATAAGAGGTTTCCCGTCGGACAACGAATCATCGTACGATGAAACGTTATAATTTGTCATTGGAAGCTTTAGTCTGGTGCTAGTTGTCGGAACAATAAGTGTGCGATCGCTTTTAATAACAACATCGTTCACGAAATGTAGGCCACTTTTAATGTTTCTTGTTACCTCTAGAGCATCGTGGGCTGATATTTTGCTTTCTTTAAATCTCTCGCGAACTGTTTACTCGCTTCGCCACTTGTAAAACCAGAAACTTCGATTATCGACATCTCCATTTTGCTGTTGCTGGCATGTTTCATGGCATTGATTAAAGGATCAACAGTAATGTGGAAAAAAACAACAGTGTGATCCTTATTCGTAATAATGATATCTTATACACTAAAAAATATAATTTTTATCTTTGTTTTATTGTATTTATACATGGCATTGTGTATATTTGTGTAAAAAAATAAACAATTTAATGTTTCATTAGTCCTTCGTGTTTGCTTTCATTTAGTTACACGATTTTACCAATATCGTTATTGCTAATTTCTAGAAAACTTATTTTTAAGACATTGAAAAACTTGGGACGCACGAGTTGATCCGATTTCAGGGCAGTCACAATTATCACATACGTACATTTATAGTTTACGCGACACACACAATTTAATACATTAACGCATGTTTTATTTTATTTAACCGAGGCTATGTAAACTAGTAATTATTATAAACAAAATTACGCAACTGAACGCATTCCATATTAAATTACGTCACCGTTACAATCGATTTATGTTCACAACTGTGTAGTAAGTACATAATTATTTAATTGAATCTAAATCTAAAATCTCATGATCGATGTGTTACCTTTAGTCCCCAATAAATCTTCTTTTTTCTATTAAAAATTACAAAAACCTTTACTATTGTTATTTTCCAATTTGTGCTGACAATTAATGATGCAACGAGACAATATTTATACCCTATTTATACCCTTCAGGACTGTAATTTCAAAATTCTGTGCGTTGTATACCTATTTCTACGGATACCCGTCAGAATGTCGGACTAGCTAGTATCATAGTTAATAAACCGGTTTCTTTTAATGAAATTATTTTTCTGTTGACGAATGTAAAAGCAGTTGGAACGTAGATATCAAATAAAAGGCATAATTTAACGGAAGTGTGTTTCCACTGCTTTGAATCCGATACGAACCGATGATTGCCGCGTGACGATTCGCCACAGGAAGTAATATGACACGTATGCTTATCTTTCTACAAGCATAACGCACGATCTGCAGTCGTTCAGTTCCAGTCAAAGTGTCCAGACAGACGATATAGAAACAGCATTTCGATCAGCGCGAGTAGAGTACGCGTACGTATCGATATTAGAAATGTGATTAGAGAATAAAGAGGTAGTACTAACGAATCACTCTTCTTTAGCCATCATGAGTAATTCAAGAAAGGATCTTGATTTGCGGCAGGGAACAAATGGTACCGCCAAAACTTGCCCCAAAGGTTTCAAAGCCGCCGGCTATGAAGGTAAAAATATTCAAGAATTGATATTTGTTTAAGTTTGTCTTTATTTATGCGATCCTAACAGATTTAATTAACTTATATTAACGCACTACCGACGGGGAACTAGTATTCTCATCTTACGACAAGTCTTTGTGTTTTCTTTTACATTTATTCTACGTTTTGTAATATATATTTATTAGTGTTTTTCTGGCAGTTGCGACTTCTTTGCGTATCTATGCCAACAAACAAATGGATATTAGGATGAACAGGAACACAAATAGAAAACTTTGAAACATGTATTAATTTGAATCGATATTACCTCGACAGAGACGATGAAGTTTCTTGTCTTGGAATAATAACACTAATGGGTTTTACAAAAGAAAAAAGAGAAATACGCGACTATTGGTCAATAATCGAGCAATGTCTTCAAAAATAATGAGTCGTGCAATACGTTAACAAATTTTGACGTTCTAATTCGTTTAAGATCACCCTACATATGGGAAAGTTTTAATAAAAATGCCTCATCGTTAATGTGTTAAATCTGCTAAACCTGTAACAGAGAATAGTTTTTAAATTAAATTGAACTTTTTTTTTAAAGAAAATATTTGGTTTCTTGTCAATGTAACGGGTGTCCGTAATCCTATCCAGACAACACTGATACTACGTTCTCTGGGTAGTGTTAAACTATTATTTTATTAGTAATGTAGATTTTTTCTGAATCAGAAAGAATGACAATAGCAATGACAACGGTAGAAAGAAGGTGGATCGGAATCCCAAGCTGTGCGATCTCTGGTCAACAGCCAAAATGTAACGGAGGCAGAAGGAAGAACTAGTTTCCGCATTTAAATGCTTCAATTTCGGGAGAAATCTCCCCTGTAATATGACAATAATCAATGTAGATTATTGGTGAAAATAAAACCATCCCGTACAGAAAATTGCTCGAATTATATCCAGACACTTCGTAATGGACAAGATTGATGGAGATCTATTGTTTGAAAGTTAAAAAGATATATGGTAGACTCGAAAAAATACTCTTTATATACAGACTACCGGGAAATGTTAACTGAATTCGTAAATAATGTTTTTCTGACAATGATAGTTCGGCATGCAGTTTGTATTTAAAACTACTAAATCGTGTAAGAATTCGTAAACTCAAGTTGCTATGAACGTCGGATGCGCATCATTCGCGTCGAACACAATGAACGTTTTTATAAACGTGTACAAATGATTTTTCGCTAAAAGCGATAAACACGTTATGCATTATAAGTGTAAACGCGTCCTGCACGAGTCGTGTTGTTCGAAATAGAATCATCGAACGTCTCTAATTTGAATAATCTTCTCTTTGCAAAGCGCAACATTCGTCGAACAATTTGTTGGTACTCAACAGATTCGTCAACGTACAGTACTGCGCAAAAGCCTTAGACCAGATACGTCCTATAACAAATTTACGTTTTTACCGGTTAAAGAACGTGCACAGTTAGATAGAGCATATATATATTTTAGGAATACATATATGTATAACTTTTCACGATTCGTGCTGTGTTTGAGGTGATTATCATGTTAGAAGAAGAATCTACAGCATGGTAATTAGTATGTAATGTCAGGCGGTGGTCAGAAGTTTTGCACAGTACTGTATCTTCCACATTTTACAATTTCATGAAGCAAAAATCGTGTTCCTAAAACGTTTGATACGTATATATTTGACAATTTTGTTTATGTCGGATTCGTGAATGGATGGTGTAGCGGCTAGCATCGAGGTATAATAGAAGACCTTTTTCGCTACAAGCAGCTAGCACGATTTATGGTATGCGCACAAATAAGTTACTTTTGAGAAGACGTCCTTAGCGAACTTTCTCCACATGTTAGTTGTAAATCTTAGTCGACGACCTCAGTAACACACGCGGACTCCATAAACCGAGGGTTTCCAAAAAGGGTCTAGGCCTACGGTCAAGAGGCTACAGCCTTGACGTGAGAGGAACCAGACCCAGCGGAAACCCCGCTACATTGCCAAATGTTAAAATAACAAAATGCCCCCACTATACCTGCTGCCGCCCTTCCAAGCAAACGCGCTAAGGGCGCAAGAAGAGGCGGCACCTAGATAAACAAATACGTGATTGGCTAAGGTCGAAGCACAGACTTAGCCAATCATGCAACGCAAAGAATTGTACAAACGCGGCTGCACACGAGAGAACCAAAAAAGACACAGTTGATCTCGAGAACGAAACGAGTGCAGACGCTCCAGAAATAAAAGTGAACATCCTACGAACTTAGTCAGATCATTTTAATAACCAACCTCCTCCACAATGGCAACAGTTGGTAGTTTATCTTGCACATTCTTAATACTTTTTTGCCAATTCCTTTAACACATTTGTCTTGACCTGAGACTATTGCAACCATACTTCTACATTCCGTCAAATTTGTTTTAGAATTTTTAAATTTCGTTTCAGAATTATTTTATATCAAAGTTTCAGTATCTTTTATAGTAAAGTTTTAGAATTGTGTACAGCAAAGTACACTCAAAATAATTAGAATTATTTCTAAGAAGGTTTTATTTATAGTAAAGTTTTAAGATTATTTCTAACAAAGTTTTAGGATTATTTCTAGCGAAATTTTAAAATTAGTTACAGCAAAGCTTGAGTATTAAAGATACAAACTGTTCGAGATTACAAAACCAGCTTTGAGTCCCAAATCCCTGTACTTAGAAAAATGCAAGTAATAACGGAAAAGGTAAGTAATATACAAAAGTCCCTAAAAGTAGCTAATTAATTGTGTCCGTACCATAAACTTGGTTCTGTAATTGGGAGGCCGACCATTTTCGCGACGCGACATCCACTTTGAACACATTGCCCGTAACGTGTGTGTATATGATCGATAATGTTTCCTTTCGCCACGTGTAACAGTAAGTAACGAGTATTACGTGAGCGTACTGAAGCGTTTCAGAGAGAATATTCGTCGCAAGAGGCCAGAATTGTGAAGAAACAACTCATGGTTTCCTTACCACGACGATGCATCTTGTACGCGACTATTTGACCAAAAACAAAGTTAATACCGTTCCGCAAGCTCCGTATTCACCTGAAATGACCTCATGTGATTCTTTTCTGTTCCTGCGGCTCAAGTTACCACTTCACAGAAAGCGTTTTCAAACGTTTCGAGGGTTAAGGAGAATTCGCAAAAGGAGCTGAAGGCGATTCCAAAATCGGGCTATGAAAAGTGCTTTGAAGATTGGAAGAAACATGGGAATGTATGTATTGCTTGCGATGAAGATTAATTTGAAGGAAACAAAATAAAAAATATCGATGAATAATTGAACCGTTTTCATGTTACTGACAAATTCCGGGTACTCTTTAATCATAATGTATGACTCAAGATCTGTGATTATTTGAAAAATAGGGCTCACAGGCTGTTCCATATTAGCTTCATCTATGTGTTCCGTTTCCACCTACGCTGTGCTTCAATTTTTGTCTAAATAGAAATCGTGCTGCTTCGTTAGCTGTTCTCCAGGTATATTTATAATACTTGACCAGTATTTAACAACACTTTGAAATTAAGTTTAAAACGAATTAATAACTTTAAAAAAGGTACTAAATATAATAGGATCACTGTATATGAAAGAACTTGAATTACTTTTCCTATAATTAGTTATATAATATTTAATTATTTCATATCTTTATTTGTTTGTAATTTGATATAAATTTATGCACTTACATGTAAATATCTATTGTACACTTTTATTCAACTATTTAATTAGTTTAATTAATTATTGTAGGAGATCAAGCTTTGCTTGGTATACTCTGTTTCCAAAGTCAGATTAAAAGGCCACTCCAACCGTTTGTTTTACTTCGAAAAACACCTACTTGCATTGTTATGGTTTTGACACTTGTGAATATATTTATTTTCGAACCGTTTTCGAACTCGAAAAACATATATGTGAGCGAGTGTATGTGTGACGCGACCGGTTATACGTGTGATTTGGAAATGAATAACAAACGTAAAAGACAGAAACACGAATTAGTTGATACACGGGAGAATAAAAGATTAGGTTAATTCGTTTTAAACCACTTACATATATATGCACAACTTTTACTCGTATGGTAAGATTAGATGGGACCAAACAGTAATCATGTGAAGAGGTACTTATGTCGAGGAAGAAAAGGATGAAGGGGCTAGAATAGGGCGGACGGTTTCAAATCACGCTAGTATCAATAAAGACTCTATAAAAGGAGTATCAAATTCGCGAGCGTCTAATCGGCCAGCAATTTCTTGTGTGGATATCATTCCGCTTTCTTGATCCTATACACTACCGAACCATGAATTTTCACGATCCGTTTAGCGTCAAAAAGCCGAAAAACTTAATGCTGTGGTCCTTCGTGCTGAATCAGAGGTCCTTTGAACCTCTGACCATTCATCGGAGTCCAATCCATCCAAGTACACCTTAAGAGTGCCAAGGCGTTTTGAGCTTTGTGTTCAGTGCAGTTCGGTGGATTACGTCGTGGTGACTGCCAGTGAAAAGATAACTTATGCGTCCGAAATCTTGAATCCGCGAAGTGGAACATTCGCGAAGTCATGCGATCACAGGCCCACTGTGCTAACTGCGTTCTAGTAATTTCTAGAATTTTGTAAGGATAATTGCATAAACATTCGTAGCCGTCGACCTCCATCGCAGAACAATGACCACGCCGGTTCCCGGGTTAGTGTCTCATCAGCGAGAGTTAGATGACCGAATCTTTCTCTTCCTGACGAGCTTGAAGTCTCAGCAAGGAATTTCTGAAACGGATTCAACCGCCACTCAAGCCGGACAAGAATTACCTTATCTGAACTCGAATCATTGTTCGGTTGACTCACCGAAAGAGGTAGCCACCAGCACGTCCGATGCTCTGCCCCATCGTGAAGTATGTCCACCGGCTGTTCTGCCAGTCGCTCTTCCGTCTTCCTCGTCGGCAGATATTCCCATACCCACTGAAAATGATGCTAGCGATGATTCGTCTGCAAATCGCGAGAATGAATCACCGAAGAAACGTTTATCAGCTAAGCTTGATCACATGTTAACGGCAGTACCATAAAGTGAAATATATTCTTTTATTATAAAATACATAGGCCTCATAAATAATAAATATTATATATTTATGTCTTAAAAACGACGTTTATGCATACATATGTCCGTAGGGACCGGCGTTAGACTTTTCCTTCAGGCCGGGCGGATTTACAGGGACTGGCCGAGGACTTTAGGTTCATACTACTCGACCGCGCATGTCGGTCCTTACGCACTGATCTGAGACTAAATATTTTGCTTGGGCGACATCGGTTTTTGTTCAGTCAAGGCTTGCTAAAAAAGAATATAATATTTAAAAAAAGTTAATGTAATTTATTAAACCAGGATAAACAGAGGTGTGGTTTATTGCAATTGGAAAAGGTCAGATACTTTCCCTTTCCCGAGCGGATGAGACTTCTCCGAGAAATGGGGGAAACTCTAGGTAGAGAACTTCGTAGAAAAATCTGGGCTTGAACGGAACAGCCAGCAAATCGGGCTAGGCATGCAACGTGTTAATGTAACGCGGTAGGGCAAAGTAAATTGCGAGGTTGCCTGAACGACGTGAGGCCAATGCGAACTGAATTACGGCTCCTGAATTACGGCAAGCCACCGAATTTGTCCAGGAAGTCAATTAAGTAAAGTCAACCACCATTCGAAGAAGAAAGCTTCGCGGTTAGCTGTCGAGCGAATAGCGTGAGTTTAGCGAGTAATCCAGCATGTTAACTGCCACGCTCATTTACAAGAAACTCTTGGTGAGGGCAAGCGCGCTGCATAGTACTTCCAAGATTGAAACTTACTTGATACAAGTGCATAATATTGTTTCTCATTGTAATAAAAGATAATTACGTTTAGAACGAAATATTATACATGTGGACATTCATTCAATTAGTTACAATATAGTATTTAATACACATATAATGTAATAGTAAATGTAATACTAAACTAAAAGTATCGCGATGGCCGTTGTTTATAGCGTTGAATAATAAAACAACCATGTGGAGTGTTGTAAATTCTCAAATTTATTTTAATAAATATAAAAACTTTACAGGATACGAGATTAAAGCTACTTTGTGTCGTTATGACGTCTCCGTCGTGCCGAGCGATATGATATTCAGTATTTGAGATAATTTTTTAGATCACATTATATTACGCATGTATTTAACAATTATCGCTTTAACGATTATCGTGGCAACTGAAAGAAATTTGTTTCCTGTCGGTAAGAAACCATTATAGTAATAATAACTGGCGTTATATCGTAATTTGTTATATCACGTTATATCCCTAAATTATGTAACAGTTACAATCAACTTACGTTCACAACTATATACTAAATGTTGGATTATTTTGTGGCGGCACTCGCCACTAGAGGGACAGAACCGTTTACACTTTCCTGAAAGTACTCAATGATTCATCCGTTCCAATATATAGAAGTTCTGAACTGTCCCTAATATCCCAGCGTCTAACGCAGGGCCTGCTAGGTAGCCTTACTGATGAGTCCACTAGCAGGCCCAGGACGAAACGTTCTTCCCCTCTCTTTTCCTTCCTTCTTTCTTCCTCCATCCTTTACAGCACACAAGGAAGCAGCGCAGCCGCTTCAATTTCAAGCATGTCAACGAATGAACAAAAATGAATCCTGTGTTAGATGACAATTCTGTTTCGCTACTGTAATATTTTCGACAATTGGTATGTACCGTGTAACACGTTTCGACGTTTATTGTTGGATTTTTATTTGCAGAGTATTCAATGTCATTCGAAGTCACTAAAAGCTCATAAATAATCGTGTTCTCGCAATAATCAAACATCGCATCGACTTTAATTTTCTTCGAATTTACAAATACATTTTTTGTTTAATCCGTTTCAAATTTCATATTATCGACAGCACTTGCACGGTTACCGGTGTCAAAGGTGTTTAGACTGACGATGTCCGTCTTGAACAGCTGCATAAGGAGTTATTCCATAAAGTTCCATGGCGCGTCCGCCACAGCGTACTGTTCAATAAAATAATAATTGGCGTTTCGTATATGGCGAAAGCAACGATGCTTGATATCCCATACTTATTATCCGATGACTAACACCAGACTAAAGCCTGCAATGACAAATGATAACATTTCATAGTACGATTATTCCTTGTTCGATAAGAGACCTGTTATCGACAGGAAACCTAACTTTTTCCTGTTGCAGGAGTTATTTATTTGGTCGTCAAGGATGAAATTCGTCGCAAAAAAAAGTTGATTGATAACTTAAAAATACAAAGAATTATTTTACACTTACTACTTTTTACACAATAAAATATTAAGCTAATGCCAAATAAAATAAGCTATTGAAGTTGGCAATATTACTAATTGCAAATTTTATGCCTGTCAATTGCGAATTTTATGCCTGATAATTGCGAATATTCTTGTATATTCCAAAATTAATGCAAAAAAGTCAATATTTGAGTTTGAGTTGAAGAGAAGCAACACCGTGTTCAATTAAGTTCCCACTCAATTACATTTATGATTGCTTTCGCGAAACTTTACAATCCCACAATATAGATAGGGCATCTTTACCTAATTAATAAGCATGCATTGTAATTACCGCTAGTTGTAGTTTTATTAAATAAATCGTTATATCGTTACTATACAGAAAAGGATTTAGTCCTTTGGATTTTAATTCTTAACCACGAGCGGGCCAGTATAGCGTTACCGACAACGAACACCACATCTTTCATGGCAAACGATCATCAAGAGACTAAGCGACACATGAATCGGAGAGAAAATTTGATGCGAGTGCAAACGGGCCCGAGTGCAGGAAAGCGAATATGCAGGCAACAAGATCATCGGCGGTTGCCGACTTACTACTTATTAAGAAAGGAAAGCGCGACTATGTGCTGCTGACGGGTTCGGTTATATATGTTCCCATAATATAGCTAGCTACCAATCGAACAGAGTCCTTACAAGAGCAAAACATTGAAAAATACAATATACCCGCAATGTCTGTTCAACTCGGCAAAGTGATTAAGTACACTTTATCCAGCTTCGAAGCTGCGGGTATAACGAAATCAGAAAACATCGACATTCACGATTCAAGAATTCTCAGAGATGTATGATAGCTTCGTCGAGTTCACTCGTTACGAACTTGGCGATTCGAAACAAAATGCGTTGGTAAGTCATAGACCATCCATCCAAGCTTTTCTAATTTTTAGTAAAAAATATTGTTAAACCTATTGTTATAAAGTTATGATAAAATAAAAAATTGTATAACAGAAAATAAGTAACGTAGTCTTAAGGAAAATGAAAGTGTAAGCAAAGATACTATGAGTATAAAAGTATGCAAAGAGGAAGTAAAGAATCAGCGTGCAAAATGAAGAAGAATGAGAAATACCATAGTACCAGGTAAAAAAAACTGCAAAATTGAATGAAAAGGAAAATTCTACTTTTTCAATCGCCATCTATTGGTGGAAAATAATTTAAAACTAGTAGAAAATAAGAAAGATGAACATAAAAATAAAGCTCAAATCGAATCGCCATAGTAATATAGCGGCACTCTTCTCCATACAATAGTACCAAAGTATAGTAACAGAATCCCTAGGATAAGAAGAAAATAGCAAAAAGTTAACTTGGTACTAATTATATTCTAGTTTTGCAAAGCAGGTTACGTTCTAGGTTAAATGTAGTTCAAGGTGGTGCTAATAAAACCAAAAGAAAGAACGGATTCCTTCTCATTTGTCGCGTTCTTCGAGCTAACGTTCAGATATCAAAAAGAATGATTTCTATCGATGTTAAAATGAAAATTAGTGAGAACTTTTTTTCAAGGTACTTCTCCCTTTTGTATCGTTTTATATCGAAGTAACTGTTACAGTGAGTGCTATCTAGTTAAAAATTCGAAATTAATACCGTCACTGACCAACATGGTACAGATACCAACACGGAAAATTCTTCTTGCACTTGCTACGTTTATGATTATTACTTAGAAACATGTGGAAACTGTCGCCGTCATTTCGAGAAACCCGTTATTGTAAGTTGTTTGCTGCATTACAATTCTTGGGGACGCACGTGAGAAGATGCCGGCTGTTTTAAGGTTAGTGAAACAGTTTATGTAGAATTTTGATATTTTGCTCGAAAAGTGTATTAGTAAGTACTAATTTCGGACACTATACATTTCCTGTATTTATTGGTGAATATAATTCAAAATAATGTAAATACTATGTTACTTATTTTATAAAAAAATAAATTATTTATTGTAGTTTAAAATTCAAAACAAATGTTTTTTTAACAGTAACATTTACAGGTAGAATACATTTTAAACAAAAAGTTATCATATTACCCCACTAACATTGACAAAGAAACTGATGAATAAAAATTATGTAATTAAACATAAAATGCACATATAAAACACTAAAATATTTTAAGTAAGACAAATTGGAACAAATACACCACTTTATTTGTATATATAAACAAAGCAATAACAGGAAGGATTCATAAACAATTTATAAAAACTATTTCATGTTTATAATTCCAATCATCCTCAAATAGAGACAAATGGTATTAAAAAATTAATATTCAAACATTTTATAAAAATTAAATATTTTGTATATGCAGTTTATGAAAAATTCTGATTTTAATATTTTATCATGAATCTGCTTTGTATAATCCAATTAGATCGCATTTAAATACCCTCTAGTTTTCTGCGAAATCTGATTTAAACTTTTTATCAATGGAGTTAGTAGCATAGCAATATTTTAAAAATCATATAAAAATAATCAATAAATATTTTTATTTGAGATTTTGCATGTATAATAATGGAATCATGAACTATTCTTCGGAGGTGGTCTTTGATACAACTGTAGTCTATGGCAAAGCAAGAATTAATTTGCAGCCGCTATGTTGGTTCCTTACAGAATGAAATAATGAAATCATTTTTCTGAGAATAAAACCATGTGACAAAGAAAAAGTAATGTTGAGAAGACTTTATATCTGTTCATTGTTATAAAATGCATTTAAACTTCATTTATGAGCTAAGGAGAAAACTATATGCATTTGTAGAAACAGTTGCGATTACAGCTAGTCATATGATGCAAATGGATTAATAACTTGATACCATTTAGACACATTAAGAATAGCCTTTTTTTAATACTCCGAACAAATAGAACTGTAATCTTCTTTTAGTTTTGTTTGCAATTCAGTTTTAAAATTTATTTGTATTTTCCTAATTCATCCTATAAGTTTCCTATAGAATTTAAGTTCAGAGATTATGGAAGTGGATGAAAACTTACAAACAATCATAGAACAAACATATGCGCATAAATTTTATCTTTTGTTTAGGATGATTATGTTGATAAAATTTTAACGTATTTTAGATTCCTATGTTATTCGCATATTATTTGCATTTATTCCCATATCATTTTTAGTAAATTATTGTTGATTATTTTGAGCTTTTTACCTGTATATTTATGGTAAAATGTTTTAATAAATAAAGAAACGACTTCACTTGTGCGTAGTAGAAATAAAACAACATCTGTTTTAATAATAGCAAAAATGCATACACTTGGCAGAAATACCTACATAGTGTGAGATTATAAGACAGTAGAAAATATTTCCAACAATTATTTTCTGGAAGGTAACTAGATACCTAGTTTCACCTCAAATATCTTTGATAAGTACAAATTCCAATAGGCTAAATAGATGCCCAAACAATTGTAAAACTTTCTTTGTATTTTAAATTTGTTGATTACAAACCTTCATTCATTCACATCCATAAAAATTTATTCTTATTAGCAAAAGTAATATCTTTCATTAATCTTGAGATATTTAAATGAACCTGTTTTGTTTATATATGGCTTTCTTCTTGCTATTTGACCTTCCGTTATTAAAACCATTATATTCATTTTTCTCATTACTTTAGACACTGTTTCAGCACAGTTTTTTTGTCATTTTCATGATGGATTTTTTGCGCCAATTGTGAAGTATTTATGTGTAGATAATTTTTAATTTTCTACATTATTATTCTTTTTCTCCTTTCATTCGAAATTTAAAATGGTTTTGTTTCTTAAATTTAATCATGTTTTTTTTATATAGTTTAATAATATTCATGACTGTAACCTCTTTCATTATTAATATTTACACAATTCTGTGATATATTTTACCTTTTTTTCTATGATAAAGTACAGGTTGCCTTTTTTTCAAAACAATTTTTTTTCATATTAAAAGTCAGATGTTAATAAACACTCTGAAATACAACTCTCCTTTCATGTTTAGTATTGTATCATAAAATGTTACTGTTACAAATTAATTTATTTTTTATTTTCAATTTACAATAAATGGTTTATCTTTTTATAAAATAAGCAATATGATATTTAAATTATTTCTACTTATACATATATAACAGTAAATGCAGGGAATGTATAGTGTGTGAGTACATATCTAGAGTAAATAACCATATTTACACTTAATATTATACATTATTTATATTTATATTTTATTATTTAAACTAAGAAATAATCAAAACATAAGAAATTATTTTAAGGCTAAGAGAGGAATAAGGTAATACCTTAATATTTAGACTTTTAAGGTGATAATTACACTTATTAGGATTTTTTATCGTTTAAAATAATATAGAGTCTTTTTCAGTCATAAAAAATATTGCAACATATCACTTACATAAAAAGAAGTATTAAAATTTATATATATTACTATGATCAATCGTTTAAGTGATTTGAAAGGATTTATGGTGTCTTAGTGATTAAATTTAGATGTCCTAATATTTGGACATAAAATTAAATAAAATTATGCTTTTATTAGGTATTCTAACGGATATGGCTAGTAAAAGTAATCAATGATTTTTCACAATGTATTCTCTAAAAATGTTTGAAAATGAACATGAAAATAATACAAAAAATGTAAAGGCTTATTAGGTAATCTGAAAGATAATGTTGTATTGTCATAATGCAGGCTTTTCTTCATTCTTCTGCAAACTCCAAATTTACTCTCTGAAAACTTTTTCATATAGTTTCTATTCACAGTATAGAGTAGCGAAGCTTTCTGTCGGCAACTTTGATGTCGGTGTCCAAAAAAATTGAGCGCGCATGCATTTCAATCTCATTTGCATTTTTTTACTCTCTATCTGACCAATTTATTTTTACATTTAGTTAATCAAAATTTAATAGAAATAATAAATGTATTATGTCTAATACACTGAAAAATAAGGAAAGAAAGCAAAAATCGAAAAAATATACATGTTACTCGACTACAAAAATATAAGAACATAAATATTATACAAGATAAACAAGAGAAAATATAACGACAAATGCAAAAAATATATTATACATTGTATATTTTATTTTAAAATTTATTTTAAAGTTATTTTATATATACTTAATACCTATATATACAAATATATCGGTAATAAACATATAATATCTTAAAAGTAAAGATTTCATTAATGAAAAAACGAAGATATATTTTTAATAAAAATATACCTTTCATTAAAATAGATAGATATTATTATTTTATATATATTATATATAATTATATATAATATGCATATATATAAAATTATATATATATTGCAACCTATTTTTTATTTCTTCCAACTCCTTTCATAGTTCATATTTCAGCTACCCGATGTAAATAACTGCAAAGTACGGATTGAAGTAATGACAAGGCAAATTTTTTAGACTGTGAACCATATCTTCTACCACATTTACTTTTACATTGTGCGCCTATTTGTCTAGCTATTAAAATCTTCTGGTAATAACTTATAACCTAGTTCCCTCAAATTGTTATATTCATCTTTTCTACTCCTGGTGACTGGTTTTTCCTTCTTTTCCTTCACATGCAATCGCCGAATTTGCTCATGCAATGCTCTATTCTGCGCTGTTAATTTTTTGACTAGTTCGCATAAATTTTTTATTCTGAGACTATTATCTAATAATTTCTTTGTATGAGTTGTCACCAGGATCATTTTAGGCTCCTCAGCCCTTGTAATATTCAAATCGGTCAGATTCATAAAAAGGATTTTGAAATATATGATATATAATTATATAATTATAAATTAGCTGACACAAAATGAACAACAAAATAATATGAAATAAAATAGAATAAAATACAGTAAAACTATAAACTTAAGGTTCCATTACTTCTATCTCAAAATTACTGATAGCAGAGTGGCAGGTTAGCAGAATTATTTTAAGGGTTTCTGCATTGCTGAAAGCAATTTAGGTATAATTTATATATTTTATAATTAAAAATACAAAAATTCATTATTCCATTAATATATATTACCTACTCTCTTCTGCAACTTTTACAGCCTCTTCCACACATATATTACAACAACAAAAAATATATATATTATAGAAAATTACAAAAAAATATAAAATATAATTTTAATTATTCTATTAATATATATTATTTAGTCTCGCCTTCATCTTTTACAGCATCTTCTGTACATGTTATTTTGTCTGCTAAGAAAGAGCGAGAAAGAAAAACTAAAGAGCAAGTGAGGCAGAAGTACAGATGGCACTGCGATTCGAAATTTATTGACGCGCATGCGCATTAAATTTTGTGACACAAAATCGCCCTACCTGCGCTACTGTATACTGTAATACGACTCTACTACGTCACCTGTAAAATAGCTTCCCTCCGTGTCAGTCTCGACTACTACTGTTTGCCGGCTCTTTGCACGGTTTTTTTGTCTTTAACCCGTCGGTTTTGCATGCTATGTCCGATGTTGATCTTATCGGTCTTCTGCAGTCCGCAGGCGCCTGCTCCACCACGAAGAAGTTGGTGAGAGTAAAGGCCTCGGACGAATGGAGCCCTCCTCTTCGCCGCTGCTTGACTCACTCCCGCACCAGTTAGCATCAGTGCGGAGTACTTTCAGTTGGTCCCGTAATGACGGGTCCATATTCCGTTGCGTATTCCAACGAGACGCAAGGTGGAACTTGACTAGGTTACACAGTTCTCCTTGAGTGATTGTCACGCGATACCTATTTCCGCTCTCCTTCTCCTCACATTCCCTTTTCTAGACACCCCCAGAATTTGTTCCCAGGCTTATCTTCACGTTAGTAATCCGACTACTAGGCTGTTAGGTCGTTCTATCAGACCCGTGAAGTTGATCACCAAAGAAGGTTCCTTGAAGATATAAAAACTCTAATTTAAGACGTCTATATTTAAACTCGTGGGTCTCAATATTTTTCGAATATAATATTTTGATACTATTGTATTTGATATACATAATATCTGTTGCATGAAATAATAATTTCTATAAGGTTACCGATCTGTTATGTCAACTGTATAACGATGAATATAGCGATCTTATTTCATTTATCTATTCAAACTTTATTACCCAGATAACACACCACTGGCACACCACCTGTATTGTGCTGCCGCTTGCAAGGAGTGTCAGCACTTCTGTAACCATCTACGACCGGATTCGTTTGCTAAAATGCCGGTACGCGCTACGAGCATGTTTTAGACAACAGTCGTGTAACATTCCGTGTGCATGGCACGATACAATACCATTGTGACATGCGTGTTGTACGTTCCATACATGAATTTTTCAGCAGTGGCGTAGAGTGATATTTGCTAATGGGAAAACCGTGTTTCCATACAAATTTGGGAAACCTACGTGGGTGAGGCTAAAGAATGATTGTCCGAAATAACAAAACAAATAATTTATTTTAACAGATAAACTTAAACTCTATACTCGCTTTAGGTCTGGACGCTATACCGCTCAAATCTTAACTAACTTTTTGAGGGCTCCTTTCCTTCGCATTAAATCTATCTCGCCTCCTCATTTCGGTGTTGAGAAGGAGGGTGCATGGTCGCGGAAAACGTCGTGTTAACCCTCGAAGACGAAGAGAATGTTTGGAATCAAACATATGTTTAATGTCTCCAGTCTCTTCACTGCGAGGGTCAAGTATTCAAAATTTAATGAATGATATATTTACTTATGAAATACTAAACTGAGTTACGAAAACAATCTATGTATAGTAAATAATTTAACCCTTTCGTTACGGAGCCCTTGTGACAAAATGTGATTGCTGTGAACGGAGCGTATTACTGAGTAATTACTATGATATTTATTGTATTTAATAATATCATTTTACTTTCTAAAATATAAAAATTTGTAATCATAATATATTTTGTTAAATATTATATTATAATGCTCATATAATATTTTTTAATACAATATAACGAAATTACTAAAGTATTTAAAGCCAAACACAATATTAATAATCAACTGTAGTATGTTAAAGTTTAAAGCATGAAACCAGGCATAAGCCAACATCACATTGTGAACAATAGTACCTTGACTCACGTCTTTTTCCGCGTTTCGTACAGACGACACATTTTTGAACCTGATTTCTTTTTTTTATGCCTTATTCGAATACATAGACGGAAAATGCCATTCAGTAACTCTTTCAGAATTGTTACTATTTCGTGCTACTAAACATCTCATATCTGATTTTTGTTTCTCATATTTTTGCAATGATTGTCTTATAAGAATTGAATGAAATTTGGCAAACGGTATATTTGTCGCTGTTGTTGATTGGTATAAGCATAATGCATTTCACACAACTATATTTAGCATGTGGAAAAAGTATTTTTTATACCATTTTAAACTTTCACGAATACATTCAACCGATTTTAAAACCATATCAGTTTTGTCAACGGTTCCCATATTGATATTATAATCAACGACGTAAGTAGGTTTTTGTATTGGCAATCCGGTACGATAATCTATTTTAGTTGTATCATTTATATCTGCCGAATGGTAAGTTGTTATCATCCAATCGTCTCGTTTGTCATGCCATTTTAACACTAATAATTTATTGCACGAACGGAATGATATCTCGCCCCTTTTTAAATGATTGGAAATTATGGGCATATTTTTACGGTTTTTTTTTTACCGTTCCGCAAGCATTTGTTTTATGATTTTGTAATTTCGTAAATATAGCGGGTTTGCATACTAATTATCGACAAATACGGTATGGCCTTGTTCAAGATATGGTTCTAAGAGTGTTATAAACGACACATCCTGATTTTCCTAAATCGTCCTTGGGCGGTCCGTTAGAAATTGTGCCATTGGCAACGCAGTTGCAAAAAAAAAAAAACGATACAATTCACTCGTGGTGACGTCGACCCAAGACATTTCATATTTTTTTTTGCCGTGAAATTGGATGTAGTAACACTCTTGCAATATTCATTTGTACATTTTACAATATGTGCCACTAAATGTTCGGAAACAATATTTGGAAATAATCTAAGATTTTTGTATTAGAATTAGTAAAAATTTTACATCTGAAATTTTCTTCATTACAATTATGTATTTCTGGTTCTAAGTTCTCCGTAATCCAAATATATTCAGTGTTTTACCGTACCTATCCACAATCCAGCGGGTCAATCGAGTCAAACCAGACAAAGACGAAACAATGGGTTTAAAAAATCAAATACTTTAAAACTCAACATATTATCACAAATTCAGAAATTGAGTACTTGTCTGTGAATTATTAAAATTAAAGTAACAAAATTATTTTAGACTTATAAACTCATTTAAAGCTTTTAATCGCCATTATTATAAATTGCTAATATATATTCGTCGCTGAATATGTCCTAAAGAAGACTGAAACTGAGTATTGTTTAAACAAAACACAGTATCGTCCTGTCGGTGATGTTTTATTTCGTAATAATGAACTATTTGAGGCATGCAGCAAATACTCGATTAACAAAAGTATCTTATGTAAAATATGAAATAAAAGTATATATGGCATGAACGTATATGTACGCTCTTCATACCTTAGCGTCCATTTTTCTAGAGTATGCATGCACGCTCTTCGTATATGAATGGTCATTATATATATACGCCCGTCGGAGCGAAAGGGTTAAATCTAAATGAACATGTTCAAATCTACCCTCTGGAATAACTATACGCTGAGGTAGATTGATAGTGTGACCTGATACTTTACTTTTTTTACAATGAATACACGTTCTAGCCCAGTGAGTGATATCCTTATTCATTTTCGATCAAATATATTTATCACTAATCATTTTCTTGGAAACACGACCGCTAGGATGAGCTAGTTCGCGAATAATGTTAAAAATGCGTCTACGTAACGTTGCTGGTATATAAGGTCTAATACAATTGTTTGAAATCTCACAATAAATTGCAGCTTCTGATTCAGCGATTTTTAACTTTTTAAATTGCAATGACGTAGTATTCTGTAAAATCTGCTGCAATTCTGAGTCTCTTTCCTGATGTTCAGAAACTTTTTGTATGCTTACCACGACTGGCATACTACGTCCAACCGTGATAACGCATTAGCTACAGTATTTTCACTCCTTGGAATGTGGATAATATGATATGTGTGAAAATATCTGATTATGATCTGTTTGCATTGTATAACGAAAGTACGTCCTTTTAAATAGTGTTTGAAATGTTTGATTGATTTGTATATAACTGTTAATTCTTTGTCGCAAGTGCTGTATCTAGGTGAACTTTTGAGCAGGTGAACATTTTGTTGTGAAGAAACCAAGTAGTTCCCATATTCCGGTAGCGCTTTCCTGCTGCAACACCGTACCGATCGCTGAATCAGATGCGTCTATAATTAACGTAAGCATTGCGTTATCTTTTGGATGTACCAGCAATGCTGCGTCCGCCAATGAAATTTTGCAAGTTTCGAATGCCATTTCAGTATCAGGTGTCCCAAGAATTGGGCGCTTGTCACGCTTTTTCGCATCTTCTAAACACTTATAGAGCGGTGATTGGATTTTAGCTGTGTTTTTGATAAATCGTCGATAAAAATTGATAATGCCCAAAAATCGTCATAAATCTTGTACGGTTTTCGGCTTACTATACTCTTGAATGCTCTTAACTTTGTGAGGTACAAACCTGGCTCCTTTAGGAAGATTTATCTATATGCTAAATTTTTATAACCGTGGAGAAACTTGTCCAAGATGTTGCTTATGTTCAGATTCATTGGCGAAGGCAATTAAAACATCAACCACATAACAAAATGTAAAATCTAACCCCCGAAGCACGATATCCAATAAAACGCTGAAAAGTTTGACAGCGTTTTTTAAACCAAAAACCATAACATTATATTCAAAAAGACCAAATGGAGTAATAGTAGCAGTTTTCGATCGATCTTCTGGTGCCATCGGAATTTGGTAGTAAGCTTTTTCAAGATCTAAGATTATAAAAATGTTCGTAAAATCTTGAATATGAGGTATAGGATATCTGTCGGGAACGGTCAAATTATTTAATCGCCTATAATCACCACATAATCTTCAATCACCATTCTTTTTTCGCACCATATGCAGAGGACTTGCCCAAGAACTACTTGATCGTTGACAAATACCTTAATTTAAAAAATAATTGATTTTAGCTTGTGCTGCTTTAAGTTTTTCTGGGGATAACCTTCATACAAAAGATGTCCCTTTGGTAATTATATGGTGTTGAACTTGATGTTTGGGATAATCTTGTCTGCGTATTGGACGAGTAATTTCAATGAATTCTTTAATAATGTCATTGTATGAATTATTGAAATCTGTAGTTGTGTACATCGGTTGCGTAACTGTCCTAATTTCTTCAATGGTATGTAGATTCATAAGTCATTCAGAAAATCGTAGCGCTTAACACGTTAAGTGCTACGCCGGTCCCTAGGGACTGACTGCGAAATTCTCGTTTGATCGACATCGGTGCATGAGACCTGGCATTGTCAAGGGTTAAATTATAAATGACAATAAAAAATTTAAGTTAAAATTTAATGAAGTTTATTAAAATATTGTAAACAAAAATGTGGCTGAGATTGCATTTCTTCGCTATGTCGCGCCCGAGCATTTTTGCGTTCGTGCTATAACATTCAGCACAGTATTTTCGCACTTTATGAGCCTTTCCTTCTTTTTCCCGAAGTTTGTGGATACATCTACTTGTACCGGCCTCAACTGGAGTTTGCTTGTGTGAATGTTGTGTGAGAGCAGCTACTAATTGTTTCCGCAACATTCTAATCGATATCTTTGTCCCCATTACACTTTGATATATATGTAACGCATTCACAACGGCAGTATTCAAAAGAAGATCGAAGGCTAATTTTCTGTACCACTTCAATGCTCTTCTAAGTGGACTGCTGTAGGAACTTATCTGATCGGATAGATCAATCGGCGTTTTTCCTTTATTATAATCAATAATAATTTTTGGTTTACAGGAAACCCCTGTTCTAGTTGTTACGTTTTCCATTTCGTTAGAATATTTGGTCGAAAGAACTAAAACATCCCTCTTGTCTTTCCACTTCATGACGGTAATTCCATTCCTGTTTTCTTGTGCAATAACTTCTCCCCGTCGCAGTTTGGCGGTCACAACTGCCTTTGGATTTTCTTTCCGATTTGGCCGAAGGGTACCAATCAAATGCATATTCTTTGATATTAATTTGTTTGCTAAATCTACACTCGTATAATAATTATCTGTACATAAAGTATGGCCTTTTTCAAACAAATCTTCACACAAATTCAGAACTACATTTGTGGGTGTTATATATTCTTTGTCCAATGTTTTGCCAGTGTAGACGCGATAACTGTAGGTGTAATTATTAGTGCAGCACAATTTAAATATTTTAATCCCATACCTGTGCCTCTTTTGTTTCATGTACTGTCTAAATACGATCCGTCCACGGAATGGTATTATCGACTCGTAATATTTTTTAAAATTTGAATTCAGTTCGTTTAGAACAAATTCAACCTTTGACAAACGGTTGGAAGCATCAACTTTTGTGTTGTCAGCAAAATGCAACATTCTCAAGAGAATTTGAAAGCGGTCTCTACACATTATTTTTTGTGGAAATGTGTGACCAACATTGGATCCTGGGATCAATATAGACTCAAAGATGGGAGTTTTACTAATTCCATCCACAAAATCAGTCCAAAGAACCGTTTTATTTCATTTTTATCTGTTGGCATCCATTTATTGCAACGTTCGGAGTCCACTCTGCTTTGTGTGGCATAAATATTTGTTTGTTCTGTTATATGTTCAAACATGGTCTCCGTCACATAAAGCCCATAAAAATCTTCCACTTTTTTATAATGTCGCACTTGTTCATTAGAAAGTTGGGCACCATGGGGACTTGTGAAAAATATAATATTTGGTTGGTTGCCTCGCGGTTCAAACCACTCGTTTGGATCACTAGTTCCGATATCCTTTAGTGAACTATCGGATTTACTGTCACTACCTGAAGAAGACAATGGTACTGCATGCCCACGTTTGCGTGTTACTAATATCTCACTCGATGAGTCACTATCGCTTTGTTCTCTCAACATTTTTAGTTGATGGGTAACAAAACTTTTTCAAAAAATATAAAACTGAATTCTCTCTGCTGCATTGAACCTTTATACTCCCGTGGCTTTTTCTGACTGATCGTCTCTTGATGTTCGATCTTTGGCTATTCTGGCATTCCCCGTCACATTATCTTATGTTTACAAATTGTATACATGGGCATTGAATGCCTCATTCTCACAGCCAAAACCTCAAACCAAGCAATGAAATAAAGTAATCTTCTGTTTATACTTTTCGGTCCAGTGAAGTGTTGACCCTCCGCGTCACGCGACGTAGTAAGGCGGCAGCGCTCGGCATCAAGTGCTCACGCGCTTAGGCGACACCGAGCCGAGCGCTGCCGGCTGAGCGGAAAGTCTAGCGAAATCGGCACCGCACTTAACGTGTTAAGAAAGTCAGCACCTAAAATTGGTTGCTTAACATTTACAATTAAGAATTTTCCAAAACTAACGCCGTAGTCCGAGACCTTTGTCGTGTTATAAGTATCTATTGGAGTTCCATTAGCCGCGTAAATTTTAAAATCAGTGGTAGCGGATCCTCTTGTTGCCGATCTAGGCGTCAAGATAGAGATGTCCGCTCCGGTATCGACTAAGTACGTTATGCCACTAACTTTGTCTAGCACTAAGAAGTGGCAGTTTTCTATACAACCATCCGAAGCTGTCTTAACCCTTTGCACTCGAGGCCTTTTTCGCTTGCGCGAACCAGCAACTCGAGATGATTTCGACCAAATTAGGTAAATATTTTACAGGTACTTTAAAAACATTTATAAACAAACAAGCGTATACAAATAATAAAATTTCACTAGTCTATTCATTTATATTTCGAAAACAACAAACTTTAATAAATATTACACTCTGTAATTAGTTTTGGTGTGATATTTTGTAAAACAATAGTCAAGATGTATCCTAGGTTTATCAGGACACGTATCACAGTAATACGAAATTTCCCGCCTACCTCCAGGCGTGTTACGGTCAGAGGAAACCTTGCAGTCCCTTTTTGGCCCTTTAAGTATTACGTGAAGCTTCCCGTTTAGTCGGATTTCATCGGAATGCGACGTAGACGTTTGTTCTCTGTTAAGTCCCAGTGGACTTTATTGTTTGAAATATAGCCACATTTGGCAAACAGATGTCCGTAGCAGGAATAATCTCCAAAAGGCCACTACTTCGAAGTCGAGGTAATTACGGTTTACTCCACATACCTACTAAAGGTCGTCGTTGTTTCTTTAAATCTTTGTGCCGTTTTCTTATAAATCAAGTTGAGGCGCTTTTTGGGTTTATTGCTTGCTACGGTCAAGATTAGGACATGCGGAACCAATAATAGTCGACAGCCGCTTCCCTCACCAAACTTCGAGAAATGTGTAAGGACGAATCCGCATGGCCTAGCTAAAAAACACACCCACCGGCGAGCCTTTAAATACGCCGCAATAGTTAGAGAGTACATGAGAATAACAAGTATTTGTCGAGAATCAATTTGTCGTGAGAATCACAAGATTTTGTCATGAATTTGTCGAGTGTGTAACAAGAATTTGTCGAGACTCAAAAGGAATTTGTCGAGAGCCTTAAAGGAGTAACAACCGTACGATATACATACATAAACCTTGTTGACTACACTCCCCATCAGTTACCGAAATACAAACTATAAAGACATAAGTGGTTAAGGATCATTTTTCAACAAAGTCTAATCCCTTAATCACACCCACGTTAAACCAAACGTCGGGAATTAACACTCTCATTGCTGGCGATATGATCTTCCCAATTGTTCGACAAGTGTTTTCAGAAGTCGCAAATGACACAGTGGCTTTTCCCCTTTTTTGACTTTTTCTGGTTTATATAAAATGTATGAATTGACCATGGAAAGGACCCTATTCAAAAACCATATGTTTTCGCCCCCAATCGATTTTGTTTAAACTTTGCATATTTGTAGATCTATATGTGTCTCATCAATTGCCAGAATCTCTATCTGTCGGGCCTTTTAATAAGGGAGGGGGAGGGGATCAAAGTACGCATTTGGCGAAATCTTTCGGAGGCTATAACTTTTGATTAAAAAAAGATATCGACTTGAATTTTGCGTCAAAAAATCACAAAAAAATTAAGCTTTCGAATGCTATATAATTTTTTCTTTTTTCGGAATTTTTAAGTCACTTTTTATGCTTTTTTCTAGTTTTGGGGTTAGTGAAAAATTGCGAAAAATTGCTATTCCCAAAATAGGTATCCCTAGATTTTAATAAAAAACTCAGTATAGGAAGCTCATTTTATGCTCTTTAAGTGGTATAAATCTTACCCTGGGGAAACTGTTTGTTTAAAAGTTATAACATAATATTCGTGTCGATGCGCAAGCTGTGGACGCGAAATTCGAGCAAAACAAATGCTTTTCTTAACATATTGTGACTTATTATTAAAATTATTATCATCGGAGATTGAGATTATTATTGTACTAGGAAGAATTCGTTTTTAAAAATACTTTTTAATTTAATGTTACTTACATTTTTTAAATAATATTACACGTGACAAAATTAAAAGACAAACTTCGGCAATTTCTCGTCGCATAAATAATATTAATGAAGATGATGATGCAATAATCACCATATGCGATGGTACTTATGTTTATTTGCATAAAAGTACGAATTCTCGCTTCCAAAGAGTGACGTATAGTGGTAAAAAAAAAAAGAACTTGTTAAAACCGATGCTGGCAGTAACTACGAATGGTTATATTTTGGATGTTTTTGGTCCAAATAAATTGTGGACAGCAACAGTATCTGATGCAGATATCTTTAGATTTATTATGAATACCGATTGGTTTAAGAACTTTTTCAAACCTGGTGATATCTTCATTCTTGACAGAGGCTTTTCCTACGTAAAAAATGAAATACTACAAAATAATTACAAAGTCGACATTCTTGCCCTGCTAAAAAAAGGAGTTAAACAACTATCAACCTCTGAAGCAAACGAAAGTCGAGTATGCACCAAACAAAGATGGGTAGTAGAAATTGTAAATAGCTCACTTAAAAGATTTAAATATTTCAAAACAGCTATAGCTTTAGAATGTGTCCCAAAATTGTTTGAAGATTTTAAAATTGCAAGTGCTCTTCACAACGCATACTTTAAACGAATATATAGTGATAATGATGATCCAGAAATGGCTTCAACTTTATTAAAAGACCTAAACAAACCAAATATAATGCAGCAAATTGTAGAATGCGAAGGTCTTATAAAAAAAATAAAAAACTTTGAAAACATGACATTGGAACATTATGAAAACTTCCCAGCCTGGACATTAAAGTGCTTAAAATCGTTCACGGGATCATATCAATTATCACTTGCAAAGTCGTATATAGCGGATCACTTGCTTTCTGGAAAGTACCAATTTTTTATCAGCAAGGAAAGCTATCTTCCAGACTTCAGCAAATATGGATTGGATATTCAGACACCATTGTTCATAAAAGCTAAATTGCAATCACGACACTGTGCTCAGAAGCTTTATTCGATATTCATTTTAATTGATATCGCACAGCCCACAATTACGTCTGTCAGAAGTTATTACTGCCAGTGTAGAAACGGAGCGAGGACTGTTGGTTGCTGTGCTCATGTGTTAGCAATAATATGGTACCTGGGATTTGGACGATACAGTGATCTATCAGTACCAGCTAATTTTTTAAACATACATTTTCCTCATATAAGACCAACATCGGAAGATACAGAAGATGAAGATGAATAACATACCAAAGGAAAAGGACATCTAGAAAAAGAGGAATAATGTAAGTAACATTAAATTAAAAAGTATTTTTAAAAACGAATTCTTCCTAGTACAATAATAATCTCAATCTCCGATGATAATAATTTTAATAATAAGTCACAATATGTTAAGAAAAGCATTTGTTTTGCTCGAATTTCGCGTCCACAGCTTGCGCATCGACACGAATATTATGTTATAACTTTTAAACAAACAGTTTCCCCAGGGTAAGATTTATACCACTTAAAGAGCATAAAATGAGCTTCCTATACTGAGTTTTTTATTAAAATCTAGGGATACCTATTTTGGGAATAGCAATTTTTCGCAATTTTTCACTAACCCCAAAACTAGAAAAAAGCATAAAAAGTGACTTAAAAATTCCGAAAAAAGAAAAAATTATATAGCATTCGAAAGCTTAGTTTTTTTGTGATTTTTTGACGCAAAATTCAAGTCGATATCTTTTTTTAATCAAAAGTTATAGCCTCCGAAAGATTTCGCCAAATGCGTACTTTGATCCCCTCCCCCTCCCTTATTAAAAGGCCCGACAGATAGAGATTCTGGCAATTGATGAGACACATATAGATCTACAAATATGCAAAGTTTAAACAAAATCGATTGGGGGCGAAAACATATGGTTTTTGAATAGGGTCCTTTCCATGCCCCAGAATAAAAGTTTACGCCACCATTTAAGCGATTTTCGCAGGAAGCAATAGATTGATGCATACTGGTCCGCCCGGTCAACACCACCCATATATTTTATATAGTTTAATGCAATATTGCGTTTCTATCGTGTAATTCTTTTGACTGTCGTCACTTCTGTATTACCCCTAGTAGTCAAACAAGTGACAACCCTCTTATCTTTCCACGCTAAAACTAAGGTGTTGCCCCGTGGATTTTGTCGAAAAATTTGGCTTTTTTATTTCCTTGGGCAATTCTTTTCTGTTCGTTAAAATTGTTGCGGTAAGATTGCATTTCAATTTGGCTAGTTCTGGAGCTAAGGAGTAACTGGTAGAGTAGCAGTCCGTGTACATATGGTGCATCTGAGCACCTGGAATTTTCTCCAACAAAATTTGGTATGGGTGTATCGTAATTCTTGACGAAACTGGTAAATCGGGCCTGACCAAAAGCTCTGTAGTGAGTGATCCATAGTATCGCAAAATGCAGCAAATGTAGCCAGTCTTTGAGTCAGCTAGAGTATAAACTCTGATATTCCACTTTGTCGGTTTCTTCGTATTGCATATTATGAACGAAATTTGACCCTTGAATTTTACAGTTGACTCGTTCACACATATGTGCTCGTCCGGAATAGAATAATCCAAAAACTTCGAGTTGACATAGTTCAAAAAGCAGCTTACGCGTTGTAGGCGCGTTCGAGGATTGGTGTTGCGTGTTGGAATAGTTTCCAGATGAAGCATCCAAAATATTTGGCTAAATCTGTCTCTTGTAAATGTATCCGAATAGAAAGAAATATAACTGACGACATTCCACGACCAATATTCTTGCAAATTGGCCAACGGCTTGTCCCCATATTGATTACGACAGCGAAAAATGCCCAGAACTTTTCGTTGGTGACATCACGCCAGCTTCGCCATATCGAATTTGCAGACAGCGTCTTCCCCAATTTTCTTTTTGCATATATATTGGTTTCACGAATAATTTTTTTCACGAGGTCATTAGTGAAAAACAGTTTAAAAAAATCTATTAGTTGTTTTACGTCAGAAATTATTCGTAGTGCTGTGAGGTTTAGGCCAGATATAAATTGTATGTTTGGCGGCACTTCGTCGTAGTCTCCGCAAAGTACCTATGTTGAACTGCTTGCACCTTCTACAGCTTCACTCTCAATTTCACTGTCGCCCTCTATAATTCTAATTTTTCGCTGTCCCACACCTCTTATTGTATTACTGTCTTCTCCACTGGAATCGTTCGTTTCGCGGCGTAATCTGCCGGAAATCAATGTAAGTTCATCATCCAAAGCGGCAAAATCGAATTTTAGTTACTATTTTATAGTTACTATTATTTTTTTTATAGTTACTATTTTATATATTTAGTTACTATTTTTTTAGTTACTATATTTATTGCTAAGACTGTTTCAAGCGAATGCTACGCTGAGACTAACTAAACTGAGCTAAGATTTGGCTACAATATCAACCGAGCCTAGTCCACGAAAATACTTCCGAGAAAAATATCTTATCGCACATCGTAAATAACTTCTTCAAATCACTCGGGCGCTGCAGCAGCGCTGCTCGAGTTCACACTTCAAATCGGCCAGGCGCCGTATCGGCATCGCTCGAGTGTAAAGGGTTAATTAGGGGAGGCGCTGTCGAGTTTTCCTGCTGAGCTGAAGGTCTCTTCGGTGAAGATTCTTAGAATGATAGAAGCACATGTCGCTACTTTGATCTCTTGATCTCTGTCACCAGAAGAGTGTTGATGGTCGAGAACGTGACCGCGACCGCCAAATTGACCGTGACTGCCGCTCATTCTGTCGAATACATGTAGTCAAGGACTCCATCAGGGTTGCGAGACGATCAATCCGATCTTCCAACAAGGACATTCGGCTTCTTTCTGGTGATTTTTCCTTTCTATTTTGTATAGCTGCTACATTTCCTGAGGACATTTCTAAGATCTTATGCGCAAACAACGTTAACTTTTCCGAATCAGTTGTCTCGCTAATGGCCAAAATACTTCGAACATTTTCTGGTAATTACTCCATTCAGAGTGAACAGCGTCGCTTATTTGTCCGCCAGCTAGGTTTCATAATAGTAGTTTTTGTACTGTATACAACGCAACGCTTCAAATTTCATCCTGGTAGTTTTTCCAGTCCATATGGCTTTTTCCCATACGTGATGCATTCATCTTCTCTTGTCCGAGTCCATTCGGATTCAATTTCGGTAATTATATCTGATGTGTATTGGAGCCGTGATATTGCTTGCCCCCCCACCCCCAGTTCCTTTCTATAACAAATACGAATATAAGACCATTCGTGAAAATATATTGAAGGTCACTTTCTTCCTGTATTTTAGAGTGCGACATTCATCCAAATAAGTGTACAACATTTTGTCCGACACGCCCACACCACGCATAAGATTATTGTATGAATGGATAAGGGCGGGTTTTGTTTTCTCTCTCTCCCTTTCATATCGTTTTTTAATCACAGTTACATTTGCTGTTGATGCCTTCGAAGAAAAATTTGCTCGTCGATAGCAGTAAAATGACAAACAATATTTTGATGTTGCATCACCAAGCATCCAAAACTTTATGCCTCATTTGTGATGTTTCTTGTTTGGTAAATACTGTGTGATACTTGAATGACACAGTGTTCCCACTAAAGATTCGTCGATGGACAACATATTGTGCGGAGTGTAATGCATTTGAAAGACTTGATTGGCGTGGTTCAAAATTGGATTGAATTTGGCGCATGCATCATATTTTTCATGTCCCGGTGGAAAACATTTCTTCCTATCAATTACGTGAAAGCATCGTAACAGATTTTGAAATCTGTTCCTTGAGAACATTTTTCAAAACCAGGGTATTGTTCTTTTATTTACAGCTCAATATGAATGTATTGTTGGCTTTCTTGTGATTCCCATGTCCAATAAAACCGCAAGAAATGCCTTCATTTCCAGGACAATAGCTGAATACCAATTTAACAATCTCGACTTAGCATTTGCCATGGATGTGGTTCTTCGGCATATCTGTTTGTTTCTTTAATTATTATTGCCCACAGAGAATCCGTGAAAAAGAGATTGACCACTTGCGCTACGATTTAACTTTCGGCGGTAACCGTGCCGCACTCTACGATATAACGTGCGGTAAGGCGTTGCAATGACGCCGCACCGCGTCTGCGAGCGCAAAGCTTTAAGAAGTGCTTCAGCGCGTTGATAGGGTCTTACATAAAGAATTTTACACGGATATGAATAAATATTCACAACAACAATAACATTTTATTGATTAATAATTTACTTTTGTATGGTAAATTTCAAAACACTTGGGAATATGTAATGCTACAAGGCATTTCTTGCACTCCCAAGTAGTCTCGCTACGTTTTTTATGTTTGGCGCAGACTTTACACCGTCTTTGAGGATTTTTTTTAATTTCTGTGGGTAGAATATTCCTTGGAAAATGAACCCATTGTTTTGATTGTAATCGAAGTGGTGTATCATTAGCAGACAGCCTTCCACGCTTTGTGTATTCAGGCATACATACACTTTCTAAAATCTGTTCTGCCACATCTAATCGAAATTTTGAAAACGTGTATTTTTTGCTTTTTGGTATATTCGATGTCTTCAAAAATAAAACATAAGCATTAAAAAGTGTAATATCCATTAGGTAAAAAAAAATTTTTTTATAACTTTTTATGTACTTTCTCATAATTGAAAAAGAGGATAAGTAGCTATCTTGGTGATTCCACCCATGCCATCATTATATTCCAACACGGTATTGGGCTTTGTAACAGTGATATTATTTTTCCATCTTTTCTTTTCCACTTCCATCATTTCCATCATTTTTCTTATTTTCCCATGTCCACTCATCAGATGCAAAATTAATTTCACGATTTACACTGCCGCTTTCTTCTTCACTATCAGATACTATAATTCTACGCCGATTCCGAACAGGACAAACAATTTTCTCGCATTCGCTATCTGTATCGCTATCAGACGGAATAGCTACTCGCTTTCTCTTTGTAGAGATGAGATTCTTGTTATTATTCATTTTATAATATGGGTTGGTAAGACTAAAATAAAAACATCTATTATTCAATTTTTCAGCATTATAATAAGATATATCGCAAACTACAAGAATTTTCATGTAAAAAAGTCCGTACAACACACCCTATCGATTCTGAAATATTTCCTTATATCGATGATACTACGCGTTGTCGTGCACTCTAACTGTTAGCCGATGTGGCGGACACCTCGTCCTGTTTGTTTCTGCGACAAATACCTATTGACGTGCGTGGCACGTCTTTATAGCGCAAGTGGTTAAAATAATCGAACGGGTAAAAGGTGTTGCGGTCCCAATTTTTCTACGAATTCGAATGAATTGTCTGGGTGATTGTATTCATTTTCTGTAACTCTAATTTTGGATACTAATATCAGTATCAGAATCGTCGATGACATTAATTCTTCTTCTTTTGAAAACGATAACATCACTATCTGAACTGTCGCGATTCAAGTCCGCTAATATGCTACTCGTTTTACGTTCCAAAGCCATTGAATTTCTGAAGGGCATAAAATAATAATAAAATAAAATTATACTGCAGATTACATTTGAAATTACTGAATAAATTGCTGTACATACCTTTTATATATGCGATAAAATTTTTAAATAATATTTTTATATTATTTGTATGCACTGAAATTGTTTATATACTCAATGACCGCGATTGCGCACAAACTCGGATGACTGTGGAATGGAACGTCGCGAGGACTTAGACGAATCGCGACTAATTTTCACAATAAAACAGCAATTGTTTTATTCACGTTATGCACAAGGATGAGCGTGGCGACAACGTGAGCGGATGACTAGTTTGACTGTCGGACTTCCAAAAAGTAATAATGTCCCCTGACTGACTCTGAGTTTTTATACTCGGTAGTATAATGTGGACAGTGAGAGTAAGTGAAGTTCTGGAGACATTGTCATAAGGAATTGAGGATAGGGATTGGTTGGAAGCAGGTATGTTATAAGATGAGTTAGTCAGCGTACCTTTCCTGATAATCTGGCGACCAAATGCGTGGCCACTGTCAGCTGAAATAAATAAGTTTATGAGGGCCGCTCACGTTGTGCCGTAAAAATATTCAAACTGTCATAAAACTAGCCCTGTGGATTCATAATGTCGAAATGAAACTAAATCATAAGAAGTATTTACTTCATGTAAGCTAAAAACAGCGTTATCGCGCTGTCCGGCATTCTTGGATACAGAACATGACGAGCGCGATCACACCGTCCGGCAATTCTCGACACGGAATCCAAGCGCCATCGCGCCGCTCGGCATCTTTCAGTTGGGAAATAAGAAAAACAGAACGGCTAACCGTTTGAGTGCCAAACGGCGCGATCACGCTCCTCCTGTTCTCTCCTAAAAGCACCAGCGCCACTGCACTTCGAAGCCTACGATCACAGCTCGGTTTCTTTCGATGCGTGACTTTACGACTACTATACAATCTTATATAAGAAAAGGTCAAATTGAAGCATTCTTAGACTTTATATGTTTACACGCTTTTCTTTTACAAAAACCAGTACTAAAATAATGGAATTAAATAAATTACGTAGTATAAATTATAAAGGACAATAAGAAAATAATAATAAATTATAACAATAATAAAATATTTATTTATTTAGTAATACAGGTCACAAAATCGAATTTCAGTTTGTACTTAACATTTGGGTGCTAATATTATTAAAATTTGCAGATATGCTTGTGAAAACACAACGGATGCAAACCTTTTTTGCATGCTATAATTGCATATGCTATAATGCATGCTAAATTGGACCTTTTAACCGTTGAAGAAAATGTAATGGCTTTTCATCACCGATACCACGGCTTCGTAAAGCTCGGCGAAGTTTTGATTCAGAAGATTTATCAAAGGTATTTATTATATGCCTTTTAACTTCATCATACTTTCCCCGTGCTGTCAGGTACCGCGAGGTCAGTACATCAGCGATATAAGGTAAAATATGTTGATCTAACTGAGTAACGACATATTTATATTTAGTTTCATCGCTGTTAATTTTACCAAGATCAAAGGTAAGTTCTACTTGAGTAAACCAGATGGTTGGATTTTCTTTCCAAAAAAGAAGTAACTTGCGTAATGTCGTCGCGTTAATACTAACGTCTCCTTGATCATCCCTTTGAATTTTTAAAATGTCATCATTTGTTGCGACATCGTCTCTCTATGCCTCATCCCTTATGACGTCTCTTCTAATTGGCAATCTTGATACAGCCATTTTAAATCTTCGCTATTTAAAATTAAATTCAAAACCTATTGCGTTTCTTCTATCGGGGTCACTAATTGTGGAGTCCTTAATAAAATAATTAAGCCGTTTATTTTGAAAGTGGCCTAAGTCCATTTATATTTAAATTGAGATATTTAAGGGTTTGTGTTTCAATGCAATTAAAAATATACGCACAGGATACTAGTGAGTCATACTGCTTAAGTGTTCTTATCAAGAATGGAGTTGGACCACTTTTAGAATTAACAACTAGATTCATTATAAAATTTGAAGGTAACCAAGTCCATTCAACATAATTTAACCCTTTGCACTCCGCGCACTTTTTAGCTAGAGGTTTCAGCTACTCCGGAACATTTTGATCATGACCGTCAGCTACTCCGAAAGTGTTTACAATGTTGCGACCGCGCAATTGAGAAGCTCAAAGACCCTGCCGTGTCATTAAAGAAAGCTTGTATATTATATATTTGAAAGCTATGTTTTATTAACAAAATTACGATGTAAAGAATATAACAATACATAAAAATAACAATTATCTTTTAAAATTCTTCATAGTATGATACCGTGAAAAGCAATCCCCAAGATGCATTCGTGGCTTGCCAGGACAAGTATCACAATATTCACTGGTTTCATGCCTTTCACCTTTCTTCTGCCTGTTAGAGCAAACGACACAATCTGTTTTTTTGCTCTTCCGCATTACGTGAAGCTTCCCGTTTAGCCTTATCTCAACAGATGCAGATGCAGAAGATGAAGCTCTCGATCTTTCTTGTCGAAAATCGTTAACTAGTTGATCTACTAGCAGTTTCACATATTTCAAATGTGTCAATGGTTTCTCATTTCGATTTTTTTTTACAGTCTTATATATAATATATGAATTCATCACACAGAATTCCATGCCCCAAAAAAACATTTTCCTCCACCACCTCAGTGATTTTCTCAAAAAACAATACGTGGCTGCGTATTGATCGGCTCGATCAACGCCGCCCATGGAAACTGTATAGCTTACAATTGCATTAGGTTTCCTAATGTTTATCTCCTTCCCTTCTCGCAGAATTCTTCTTGCTGTCATCATTCCAGCACCATTCCACGTGCTCAAAAGGGAAACGACTCTTTTGTCTTTCCAGGCTAAAAACATGGCTTCCCCTTTTTTTCTAATAAAGGTTTCCTGCTGTGAAAACTTTTTTTTCGGTAGCTTTGGAATACCTTTTCTATTTGTTTTTATAGTTCCAGTTAAGTGGCACATCATTTTCATTAATTCCTCTGCCCTGTAGTGGACTGCTTTCAGAAGAACCGTACGATAAATCAGACTTAGGCTCAATAGTGGTGGTCTGGTCGCCTTTCAAATTTCATTTTTTCGTGTTTTACGCTGACAGACAAAAATACGATTGAAAGAAACGGAGCAAGCTCGGTCGCCAGACCGATGACACTTATCGTTAACGCGTGCCGAAACATCTTCCTACCCGTATAAAGATACAATGTTGCCTGTAGATGCTGGGCGTGCCGTGTCGCCGCAGCGGCGACAACGGAGTGCTATGGGCTATAGTACGTGTCGCCGTAGCGGCGACAACGGAGTGCAAAGGGTTAAGATGCTTCAAATTGAAAAAAACAATACTCAATTTATTTTACATATCTTTAAAACACTTAGGAAACATAATTTATGTGATTCAAAACATTTTTTAACTACATAACGTATAAAATTACAAACATAAATTTATTACAAAACAATTTACTACTCTACATTTTGTGTGTGTGAAAGGGATTTGAAGAAATCATAATGTTCTGGTGGTATATAACGTAATAGGTCAATTATGTCCTTGAATTTTGTTGTTGTAATTTGTTTCATATTTTTATACAGTGGTGCCAATACAATATTTTCGAACTTTCTTGGTTTACCCCGACGTGGTAATAAATCCAGGACTTTCAAATTTTCATTTTCATTCATTGATGTCTTATAGAAAATTTAATACGGTTTATTTCTGACAAAACGCATCCAACATATTTTTAACCAGTTTATGGATTCTCCATCAGAATTCTTTAGCTTTTTAAAAATTGCGTCTTCTAATAATTTTGTTGATACAAAATCTCCTTTTCTCATTTCATTTACAATAAAGTTATTACCTTTCCGACACTTTTTAATAATATTGTAATAATCTTGGAGAACGAATAGTAAATTATTTTTTTTTAATGACATTTTTACCACGCCAAAATCTCTATCATTTGGTAAAAACGAATGTTCTGATATTAAAAATTTGTGATCTGTGATTTCCACATTACTTTCCAAAGTTTTGCCCGGCGCACATGTCACTGTAAGTTATAATGTGTCTTTCATTTCTTAAATTTTTAACATGTTTTAGGATGCATGAAACGATTTCTTGAGCACCTCTAGATGTAATAGTTTCATCTCAAACATACATGTAAACATTATCGTTATGAAAATTGTGAATACCCAAATTTAGAACATACATATTGCGTTTGCAATATGCTACTGAGGTAGTCAACTTGAGATACTGTAATGCTTTTTGCATGTCGAACGAGAAAGCGAAATAATAATCTGAATTACGTGATACTTGCTCCTGATCTTGTTTTAGTGACTTCCTAGCTGATTCTGCTAGTCTTAAATGGACATCCTGTTCTTCTGTAAGTCTATTCTTTTCTTCATCATCATTCGATGCTTTAATTTTGATGTTTAATAAGTCGCATTTTTGGCATGTATCTTTGCACGGTTGGTGGAAATGTAAATCAAAATCTTTTTTAAGTATCTTTCTGTAAGTCCACTCATTAACGGCTTTTATTTTATTTTCCTCGCAATGAAGCTCACATAAATGAAACATTTTCCTAAGAGCTAGATCAGGATGTAAATATCTTGTATTAGGATTATGAGATCTGGTATAATGGAATTCAAATTTAGAAAAAGTTTTAATATGGTTTTGAACGTGCTTTTTCTCATTCTCAGTTAATTTCCTTGATGATCCAACCATCATTCCACGTAAATCATTGCCTACATTTGCAGAGTTTAATATTTGTTTTAAGCGTCCTTTACTTACTTTAAAAGTATCCAAAAAGAATTTTTTACAAACGGGAACTTTTCTGTTTTTAGAATTTAACAAATACCTAAAACTTCAATTTCTTGGCGAACCTTTTCCGTTTGTTTGACGTCTTCGTTTCACAATTTTCCGCTCAATAGCTTCGTAAAGCAATACATTTTGTTCATTAACCCTTTCGCTACGGGGCGGATCTCCGCCGTGGTACTCCTGCAGTACGTCGCGCTACACCGCACGGTGCACGCAACCGATCGCAGCGGTCGCATCAACACCTTATTGTAACCTGCGTTGCTTGGCTGATGCTTTCGACGAAAAAACTTGTTTCAAAACAGAGTATTTATAATTTATTAACATGCATACTTTTAATTACTGAGATCAAATGATATTACACAATATAATAATATTATATAACATGATATAAGCGTATGATTAGAATTAATTTTAATAATGATACTGCGCGTGGTGTTTTTCAAAACACGGTGTTGCGTATAGGCTAACATCACAAATCTTACACTGATATCGCGATTCCCTTCTCTTATCATTTTTAGCACAGACTACACACTTTCGCAACGGGTTCTTTTGTTTTGTTGATTCATTTATGTACAGCGACATGAAGTGCCTTCCAGTCAGGCGAAGCGGATTCGTTTGTCCTGATTTATTTTCGACATTATTCTTATAGTTTGATAAACAATGATGTAAAAATTGCCGAATTAACTCCAGGTGAAATTTTGCCATAGAGATTTGTTTGCTAGTTTTTAATCTGTACAGGCAAAAAGCGTTCCAAACACACATATCGATTAAATGGAAGAAATATTTCTTATACCACTTCAAGGATTTACGTTCGAAGTATATGGTGTACTAATAACCATATCTGCTTTATCCACACTTCCCATCAAACGATTATAGTCGACAACATACTTTGGTTTCTTTATCATTTCTTGCGTTCGGTAATAAAGTTTTGTATTAACAAATTCATGATTGTGGCAAGAAGATAGCATATACACTTCCCTCTTATCACACCATTTCATTGCTAGGAAATACTTAGGAGAGCAGAAACTCGGTTCACCAGTATTTAATTTATCCTGGAAAATCGGCATGCCTTTTCGTCTTTTTCGGACAGGTCCACATGCGTTAGTTGCATTTTTATGTAAAAGAATGAAAACTGCCGGGCTAGTATACCAATTATTCACGTACAATGTGTGGCCTTTACCTAAGTAAGGTTTTAATAATTCCATTACTATATGGCCCGATTTTCCAATAAATTCATTTTCAAAGCTTATTATAGTCAGTGATCCATTATAAATAATAAAATCTTGCACAAACCCAGATTGGGTATCACACAAAATGAAGGATTTAATTCCAAATCTATTTCTCTTGGAAGGAATGTATTGTTTGAACGATAATCTACCTTTGTAAAGAAGTAGACTTTAATCAATACATAGGTTTTCGAATGGATAAAATGTCTGCTGAAAACTTTGTCGGAGCTTATCGCAAATTTCCCGTATGTTATATAATTTGTCAGTGTCCGCTGTTACATTATTCGTGTTAAAATGTATTTATATAACTATTCATAACTTTCCCAAAAATGTTGCTCTTCAACAATATGTCGTTAGACCAGTACTCAGAACATATCAGTTTTTTATTTCGCGACATTAATAATTTAACGGCGAGAAAGCAATACATTTCAGGGACAGAAGTGCTTTGATTATTTACGTTATTAGTATTCTCATGAAGGTTATTCCGATAATCGTGTGTTGTGCTGATAATGAAATTTATAAAATTTTCAGAACAAAATAATTGAAAAAACTCTAAAATCGATGCTGAATAACTAATGGATGCTTTTATTCCCGAATGTTTGGAACTAAACTTATGAATAGTTGGACGGAATAATTCTTTGGCCCATGTAATTTCTGCGAGATTTCTGCCAGATTCCGTTGAAGTATCTTCTTCGTATTCAGACGTGCTGGATACGATTTGCCGAAATCTTTTACAATTTTGGGTGCGTCTTTCCCATATCAAATTTGAATTTATTTGCTCATCTGACAGATCCAAAAAATTCTAATGTATGTCAATTCGTCCTTTTCTGTGATTCGACATCTTTTTGAGGGGTGGATAAAATCTGTTCATAAATAATTAATCTCAATAAAGCTACCCAAATTTGACAAACAATAAAACATACCTTTTTATATGTTCTTGGAAGAAAACTTAAGTTTATTATATTCCTGCAGTAAGCACAACTTAATTCGCACCGACCGTTCGAGCAGGTTTCCTAAGACTGATGATTGAGGCATTTGGTTTATTGTTGAAGCCCGTAAAAAACAAATGATGCGAAACGAAAGACTCACGCGGCATGTCCAGAGTATGAAACTCTGTGCGTAGCAACTACAGGCGCTTATCATATACAATTACGTGACATCTTTAGCGGGAGCGACTATAATCGCTCGTAGTAGCGAAAGGGTTAAAACCCCCCAAACTCCAAAACTTCTCAAAAATATTCTTTCTTTCTCCTTTATCGTAATTTTTTGTGTAAGCTTTTCGACAACGACAATTTTTGTTTTGGAAAATTTTTGCAGGTACAATATTTCCGGTTTGAGTACAATATCTTTTTCCTGAATTCCGATTAATCTTTCGCACTTCTTGGATGTATGATTGATCAATCTTTTCTCCATTGTTATTTGTATCTTCATCTTCCAAAGACAAATATTGTTCTATAATTCTGTTTCTTTTTCGATTTCTTTTAAAATCATTAGTTACTATTTCTTCTTCACTATCTGAACTAAATGGTCTTACTCTGTTCTTCTCCATGGGTGAAATAATTTCTAAAATTTAATATTAAATTTTAAGTTTTATATTTTTTAAACGTACTGGTTATTCAACTAACGCAATTGTCCAAAAACTGAGGTTAACTTGTTAAATACTAATTAATTAAAATTACCTTCATCACTGCCTTCGGACATTATCAGTAGTAAATATTTTGATTTAAGTATAAATGGAGTTAGGTCACTTTCAAAATAAGTGGCTCATTTATCCCAAATAACATATTCCTACAGATGAAACTAACACTTTATTAACTAAAGCAGTTATTTGTAGGCTGCATTGCAACCTGGTTTCCAGGCTCTCAGATCCTATATCATCTGAAAATCTAACGCCCTGGAGTACGTTGACCGCATCGATCAGCTGCTGCTTAGAGATCTCAAATAGATAAGTTCTCTCCATTTAAGTGGAAAAACGTGAAGTAATCGAAATTATGCCCGTATGCAAGATTTACTACTGATAAATAGAAAAACAGTGACATCGCGATACTTGGAATTTTAAGACACTGAAATTGAAGAGCGCCATCGCACTATTAGGAACTTTCCGATTGGATTTCTCTATAAACTCATTCCACTGGAACGATTAATTGTGTAGCTAGAACGCTGCTGTTAGGTGATTCTTTTACTAGCTAGTATATTTATTAGATTAGCACATTACAGGCGGTGGACTGTGATCCGGAAGAGACAAATGCTGAGAGCGGGAGACTGTATATCTCAGTAGTAAATTATCAAGTTATCAAGTGTCAAGATTAGCAAGGCACGTGAGAAAACTGAATTTGTCCGCTACATGTTTCAAAAACGTAGAAAATCGCAGACGCATGTAATGTGTTAAGAGATAAAAAAATATTGGTCAATGTATAAATGTAACTATACAGTAAGAATGATTATAAGCCATCATTTCATAAATTATTTAATTTCAGAAAAATATAGAATACTTAAATCGAATATACATATGATTGAATTAGTTGATTGAAATTACTAAAAATCACTATGCAAATAGACGTGCTTGTTACCATCGAACTGTTAATCTCGAGATGAAACTAAGAAAACTGATACGCAGTATACAAGATCTAATGATTTTCCGTAGAATACATTAAAGCTATGAGAAGCTAATGGAAGCTAAGTAAAACAGAAAATATTCGATTTCTTGATAATTGGTATCACAGTAAAAACACATGACATGGACGAATCGTGACGTAAGAAAAGGAAAATGAAAAATGGGCCAATCTGCTTTCAGCGAACTACTATTACCGTCTACTGAGAAGTTGAATTTTTTATTGGAAACAAGTTTTAATTGTTTTAAGTGTTCTGTTAGACCAGTTGATACCTTGCTCGAATCAACGACGAAATGCTATTTAAGCAGAAGTTATTTTCGACGAAGGCGATTAAGAAGATAAGCCTCAAGTACCAGAAAGAAATTCTGTAGGTCTCCAACAACAGCCATAACAAACACTACATATTGGGAAGCATTTCAGCACTGGTGATCAAATGGTAATGAAAATCCAGGAGAAGGAAAACGGCATCAATGATTACTTCTGCTGTGAAAATTAAAGGAGTAACTTCTAATACGCATCAAAGAATTCTAAAGCTGGCTAGCAGTTACTATATTAGTCACGAGACAGCAATTGTTGCGTACAACGTGAATGAAGATTGTAAGGGAGAATTTTCGAAGAGTGAATTTTATGGAAGAAAATATCGCCGGCATCTATTTTTTCTTCGATCTCGGAATCTGGTTGCAGTGTATTGGTCGCAGTACTCGGATATGATCCAATCAAATATGATCGACAATAGAAGAGAACAATGCACATAGGCAAGCAAATTTATCAAGTCATGTCATGTCATTAGTTTTAATAAAACATGGAAACAAGGTTGGATACGAAAGAAAAACATTTCATACTATACATATACTGCAAGCATTAAGCTAAAGTCAGCTAAAGCTGTTTTATTGCCTCCTTTGCCGCATTAAGAGAAGAACAGCGAAACTTCACCATGCTTTGTGACGGGGCATCCATCTACCGGAAGTCAGGGAAGCTCGACCAAAGGGTTATTATTCGCTCGGTAAACCACAAATGTATATTTGAAACAGAATACTCAAGGGATACAACTTAACCGCTCATGTACAACTTTGCACGCCACGCGCACGCAAAATAGTCACTGAAACTAGGGGGGGGGGGGGGGGGGTGTATTTCGAAGCGGCGAGACTAGAGTTTTTGGGCGCCAGCTACTTAGAAAATAGCAACAAAATATACTACACAACCCGGGAAACCCGGGGCGAAACAACCCTCGAAACTTCGAAATGCTCCTTCTCTCGACTACGCCTAGCCGAGTACGCAAATTCAGGTCGCGGGACACTGAAGTCACGGCTTCTTATTATATTGCCTCGACACGGGTTTAACAAGGACTATTGAGCGTACGTACCACGCCGTGAATGACCGGGGATCACCATCCCTTACACGATATAAAATACAAAATATCATACACGACAAAAGAAATGCGGCAGGAAAATGGGACGCTTCAACGTATAAGGACTCACGCTTTCCTTTCCAGATTGTCCGGAATCTCGTTCCTTTTCCTCTCTCTTTCTCTCTCTTCTCTCTTTCCACCTTTTTCGATCGTTTTGCTCGGCACGTCTTATCGCTCATTATTTCGCTCGCTAATTGAATTCGCTGGTGGTCCTTGGGGCTCCTTGGTGGAGTGGGCTGTACGCTTCGGTATTGTTCGGGGCATCGATCGGTGGATTTCAGGGATCTTCTCTCCTCGCCTCCTCGGGTGTTTCTGATGAGGTCCTCTTGACCTGGAGGTCCACTGGACTCTTGGACTTCTATTTACGGGATTACGAGGAGGGAGTGGAGGTTTTTCTCACACCCAAAAACCATCTGGTTCGTCGCAGTAGACGACGGGCAGCGGTCCTATCTTCGCAGGGCCTTTGATAGTGTTCCTTGGATTGAGGGGTCTCCTTCATTTACTCATTTTTCGACTGCTCCACCGTCGAGCCCGTCGTCACACTACCTCGGCGCACAGCCCTTCCGCGAGCCCGCGGTCTGCTTATCCGATAAAGGCACATCTTCAGGGTCGTTTCTTCCATCAGCTCGCCAGTCGAACCCATAAGAGGGAAAGAAGAAAAAGGTGGAGGGGAAGGGTTCTACCAACGCGTACTTCACGATTCTCGCAAATACAGCTATTGCGATGGTCCGCGTCGCGCTTCTCGCACGGGTGGTGATCAGCGAGCTAGAGCTAACAGAAATGGAGGCGGGCGAGTCTTGTGACGTCACCACGTCGCAGTTTATCGCCTGCTTTGCAGTGAAGCCACCCACTTGTTGCAGGTACGCGACCTATACAAGCATAAGTATGTACATTAAATGTATGTAATATTATTACATAATTGCCAATAACACTATTCTCTTTGTGTTTACTTACAAGTTCATGAAGCACATACTCAATGACACTATTGAAACGTTTTAACATTTCTATAGCCACGATGGTCCTATGTAAGGAGGAATTTATAGTTTTCTGGAGGTTTTTATAAACATATAAGATATTTATTCTATTGTTGAGGATTTTCATTAACTACAAATTGTTTATTTATAAATAAAGAAAAGGGTTTTTTTTTATTTGCCATATTACAACGATTACCTACTCTATATACAATCTCACACGTAAGCAAAGAAACGACATTTAAAGTTTATTCTATACCACTTCTTTATTTACTCTTTGCACCTTTTAACATTAATTATTTTCTCTTCATAAAGTTTCATCTCACTGTTTTACTTTTCTATATATGTGCTCTATTCGATATCTCTCTACTCGTTCTTATTTATCCTTTTCTATTAACGGCCTCGGGTATGTCGGGCAATCATTTTACAAAAATTTAAGATAAAGAAATAGCATTTCTTTACAAACGTTTATAAAAAAATGTTATAAAATATCATAACAAATTTTCAAATTTAGATATTGCATACTTTATAGCTTTCACGTCATTTGCTGTTATATTGATCTTGTCAGTCAATGATGTGGACTTGTGAGTGCGTTTCTTACTAGTGTGTGTAATTGGTGCATTGGCAATGATGTACATATGTGTATGTCTGGTGTATTGGCAGCGATGTAGATGCGAGTATATCTGCTGGTTGTGTCTACGTCTGATGTTGTGTTCGAATATTTGGAATAATTGTTTTGTCAAATAAACGGATATCAGTATCAATAACATAACTAACATTTTTAACCTTTTAACTTTATCACGTGGTGACATAGTACGTTAGATTCGAAGCACTTCGCTTCGTTGTTTGCATGATGCTCTAAGTTGTTTCACGATGCTCTCTGGATTCTAGATGTTGAATGTTCACATGCACCTTAATCGTGTAACGTATTTTTTGCTTATTAGACTCCCATCCACGTTTTAGGATGAAGATATTCCAACCTGTGGTATCGCAGAATGCTATCTAAAGCCATGGTATTCTCGGTTCACTGGACTAATATTTTGTGGAAGTCCGGATAATGACCGAAGAGATGGTAATTAGTCTGAAATTACCGGGCTATTTGGTGTTTTCCTTTTTCGGAATAAGCCGTTCTTGATACTACGAGTTGTTCCAGTACTCTGCCACATAGCAAAAATATGTTGAAGATCCTTGACAGAATTTCAAGAGGTATTGCTCTAAGTTGCCTCGCTGTTATATTGTTAGGCCCCGATACGGTATTCAACTCAGGGATTGCCTTCTTTACCTCCTCCACTGAGATCCGGTTTAAACGGATGACCGCCCATGGGAACCGCTTCGTGTTCCGGTAGCCGATTTTGTTCCGCATTCCGAATTCGTACACCCGCCACAGGCATCGCCTTCGTCTGTCTTTAGCGCACGATACGAACATGCCGCGCGCTTGTCACGTAAAATGTTATGAGGTGATTTAAAAAAAAATGCGAGTGAGCAATTGCTGACTCAATACTTTGTTTAATATTTTAAATACAAAGTATAATGTCGCGACGACTCTTATGCAGAGTGTTAACAGTATAGACCGAAGGGTTAATCAAGACTAAAGACTGGACAATTTCCAGGTCTTCTTATACTACGTAGTTTTAAGGTGGTAGAGCGAAGACTTCAATCTTATTTCTTGGGAATCAGGGTGTCAACAGGATGCGTGCCAGTAGGGTGATAACTCTAATCTTATTGATTGGGAATATTTCTTGGGAATAAAGTATCAACAGGTTGAGTGCCAGGAAGGTAACGCTAGTTTTGAAAATGTATTTGACATCACACGCTCGACGTCGTTTAACCGTTTGAGTGCCACCGTGTCTTTGCTGTTTCCCGTTCAAAATTGCCAAGGAGCGCTTTTTTGCTTGTCTTATTCCCTCTCCATGAGCGCTTGTTCACTTGTCTTGTTCTCCGATGAAAAATTGCGCTGTTTTCTGCTCTATACGGTAAGCTGTAATTTTTTCAATTCAGTGTTGTTCTGATATCTTTCTGAGCATAAGTACAGATATCAGTGTCTTTAAATAATATAAAAATATAATTTAAATATTTGATTGCATGTTCAAAAGGTATGTACAGTAAAATTTTAATTAATTTTTTATGTAATTTAGTATAATTTTAATATAATTTTTTTAATTTTTATTTAATGTCCTTCAGCAATTCAATGGCTTCTAACCGTAAAATGATCAGTATAACGGAGGATTTGAATTACGATAGTGATGATAGTGAAGTTATTATTCTTAAAAGAAGAATAATAAATATCATCCACGATTTTGTTTCTGATATTAATATCTCTAATACTGGTGACATTTCGAAATATACTATGATTACAGAAAATTAATATATTGACGAAGGCAATTCATTCCAATTCATTGAAATGTCGGGACTGCAATACCATTTATCTAATAGAGCCAAACCGATTGAATATTTTAATCTGTTTTTCACTAATTTTCTTTAGGCAATAATGGAGGAAGCAACCAGATATGCAGAAGAATTGTTATCAAACTCCACAAGAACTGATAAGTCTAGAATGGTAAATTGGTATCCAGTTACTATCCTGAAACTGAAGGCATTTGTAGCCGTACGTTGTTGGAAATGGGAATAACAAATAAACGAACAATATATTCATATTGGACTGAAAATTCTAGGGCTACACCTTGGTTAAAAAAGATGTTCCCAAGGAATAGATTTCAAAATATTTTAAGATGTTTTCATGTCGTTGATAATGAAAAGTGTTTTCCACCGGGACACGGAAAATATGACGCATTTCAAACATATTACACTCCACACGAAATGTTGTCTATCGATAAATTTTTAGTGGGAACACTGTGTCATTCAAGTATTACGCAATATTTACCAAACAAGAAACATCATAAATAGGGCATCAAGTTCTGGATGCCAATATCAAAATATTGTGTATCGTTTTACTGTTATCAAAGTGCAAAGTCAAAGAATTCATAGAATGGGCTTGGTTATAACGTTGTAAGAAAATTACTGCAAGATGCTGATTGTTTAGATAAAGGATATCATGTATATGTTAACAATTTTTTTACAAGCACTGCGTCACTTAAATTTTTACATTCAAGAAATATCTATATAAAGGGAACAATCAGGAGAAGTAGAAAAGATATTCCTAAGGAAGCTAGAGAATTAAAAGTTGGAGAAACAAAATATTTTCGCAATGGCGAGGTACTTCTATGTGCACATCGTGAAAAAGAAAGTTCGAAAAACCCCGTTTTGTTAATTTCTACGGAAGCATTGGCAGCGAATATAACATTAACTCAAAATTGCTATAGAAGAGAAAGACAAAACAAAACCACGTATTATCAATTCATATAATAATCATATGGATAGTGTAGACGAGTCGGACAAAATGTTATATACATATCTGGACGAACGTCGTACGCTAAAGTATTGGAGAAAAGTGATCTTCAACATATTTTCAAGAATGGTATTAAATTCGTATTTGCTTTATAAGGAAACTATGGGGAGAGAAGCAATGTCACGACTCCAATATACATCGAATATAATTTCTGAAATAGAACACGAATGGTTACGAACAAGGGAAGATGAATTCAACATAAGAGGGAAAAAGGCAATTTGAGGCCTTGTGTAGTCTGCAGTACCAAGAATAGTGCTATTAGAAGGTCAAGATTAATTTGTGTAGAATGTAAAAAAAGATTTACATGCATTGTGCTTTGACAAGCATATTTGTACATTTTAATGGTATTTGCATCCAAATGTTCGACTGAAATTAAAACTCGTTCTCTTACCAGTTGTCTTATTCTTTTACTTTTACCTAAAATGAAATGGTAACCGTAAAATCGCTCATCGACGGAAATCGAGCGTGCCGCAGTTATCGGCTTCGCAGCCTAGAGCGCTGGCGCTATTCGAGCGACACAGAAGAAGCGCGAAAGTTGGCACTCAAACGTTTAATATTGCGGCAGAATACCTGGCACAGTGTGACTTACAGATTAATGCAGCAAAATTTCACTGTGCCCATCCAAAATGTTCCACACGTTAAGAAATCTGTAGTTGATAGCAAAACGAAGTTCTACTGCCTCAATCGTGAACTTCCAGCTCTGCAAAGAGAGGATGAATGGAGATATCTGGGTATTCCATTCTCCCCAGAGGAACGAACATCAATCCAACCAGAAAACCTACTGGAAGAAGCCTTGCAAAAACTAATCAAGGCACCTCTTAAAGCTCCACCAAAAACTCTTTGGACTACGTGTCATGATATTACTCAGCATGTAACACCTGCTAACGCTTGGGAATACGACACGGAGCAGGCTCAAAAAGACGCCAGAACGCGTGCTATGGTCAGGAAATAGCTTTGCCTGCCGCATGATACGCCTATTGCATACATTCATGCAGATGAAAAGAACGGCGATCTATTAATTCCATCGAGGAGGTGGCTTATGCCCCTTCACAGAAGAGTGAGATTACAAACTATCGAAAAGCGCAGCCCTAGAACAAACTAGTACCTCACTCTAGAAGTTCAGAAGGCCACGTGATGAATCACGAAGAATGGTTTCGTTACAGAGATTGCTGAACAGCTTAAAGTTAGATGGACCCGGTTGCTCCATACATTTAACGACGGACGAGCCCTCAGTGAGTCCAAAAAGGTACCCAGCCAACATCGATGGGTTACCAAGAGAACCCGCCTACTGAGCGGAAGAGATTTTAACATGCCGACAAAAAGTAGAACATCGAGAGGTCGAGATGCAAACCGCTCGTGCAGAGCTAGCTGGCTGCCAAGCGGTAGAAAACTCTCAACCATATGCTCCAGCAGTGTCATCGGACACATTGGGCTCGAATTAAAAGGCATAATGCCGTTGTGTCATACATTAAACGCAGCTTTGCCAAGAAATATGACACTGTTGAAGAGAGGCCCTGATTTTCAACAACAGAGGGCATAAGGAAGCCCGACTTAATAGCCATAAAGGGCACCAAGGCCTTATTGATTGATGTATTCGGGGAGAATACCAACCTTAGTTCGGCACATAAAACTAAGACCGAAAAATATAAACCACTTGAAACCGCCACCAAAAGCAGATACGCTGTACAAAGCGTACAATTTTTTTCATTCACGCTTATCATACCGCGGTATATGGTGCTCCTCATCATGCCAGGAGTTGAAAGAAGGAGGCATCTTAACATGAAGTGACTTCAAAATCCTATCTACTCGTGTCCTGCTGGGAGGCTTGAGCGATTTTTGGAGGTTCAACCGCGCAACAACATCGTCCGCCGGATCGAACACCTGCCGCCGAGGGATCGGCTGAAGAAGAAGTTGCCTGCTATACTCAGGCATAATGCAGATGGAGTTTTAGTGGGTAACGTATGCGAGTCCCACACTACCAGCTAACAACATCTGTCCGGTGTACGTAAAACATCTCTCCATCTATAAAAAAAAAAGAGAGGGAGAGAGCATAGTTATAGGGATAGTGGAGCGCAATAGAGACCTCTCGTTAGGTCCTTAGCCTCGCCCATCTTAGCCTACTCCACCTCCTCGTAGTTCCCGCCGGGTAACGCTAACGGAGTTCAGGCGACTTACAGTCCCTGGGGGCTGTCAACCCCCTCGGAGTTATTCTAGCTGACACGCGAAACAAACAAGCCTCGGATGGAAATAATAGCGGAAGGCTCACAGGCTCTTCTGTCCCAGCAGTTCTCCCCTCAGTTTCGCTATTCTCTCAAGCCTCTAACCATTTACCTGGACCTCCTTTCGATGCGAGTTTCCTGGCTGTACCCGAACGTTCACTATAGCCACCGGTTGCGATTCTAGCTCGAAAAGAAGTGGAATTGGTGTAGTCGGGTGTTAGATTTATTAATCAGGCACTACATTCAGCCTTTCCGGAACGTTCGTTGGAGTCCATCAAAAGCCGTCGCAAAACAGTACGATACAGGGAGATTATTCTTGGTCTTCTTCAGGCTGCTGCTCCAATAATCACTGGAGGCAGTCAGAGTGGTGTACCTCTCAGGATAGACGAACAGCCTAGTCATCCTGAAGTCAATTTAGCGTTCTCTAACGTGATTTTAGAATTTATAAGAAAATTTCTGTTAGCACCAGTGCCGACTTCCAGCAAAGCGAACTGGACAACATTTGTAGTCGTGTACACTTGCCTTTAGAACAGAAGTCTGGAAGACTCTCTCTCTCTCTATACCCGAGTTGTTTTCTTTAATCCTAACCGGAAGAAGGTGGTGACAACCATTCAAACAGCAGTGATAATGTCCAGAAGAAAAGCATGTCGTGTAGAATACGCTAAGATGCAAGATCTCTAGCGTAAAAGTCGTTCTCGCTGTGTTGACGAGATTTTGAGTGACACTGGCAACGTCACATTTCCTCCGGAGGAGACAATGACCAGTTTCTGGAGTGCAATAATGCGCAATCCATCAGATGATTCTCCTGACATTTCCCCCCCTGAGAAGATTCACGATGAATTGTGGAAACCTCAACAACATCAGATTACATTTGATGAAATCGATCAATCACACTTGAGAAATGGTACAGCTACAGGCCCGCATGGTCTGTCACCTAGGCTTCTTCGCAAGGTTCCCAAGATTGCTTTGGTGAAAATCTTCAATCTGTTCCTCCTGTGGATAAAGTCCCACGTTTCCTCTTGGAGGCGAGGACAATCTTTATCGCGAAGAAAGCTGATGCCAATGAGCCGGGCGATTTTCGATCAATAGCAGTTGCATCAGTAATTGCTCGCTGTTTCCACAAGATCTTAGCAAACAGGATCTCTAGAAAGATTACGTTTGATGATCGGCAACGTGGATTTCGTTCCGTTGACGGGTGCTCTGAAAATGTTTTTTTTCTGGATATTACTCTTCGTTATCATCAAAAGTTTAACGCGTTGACGCCGGCGCAGATTTTGATGGTTGTCTCCGTACGGCGGCGTCTGAATGCGCGGTCTGCTTCGTGGGGCGGCATAGCCTCAAATTACAGTTATATTGTTCAACACAGCTTTTGCACGGTAATACCCTTTAGGTAATTTGTATAGATCTTTGGCTTTAATTTTCGGGTATTTTATTCGATGTTTCTTCAAAAGTAGACATCGAACGCAAATTCTTACTATCGCAAGCAATTCTGTGAATATTTTTCTGTGAAAGATGATTATAGAGCGCAGCAAAAGAATTTTCAAGTTCGTACAGGAAAAAGAAATATTCTAAGGAGCATGCATAGCAAAAATAATGTTAGGATGAACTGTAAGCACTTGTCGTAAATTATATTGGGTGTGAGGGGTGATTTCGTCGAACCCATTGGATGATTTTCAGGCGCCCTAGTACGCGAGGCCCAAATACTGTAGAGTGCGGAAGAAACCTCTAAAGTGCAAATTGCTGAAGGTCCGCACTAGTATTTGCTTTCTTGGACAGCTGACAAAAGATGTACTGCTGGGCTAAGTGGCTGGGACCGTTGCGCGATTGTCCGGGAATCGCTTTCTTTTCTTTTGGCCATTCGCGGGTCTAGGGGTGGTCTTTAGTTAGGCGAACTTTGAATTGTCTATGGACTTTTGGCGGCCCAATTAGAGGTGTAGGACCGCCCACACATAGCGAAGCAAATCGATGATTTTTGGGGAAATGAATACACCCCACCGGCAATTTTTGAATATATAGTGTGTGACCTAGTAACTGGGGATCATTATTGAGTATTTAGACGACGACATGAAGTTCAGAGTTGGCAGCAAGAGAAAAAAATTGTAGTTAGTGTGCATTGCAAGTTCTGTTACTTGTAAGAAATTCCTGAGAGGTGCGAGTTTCATTTCACGAACATATATTTCTTCCAATAAGTATAATGGTAATAAAAATTCTCTTTCCTTCTAAGCAGGCGGTTAACATTTTTTAATTTTTAATTTTTGCCCATGTAAATAATAGATAGTATGGATACGGAAATGAGTGATTCGTCTAATGAGTCCATACTCGTTATCAGAAGCAATATACGAAGACCAAATATACTCTTAAGCCCATCAGACACGGAAAATAATGAAAATACCTCGCAGGAAGAAGATTGGGAGTCTGATGTAGAATTAACAAAATCTTGATGTGGAATGGAAAAGCATAGCAGTAAAAAAGTACAGTAGAAGAAGAGTATTCGGACGAAGAAGAACTACTAACCGAAGAGACGGACTGCGATTATCCTGTCGCGTTATACAAATTAATCTTCACCGACGAGATATTAGATATCATCGTTGAAGAAACAAATAGATATTCAGCGCAATGCATAATCAATGTGGTATCTGACAGCAGAAAACATCAACAAGCTTGGAAGCTTGTGATAAAGTGTGAAATGAATACTTTTATTGCTATTTTGCTAATTATGGGTGTAGTGCATGGGTGTAGTGTGTAATTAGATTATATTGGTTGGAAAAAAGAAATGTATGCGAATGCGCCTATACAAAATGCGATGAAACGAGATCGATTTTTATCTATACTGAAATATTTACATTTTACCGATAATTCTACTGCTGGAATTGAGGATCGATTACATAAACTTCGAAATATAGTTGATAAAATTGTTCACACAATATATATATAACGACCGATACTAACAACCTACCTATACTATATACTATATACTATATATATGATATATAATATAATGTTGAAATGTTAATGTATAATGTTAAGTCAATAATTGTATATTTTGTATTATATTTGGTATTTTCTGACATAAAAGCGTGACCCATTAGTGATGCATGCCGCCTCACGGAACAATCGAGCATGACCCACCGGTGGGTCACGCCGCCCCATGGAACAGACAAGCATGGCCCACCGGTGGGTTACGTTGGCGTCAGCGTATTAAGCTGTTGTTTCTTTCTTCTATTGACATTGATAAAACCTTTGATTCCATCTCTCACAGAGCAATCTTAAATATGTTAATCTCGACAGGAGTATCCTACACACTTCGTGAACTACGTCAGATACGTCTATGAAACGGCAACTACCCGGTTATTATGTCGTCGTTAGATGCTCCCGCCTATCAGATCATGTCATGGCGTTAAGCAGGGTGACCCTCTGTCCCCTGTTCTTTTTAACTTAGTGATTGATTGCCTGTTTAAACTGTTACCAACTGAGATAGGCGCTGATATTGATAGTATGCGAGTAAATGTAGCGGCTTTTGCCGATGATATATTGTTGTGGCGGTCTTCCGACACTCGCCACTAGAGGGACAGCACCGCCTACAATTTCCTGAAAGTACCCGATGACCTATCCATTCCAATATATAGAAGTTCTGACCTGTCCCTAATATCCCAATGTCTAAGGCAGAACATGCTAGGTAGCCTTACTGATGAATCCACTAACAGGCCCAGGACGAAACGTTCTTCCCCTCTCTTTTCCTTCTTTCTTTCCTCTTCCATTTCTATAGCACACTGAAGTATCGGCGCTTCATTGTTTACGTCATCCACACAGCGAGGCCTTCAAACTCTTCTTGATATTGCCATGGGTTTTTTCTCACGAACAGAATTGTTCATCAACTCAGGTAAATCTTTCACCGTCGCTGTTAAATCTGTACCATATTTGAAGAAATCGATTATAGATCCAACAGCTACCTATACACTTGGAAACCAAGAGTAGAAGGCTTTAAGAAGAACCGACCACTGGGCGTATCTAGGCGTACCATTTACTCCAGAAGGACGTTTGTCAATCAATCCATTGAGTAAGCTGTTGCAAGACGTATAGCGTTTGGCAAGAGCACCACTTAAACCTCAACAGAGGATATTTATTCTTAAAGTTTATGTTATCCCTGGGTTATACTATTTGTTATCTTTAGGTAATGTTAACCTAAATGTTCTTGTCAAGGTTGATCCTATCATACGCTCTGTTGTCAAAAAATGGTTGCACCTACCGAAGGATGTGCCCAATGATTATTTCCATGCTACCACGCAAGATGATAGGCTTGGGTTACCGTCGTTCAGATGAACTGCGCTTCTCCATCGTTTGCTGCGTCTCAAGAAATTACTTCTGAATACTAAGGCAGTTTCTGGTGTTGGGGGTCTCTTCTTACAAGATGAGATTCAGAAGATCCTATGACGTTTGAACGACCATGGTATCGCGTATGAAACTAAGTATAAAGTCAACAACCGATGGGCTGATGTACATTATAAATCAGTAGATGGTGCTGCCCTAAAACACTCCCGAGCTGTTAAAACTCAACACAACTGGATAGCTGATGGTACTCGTTTTCTTTCAGGCAAGATTACGTCAACTGCTGCCGCGCTTGAATTAATGCGTTGTCAACGCGTTCACGAATTACTGGAGGACGACGTGTAGAAAGATAATGCAGAGCTGGTTGTCTAACTTTTGAGGCACTAAATCATGTAGTGCAGCAATGTCATCGATCCACGCAGCGCGTATCAGGCGACGCGATGCTCTGACTCATGATATCGGGCAAAACCTGAGATCTATGGGTTTTCAGATGGATATGGAACCTAATTTTAATACCGAGGAAGATTTAAGAAAATCCGATATAGTGAGTTCGCTCGGAGATACTGCATACATTATAGATGCGCAAGTGGTTAGCGAGCAGTGTTGTCTTAAACGATTCCATGACCCGAAAGTGCTCTATTACGGTCAAAATAGGAGACTTGTAGCTGAAATTAAGAATAAATGTACGAATGTAAGAACTTTTTCATGTACATTAACGTGACGTGGGATGTGGTAACACCTCAGTCTGTTACCGGTCTATTGGAATTCGGTATCATACGTAAAAAAGACGTGAAGGTACTGTCTACTCGAGTTGCGATAGGTACGCTAACGTGTTATAACATCTTCTGCGCCAGTACAGCAATTGCTAGGACTCGCATTCGAACGGGTATTGGATAGGCTGCAAGACATCGAGATGATTCTTTTTTCTCCCTAAAGTGCTGCCTGCTTTTCGGCATAATGTCTGTAGGTGTATTAACTAAGATCAGGGCACCTCCAGATTCGAAAAAAAAGTTATAGTTTAGCAAGCAGCCACCTCTATGTTGGTTCCCACCACAAGTACCCTCTTCGGAGGGGAAACCAAAAGCTGCTTCTGCGAACAATGATCCTGGGGGCCAACCCCCTCGACCGGAAATCAGTTGGTCCAAGAATAACAAAGAAAGCCTCAAATAATTATAATTATAATTATAATTCGAAGGGCCTACTGGCTCGTCGACGACGACTGAAATGATCGACTCAGCAGCCAATTGAGTCGATTCCGAAAACTCAGAAACTCCCTTCCAATGCAGAGCGGAAGGAGGCACTAAAGTATTTAAAACCTCCAGAGGTCGAGAGGTTCATAAGCAAAGACAGCACCGTAACTGGTATGACGAGCGCCAAGCAGCGTCAATTGTCAACCACAAAACTCGACGGTCCTCCTCGGAGGCCTCGCTCCTGGCATGGCAAGAAGCACGCCTGAGCAGCCAGGGCGTAAAATTTATGAACCAAGCGCTAATGTCGTTCTTCCCAAACCGCACCCTTGAATCCATCAAGGGTCAGTGGCGACGGGCAGAACACAAGCAAATGCTACTCGAGTATATTGAGGAGCTCGAGACTGCCACAAAAGCTGGCGGCGGTTGGCCAACACCAGTCAACCCAAGCTGAAAACGCATTGGTTGATCGAATTAAGGAGGCTCTAGTCGCACTGGAACCCGTAATGGGAACTAATTATAATGCTGCTCTTCTAAATAAGATTTGCTGAAATGTCAAATAGTGGTCGGACGATATAGTCTTCGAGAAAACTATGTGTTACATCAGAAGCATATTTTCATCTTCGTCGAAAGACCTAAGGCGAAAAATGAAAGACGCACAGAGGGTTCTGACCAAAAGGCAGGAACGAAGAGCCGCATATGGCCACACATAACGTGCTTGGCGAAGAAGCCCCTTCAATTACCTCCGGACAATTTTGAAGGGTAAAAACACCGTCAATGACGAACTATTGGTGCACTGTCATGACAAATGAGAGTGCTAAATCATCAGGCATAGAGCCGAGTTCACGGACACTCGATGCTCTACGGAAACCTATTGAGCCTTAAGAGATCAAAAAAGCGATCTCGGAAATGACTATCTCGCCGGACTCAGATTTGGTAACTGCCAGACAGTTTAGAGTAGTGCCGCTGGGCATAATAGTACGGATCTTTAATATTTTCATGATCTACAGCAAGATTCCAGAATGGCTCTCCAATTCCAGGAAAAGGCCTTTGTTCCTGTCGACGGATGCGCGTTCCTGTTTGACATGTTGTTTAGACACCAAATACGACACAAAATACGTTCCTGTTTGACATGTTGCTTAGACATCACCGACAGACATTCAAGCCACTATATCTGGCCTTGGTAGATATTAGGAAAGCGTTTGACTCAGTCACGTATCAAGCTATATTAGACGCATTAATGTCCAGAGGTGTCCCTGGCACAATAGTGTGTTACATAAAGTACGTGTACACTCACACAACACACTTAGCTTGCGATGACTGGGTCTCAAGGAAAATCCACCCGATATGCGGAGTCAATCAAGACGATCCGTTATCATCAGTTGTCTTCAACATGGTGATAGATAGACTCCTTAGGAGTATTCCTAATGAAATTGGAATGGATATTTCCGGCAAGTATCACAATGCGTTAGCATTTGCCGATGATCTCTTCCTAGTAGCCTCAACACCTCAAGGGCTACAATAAACGCTAGACCTGACAACCGATTATTTGGCACAGTACGGGCTTGCAATTAACACCGATAAGTTCTTCACTGCGGTCATAAGAAATGTCCCACATATGAAGAAGTCGGTGGTGGACAGCAAAGTTAGATTCCTGTGTGCGAGAGCCTTGTTTTCCGTAATGAGACGTGAGGAAATACCTGGGCGTCCCCTTTATACCTGAGGGACGCGTTACTTGTAATCTTGAACAACAACTTCAGGAAGCCATCGCAAAACTGTTTAGAGCAGCTCTGAAACCATAACGGAGGCTGTTCGCACTAAGAGACATGGTACTTCCCAGCTTGTACCATGTATCGATCCCTTCGATGAGATGGCTTATGCCACTCAGAAGGAAAGAGAGACTGGAAGCCCTTATGAAGGGTGGCTCCGAGCCATTATCTTTCATCGCCCAGAAGATCGAAAAGGCTAGGCGAAGACGGCCGTCTAGAACTATATCACAGAGAAAGGATCGAGAAACGATGGGCTGATTTGTTGCACTCTTTTGTGGATGGCAAAGCTCTTAGTGAGTTTCGGAAGGTTTTTACGCAGAACCAAAGGGTATTAGAAAGAACACGGTTCCTCTCTGGTAAAGACTTCATCAATTCGGTGAAGTTGTGCATCATCGCATTGCCCACTAGATCAAGGAGTAATAGAGGAAGGCAGGAAGACCGGCTATGCAGAGCAGACAGCAATGTGATAGAAACCTTGAATCATATTCTACAAGTATGCCCTACAACACACGCAGTGCGTGTTGCTAGGTACAACGCCATTGCAACATACGTTAAAAGAGCTCTTGCGAAGAAATACATAAATGTTGAAGAGCCCCTCATTAGAACACCTAACGGTCTACGGAAGCCCGGTCTAGTAACAACGTGCGAAAATACCGTACTAATTATTGATACGCAGGTCGTAGGTGAACAAAGCGACCTTAACAGAGCCTACGAGGCAAAAAAGACCTACTATAGAGAGTCTATTCACAGTGAGTTGTCAGAGAAATACAATACAAGTGACATAAGGTATACGTTCGTCACGATCTTATATCGTGGACTGTAGACCAGAAAATCGGCTGAGCATTCTATAGAACTGAAGGTCCTAAATAAGAAAGATCTGATGAAAGTGCTTTCATTCCGAGCCCTTATTGGAGGTTAGGCATGTCAACTGCCAGAAGGAGTAAAACACCTAGAGTAGGAATTGCATAGAGGCTGCTGAATTCGATCTTAAACTGCCTACCATCTTAGGCACAATACGAGAAGTGGTTTTTAGTAGGTAACCCTTTGGAGTTCCACACTATCGGTCGCTAACATCTGACCAGTGTGCCTAAAACATTTTCCTCTCCCTTAAAAAAAAAAAAAGAATATTTTAGATGGCATCAGGGCCCTGTCTCGCACACAATGCGAACCGCATAGACTCGTTCTACGAGTCATAGTTTTGCAAGCAACAACCTACTCGTTGGTTCCCGCTGTATAGCACCCCCTCAGGACACATCCTGTGTGAGCAAATCTAAGAAATACCTCTGCGCCTAGCGGTCTTGGAGATTGCCAGCTCCCTCGACCAAGCTTTAGTTGGTGCGAACTCAAATAAAAAGCCTCGGATGAAAAATTGTTATACTAATAAGCCCGCAGGCCCAACCAGCCCAACTAATGCTGACCTGGTCGACAACTCCTGGTCCGCTATGGTCTTATTATACCCTTGTTTAATGAAATAGTGCGTTCGCTCCTTAAAAAAAAAGCTTACAGGAAGATGCATGACAAGATCCAGGTTGCATGTAAACGGAAACTGAAGGCTCATTGGAACGCTGAGGAAGAGGTCCTCCTGACACGGCAGGAGGCACATTTAACGTTGGGAGACGATTATAATAAATAACGCACTGCTGCCTTACTTAAAGAATCATACCCTAGAAATCATAAGGGCCAAAGGAGAAACGCGAAAAATAAAGAGAAGGTTCAGGAATATATCCATGAAATGAATGGAGCTAATTTTCTACCAGAACATCCGATGGAGAACGCACCAACAATAACAACAATTTGTAGGAAGTGATATGGTTGAAATGGGTTTCCATCTTAGAAAAAATCTTTCCACCACCCTAGGAGACATGAAGGCGAAAGGGTGAAGAGAGTAAGAGCAGAGTCGCTCTCTCGGAGAGACAACAGCGAAGCACTGATTACGGCCGCACTCAACGGGCAGGATGAAGAAATCCATGTGAAAAGGAGGTTTACTAGATGCCAGGAAAAACAGCATGCCATCTTACTGGCAGGATATAATAACAAAAGGGGGTAACGATTCATCTGGAGTGGAAGGAATGAAGAATTGTGTTGATAGGATATTAACAGACGACTCACGATACCACGAAGAACTCACGTGAGTCCGTGATCGACATATCGTCGAGTTCCATGAACACGTTTACGCACACCGCACGCGCACACACGTTACCAATCGCGGATTGCCTCGACACGGCCACAGACGACTCGGACGAACATCCAACTACCGCTCGTACGTCGAGTTGCTTAATGACCAACTGGCTAACATGAACAGTACGAAAAGTTATCACTCAGCAGCAACTATCAAAATTAAAAGGGAAAAAGCTATATTTACATCGGTCACATTATAATAGCATCAGTCGGAACGGGTCCCTACTTATGACAGCTGTTTCACCGTGATATAATAAAGTAGTATTCACTGCAGGAATAGCTAGCACGATTTATGGTGTGCAGGATAATTAAGCTATCATTGAGGAGACGTTTAAGCTTTTAATATTTTTAAGAAGGAATGGAAGTAATAAACTTTAATCAGCGTTCTCGATAGCACGTCCGGACGCCATTATTGGGGTATTGGGCTCCGCGGTCCAAACGGCCGCGACCGTTAAGCTCCAGATAAACGAACCTCATAAAATGCTGCTACATTATCGAAAATTAATACTCGGCAATAGACTCTTCCGTCAACGTCCGCGTCGCCCTTCTCAAGCAACGAAAAGGGCGAGCACCAACACAAACAAATGAAGTGATTGGCGTATTTAGAAATGTAAAGTGGTCAATCATCGAAACGAATGAGTGAATGAAAACATTTATAAGCGGATACAGAAATTTGTCAAACAGAGTTATTGTAAAGATTTCTAAGTGGAGATTAGAGTTCGCTATACCACTAAACATATAGAAAGTAACTTGTGACTCATTTACTATTCAACATCGACGACTCTCTCCCAAAATCTTAACCTTTTGCGCTCGAGGCCTTTTTCGCTCGGGCGAACCAGCAACCTGAGACCAGTCAGCCGCTCCCGTGTATTTCATGAGTTCTTTACAGTTAACTTAAAATAATTTTGGACACAATAGAACACTTTACACATGTATATTTTAAATTATACATATTTTCATAGTTCAATGAAGGATATATGTTAGACATCAAGTTCTATATTTTTGCTTCGTATGGAATTTTATAAAACGATCTCCAAGGTACATTCTTGGCTTGTTGGGGTAAGTGTCGCAGTAATAAACAGTTTGCCGCCTTTGGCAAGGCGTGGTTCGTTGGGAACAAACCTTGCAATCCCTTTTTTGTCCAATCAAAATAACATGCAGCTTCCCATTTAGTCGGATGTTTTCAGAATTGCTCTGCGAAGTAGAAGCTGTGCTAGGTTGCTTTTGCCGGAAGTCTCCTCTCAATTGATCAATCAAAGTTTTCAAATATTGTAGGTGACTAAGCGACCGCTCGTTTCTCTACTTCTTTGTTTCTTTATAGAGAATATATGAATTGATAGAGCAAATCTCCAAACCCCAAAAAAATAATTTTCGTCACCGTTTTATGGATTTTCTCAAAAAACAGTATTCCGAGGCCAGTTAGTCAGCCCGATCAACATCGCTCATATATCTGATATAGTTTACAATAACATTGGGCTTTTTTACAATGACTTTAACACCGACCCGTAAGGTCCTTTTTACGGGAGTTATTCCCGCATTATTATGAGTGGGCAAAGCGATTGGTCAAAAACATTTTTGCGAACCACGTCGCGGTCGTTCCCATACCCTGGACATTATCGTGAATTATTCTCGCCCAATATTTCAAAGTCGCCAGATCTTTGTCCGGGTAGGCGATGCGATCCTGCTGTGCAGCAGATCGCTACCAATCTTCAAATCCTCGTCGGAGGTGGCGACCTCTTTCCAGTCTATCTAAACCGCTGGCTACTTGGACAGGGTTCTCCTCGTTAAAAGTATCGTATTAGGTGAACCCTGTCGTCACTGCAATGGATGCGAGATTGTTCCATTCCCCGAGTCTTATTACCAGGTAGCGCCTAGCCTTGTTGTGCTCGGCTACGCGCTGATCCAGACCCGTTACTGCAACTAACCCCCCGTAAGCCGGATAACTTTCATTAGTTATGCCCGCCCCTGGTTGTAAGTCCATGTGAAGCAAGTCACGAACTTGCTCCGTCGTTGCTGGTATCAGTGGTTCCTTCGATTTTCCGATGCTAACGGACGATTAGTGCGGTTGTGGTGGCGTTGATCTCAAGTCAGTTTATTCCTTTTGGCAAGTATGTTGCGGTGTAGTTGCTGAACGCTTCACGGAGTGAGCACAGTGCGTTGAGCAGGCCCTTGATCATTGTGTCAATAACTGGATTCAAGTTATGTTCTTGAATGACCATATTACGGGGTATTCCGCCACGATGGTTGCATGAGTTAACATCAAAGACCTGCCCCCCAGGTCATTTGTTCCCGCGGTCTTAGAAAGCAGTACAAAAATGAGAGCACGGGCGAGGTCTGTAATATCCACCAAACTCACGGTTCGCACAAATTCTTCGACAGCTGTCCCCCTTTCTTGCTCCCTACCTGCTCCTCCTTCTGTGCCCTTACCCTCTGTGCCAATCCTAAATTCCTCGAACACATGGGCGAGGGGGTAAGTGAGATGGGCAGTTATTCATGTGTCACGGCCGATATTGTCAGAACAGCTGTTGTCGCTTATGGGGATGATGATCCTAACATTAGGACTCCCCAAGTTCCATGTACCGCCGCAGCGCCCACTTATTTGTAAATTGCCGCCCATTCTCAGTCTGTACTCTACGACATCGGCAGTAACGAACACCGCCGTGTCCTGCGATTCATTCGTGACGCGGCTTGGAACTATCCGTCTAGTGAGGAGCTCTGGTTCGGCCCACGTATAGTCGATAGTTCGTCGTATTTGAGCATTATTCGACGCATGCGTTAGCTCTGCCGCACCGAGGCTTTCACCTATATCGGCAGGTGGAAGATTGCGTTTATCAACTGCGAAGGGTCATGCTCGTAGATGTTATGAGCAGCGGGCTCGGAAAAATTCCTTCTTCACCATCTAAGGATCATCAGAAGAGTAGACTGTCCCTTTCGGGAAGCGACTATTTAGCCGTTTGGCCCGAAACATAATGTTATGGGTGAAACGTTTCCAGCGGGGGCCACGGGGAGGTGAGTCGCTAGCTGAAGGCTCAGTCTCGTACGGGCTTGCACGATGTTTGTGCAAGTAATCACTCTATCATATCGCTATCGTAAATGAGAGCGATACCCGCGGGGTAGCTGTGAGTTGTGCGTATTGTTCCTGTTACGTCTGCGTTGTCGCCTCTTGTCTCTCCTATGTCCTGTCTCTTCTTCTCTTCGGTTGTCGGGTCCAGTGCTTTTCTTTTTTCTTTAAGATTTTTTTTATTGTTTGTACCAATTCTTTATATGTGTGCTCGTTCAAAATGGTTGATATCTCTGGCGGCCAACTGTTGTGAAGTTCTCTATATTTAATGTGTAGTTGCTCTCTTTTTGATTCGTGTAATCTGCAGTGGAATGTGGTGTGTACCGGTGTTTTTTTTGCGGCGCAGTCGCAGTATTTGTTCGTTGATATCTTTGATTTGAACATATATTGCGCGAAGTCGCAGTGTCTTGATATGAATTGGACAATGTAGTGATTCAGAAATAACCAGCTCATATCTATTCTGCTCCGCACGTCGGGCAGCAGACTGCACGTATGTCTACCTGTATCCGAATCGTCCCATCATTGTTGCCATGATGCCAATAGGTATGTATCTATTTTGTCTATTGTTGTTTCGGCTTCGCTGCGGCTAGTGTGTGTGTACTGTTCTATTTGGTAAGCTTTTGTTACACGTAGTAGGGCGTTTCTATGAACTGCGAGTAATTTTTTGGTGTTTCCTTTTATTAGTCTGTCACTCCAAGCTGCTGACGCGTATGTAACTATGGGTACGAAAACTCCCCTGTATAATATTTTTAGGCTTTTATAATTTAATTCCCTGTCTCTCCTAGCTATTCTGGCAAGTGCGTTGAATTTCTTCTCACACTTGCTTTTCAGCTTTTCGACGTGGGTTTGTAAATATAATCCTCTATCGAAATTTATTCCACGATATTTTACCGTTTCTTTAGTTTTTCGTTTTCGCACCAGTGTTCGATAAGTTCTATTGTCGCTTGTCCTTGTTTTTCCAGCTCTAGTCGGCTATTCCTGGGTATCAAACATAGGAGGTCGTCAGCGTATGCTACCACCTCTATTCCTAAATTTCTTAACGTTCTGAGAATATCGTTGATTAACTAGTTTCCATAGGTGTGGGCCTAGGATAGATTCTTGCGGGCAGCCTTTTGTCACTTTCTTTGGTAATTCCTGTGTTTCTCCTCGGAGTTTTACACTGTGGTCTTGCAGGAAATGTGCTATCGTCCGGTAGATGTTTTTCGGACATTGACGTTCCTTTAGTTTATGTAAAATACTTGGCTACCAGACATTGTCAAAGGCGTCCGCGATATCGAATAGGATGGCCAGTACGTATTTTTTGTTACTTCTGGAAATTAGTTCTCTCATCTGTATTATTGCATCCTAGGTTGATTTTTCTGTTGTGAATACATATTGTCCTTCTGATGTAAAATGTTCTTTTTGGAAAGTTGGGGTTAGTTTTCGTACCAGTAGCTTCTCTAACGCTTTGCCAATCACTGGGAGGAGACAGATCGGTCAATATGACCTTTAAAAGAGCACGGATGTTCCCCATCTTCCAGATTTTCGGGAAGTAACCGTGTCTGAGGCAGGCATTGAACAGTTTGTCGAGTTCTTGTTCTAATGTGTTGTACGAGGCTTTCAATATTTCAACTTCTATTCTATCTATTCCAGGAGCTTTTTTATTCCTGAGGCTTTTTATTGCGGCAGCTATTTCGTAGTTTGTGAAATTTTCTGTGTCTTCGGTGTTCGGAGTTTCTTGAATTGTGATCCTTATTTCTTTTTGTGAATCTGTGGTGTCATCGTTGTCGTCGGATACTAGGAACTGTAGAAATTTGTTGGTTGTATCTTTCCATGTCAATGTGTGTCCGGTTCCGGATTCGCATATCACTAAGGCACGTTCCGGTGTGATTTTTTGCATACATAATTTATAAACTGTTAAATGCAGGTATGTATTGACAGCGCAGCTTTTTCTATATCTTCTTCAAGATTGTTGTTCCAGTTCTTCAGCAAGGTTACCTGTTTTTCTGTTATTAAGGTTTCGTTGAACTTCCTCCAGTTAACTTTGCTTATCTGGAATTTCGGTGTCCTTGTGATCGTCGTTGTACTCTCTGTGTTTGCTTCGTTTGTCAGGGTGTATATTATGTTATTAAAGTTACATCTATATTTAAACTACCTGTTGGTGATGAGTAGGTTAGTGGTTTTCTTAGTTCATTTATGACAATGAGGTTATATCGTGCTATTAGTTGCTCGAGTTTTTCTCCCCGTTCATCTGTTATATTACTATGCCATAGCGGTAACTTGGCGTTTGCATCTGCTGCTATTATAACTTTTTCTTCTTCGAGGTGTGTAACTATCGTTTGTAATTGCTCTAGATATATCTCGATATCGTGGGAAAACTGAAAGTACATGTTTACAATATATATTCGTCCCAATTCACTTGTGATTTCGATTCAGACACAATGATCATTACTTAGATGCTCTATTTTTAGAACTGTGAATCTGTTTCTTCTTACGGCTATGGATGCCTGGACGGTGTGGTTTTGATTTTCTCCAGTTATGATGTGTTGCTATTGAATCCGATGTGTTTTCCGTTTGGTTTGTAAGGCTCTTGCATTAGTAGGATGTCTATGTTCTGTTGGTTCATGAACTTGCTGGTTTCAAAATTTACTATTTGTGCTTTCCTCGCGTTTAATTGCAATATACTAATCCTATTTTTGTTTTGGTTTTGTCTACTGTCCATCGTCGGTTCTTGATAGTACTTGATTTATCGCGGTGATGCGTGAGGGGCAGTCTGTCGATAACACTGTGATTGTGTGTTTTTCTTGTCTTCTTGCAGTTCACGCACACTGCTGGTTTGCTCTTGTTTGGGCAGTTTTTGAAAGTATGGCTTGTCAACGCACAGTGGTCACAGATGTCAATTTCGCCTCTGCAGTATTTGGTCGTGTGACCGTATCCTTGACACTTGTAACATCGCGTGGCTGCGATGTAATCCTGAACTTTACAACATTACCACATGATGTAAAGTCGTTCCTTCTTTATCAGTAGTTCCCTGAGTTCTTTCGAGGTTTCTAGTACGACGTTGCAGCTGTTCTTATTGTTCTTATTTCCTATTTTAAACGCGACTTTCGTTTGCTGCGAACACTTCTTTCTTTCCTGTTCATTGAAATTCTGGTCAATAATGATCTGTAGCATTTCCTTGTCGTTTTCTATTCTTGGTGCTCCATATATGATGATGCGTTGGCTCTTCTTGGTAGGGACGTCGACTAATATGCCTGCTGATTTAAGTTTCTCATTCTTAATCAGGGTCTGCACGTTGCTCGTCTTGGCTGTTTCAACGATTACCGCATTCCCTTGGACTCTTCTGACATTCTTCACCTGGAGATTGTCTTCCTTTGGTGAAATCAGTTTGACGAGTGCTTGTTTCGTTTCCTCGCTAGTTGAATATTTTGTCGTGTCCGTTGGTCTTATTACTACGACTTTTGGTGGATCCTGTTTAAGATTTGAAAGTTCCGCGGTTCTCGATTTAATCCTCAGTCGTTCGACGTATGTTATTTTCTGTGGCTGGTTTGTGAATGTTGCCTTTTTCTCCGCTTCCACGAAATCCTTCCTTTGCTTCCTGTTTACATTTTTTAGGGCCTCTAATTGTCTTTCTAATCTGCTGTTCAGTAGGAGTGACTCCTGCAGCAAGTTTTGCAGTTTCCCGACTTTGTTTAGCAGATATCTGCTAGTATAGTGGTTTACCCCGTTGTCTGCATTCGTAAGGTAGTCCACTATTTTTCTCTGTATTGTCTCCGATCTGCTTTTGATGCTGTTGATGGTTCCGATGCTGGAGCTTTCTATCTCCATCTCCTGGTCGCTTCCACTGTCGTCGTTTCCACATGTTTCCGCGGCGGATGTCCTTTTCGCCCTTCGACTGTCCTTCCCGGTCCTCTTCTGTGGCCACTTCATGTCCGTTTCCGATGACAGCCTTCTTCTTCGTTCGTGCTTTCCTTTCTAGTTGTACTTCTGGATAATTGATTCCCTTTCCGCATCTGATGTATCGCCTTCCAGGGTTATTTCGCGTGAGAACGTTTCTTTTATACTCTGCGTGGTGGCGCTGGTATAGCTGGCGTCCAAGATGGCGTTCAATATGGTTGCCCAACCTGTCACTTACTAAAACAGTAAAAATGCACTTACATTTGCCGTCTGTTGCTTGATCTCTGTTCTGCTTATACCAAAGTGAATCTGGCGTTGTTCCGCTCTTTTTGATATATAAATATTAGCTGGGACGTCAGGCGGTTCCGTGCTTCAAGGCTGCGAACAGTTGGCGTGGGTCGATCGACGCGTGGGAAGCGCCCGGTACTAACTCTGAATTTCACTGAATTTAATGTCACTGATCGTACACAACCATTAGAGAACAACTTTAGAACACTCGTTTATAATTTCCTGACGATTTTTACACTTAAAACACGAAATTATTACGGAGCGACGTGAAGCGCGTCTATCCTCGACCGATTCAAGATGGTGTCTCTCACGCATAGTCGACGCCGCTTGGTTGTGTTATTCTGACCTCCCTGTTCGTATACAGTCATCGTATAAGTCGATTTTAATGGCCAATGTCTTGTAGTCGACACCCCCCCCCCCCCCCCCCGTGTACGGCTCTTTCGACGGCGGCAGCGAACAGGGGCACGCTCGACATGTAGCCCCATGTATAAATTCCTTTTGCGGGATTTATCACGCCAGGCATGGAAGGCGTGGCCGTTTCAATCATTATCTGGGCCGATTCAGTACTCCGTAGTCCACCATGGACATACCTCGTGTCTACTCCCACCCCAACCCATTTAAGGTATTTCCAGACATCGTTATTCATGTCTAGAGCTTCTTCGTATCGCCCACAGCAAAAATTTGTCAGGATCGTCCCAGTTAAGTGGCACTATTGTTTTCGTAATTCTTCCGCCAATATATAACTGGTATAATAGCGGTCTGTGAACATGTGATATCCTTGAACACCGGGAAATTTATTCAGTATCATTTGATATAGGTGCAGCGGTGTTCTAGTTGATACCGGTAAATCGGGACTTATCAAACTCTCTGTTGTTAGAGACGGTAGAATACCACAAATAAAGCCGGTATTTGAGTCTGCGAGCGTATAAACTCGAATACCCCATTTTGTAAGTTTCATTGGACTCTATGTAATGAATGATATTTGACCTATGAATTTGACAGTCTACTCGTCCACACAAATCTGCTCTCCGGGTATAAAATAATTCAAAATTCTTTTATTTATGTAATCGAGGAAACCAGATACTAACTTCAAACGGGTTCTAAGGTTTGTATTCTGTGAGAGTATTGTCTTGAGATGAAGTCTTCAAAATATTTGACGAAACCGGTCTCTCGTAAATGTTTCTGAATGGAATGGAATATAGCTAGTATTATTTTTCGATCAGTATTCTTGTATGTTTGCCAACGACATTGTCCGACATTGTATTTATAATTAGTGCAATAAACGCCCATAATTCGATAATTGTCACATCGTACCAACATCGTACCAAGATTGCCATATATAATAGAACGGGATAATAATGCCTTTCCTTCTACCTTCCTTGCAGCGTTACTGTTAGTTTCATGCACTATGTCACTAACTAATTCCTCTGTGAAAAATAACTTGAAGAAATCTATGGGTTCTTTTATGTGTGCAGGTATCTGCGGTCCTACTTGTCTTTCACCGGATACAAACGGTACTCTTGTGAGGATTTCTTGAAATTCTATGTACACTGTCCATTCTAAAGGTTCAATATCTTCTGCACAATCACTATGGCTTTCAGATTCACTATCCATTATTCGGATTCTTCGTCGTCTTACACCTCTAACGTCGTCGCTATCTTCATTATTTCCGTCTTCGTTCCCATGGACAAGCTATTTATGTAGAGATGTAATTTCGTTCGTTATTGCCGAAAAATTGAACTCATTTCACTAGAAGTAATTTCTTTGTCGTGTTCCATGCTTATTGGACTCAGTAGCTGTGAGAGAAATATTCTGACTGCCAAGAAAGTTGAGCTCGAATTAACGTCGAAGGCAGAATCCAATCCGCGGTCGCGAGTGTTTTTGAGATAAGACATTTTAAAATACACTGTGTCACTCTACACCTCATAAGATGATATTCGCTAGGCCAAATCTAAATAAACACCATTATGGCTCAATTTACCGCATCGATTTGAGTGGTGCCCGTTCGCCTTCGCGTTTGCGTGGATATTTCCAATACTCTCGGAGCTTCTCATAAAAGTCTGTTGTCCATGTTGGGGAATCCCACCAATACATAGTTCATCTGCTTGGTGTTCCGGGGAATGGGCATCTGTGAACCTAAGGTCACAACTCTGTGATTTAGCGATCTGCCGATTGCGCTATATATAACCACACTTAATCAGTATTTTGAACGCGGAACATCTGCTATATAGAGTACCAGACGTATGGTTACGTTACACACACAGAACGTATGTTAAGGAAAGGTTTGTAATTAAAACGACGTTGTTGGATGTAGTAGACTCGTCACTGTTCGCTTCGATGATTCGTTGTCTTTACGTTAATACTGTTTGGCAGTTTTTCGCCATCCGGTATCAAGCTCACATAGCCCAAAAATTTGTATCTTTCATTTTGAACTGTCATCGTCTCTTTAAACTTTTTCCATATTGTTGGAATAAATTGCAACAAATTTATAGATGCAATTTGTAATTTTCGTTTCTTGATATTAAATATATTATTGCTGATACGAATAGCATCGGTTTCCAGAACCGGTGCACGATACTGTTCGGTGGTAGGTTCTCGAGTTGTGTAATTTCATTAACGATTTCTATGTTGTTATTATCATTCTCTTCATCCGTATCATTTGACACCACTAGCTATTCGTCGGAAGTCACGATCAGTGGTCGTTCGTAAACGTTTAGGTGATAAAATGCTAAACGTGGAATTGATATTTGTATTAGGAATTTTTATATTACTGTTCGTAGAACAAATCCTCTTGAAATTACTCTTGGAGCGGGAAATATTAATATGACCAAACAAAAGGAAGACCTAACGTTTAGACTTGGATAACGATTATGCAGCTTGGAATAATTTCTCTTTATACATGTTGCTCAGCGAGCTAAGTAGATTGTAGAACAAAGGATGTTCCATGTACAATGTAAGCAATAACGCTATCGATGACCTGTTTCTTTACATAGGTCATATCTATGACTACTCGTTTACCCTTTGGTGATACGTTATCGCCTAAGATAGCATTATTCATGACCTGACTGGTGGAATTACTCGTCGGATATTGGCCCATATCTTGGTTCATATTAATGTTGTTTGCATATCCTTTAGAGATTCCGTTGGCATACCATCTCTACCTCCATGCGTCGAATTCATCGGTATCTGCGGCATGCGTTGGTGCCGGTTGGACTGTTGTATCTATGAAATTGGAGCGGCTAGCAGCAATAACAATTAAGTAATATTCGCTGCAGAAATAGTTAGCGCGGTTTGTGGTGTGCAAGATAATTAAGTTACCTTTGACCAGACGTTTTAACTTTTAATATTTTAAGAAGCAATATAAGGCATAAACTTTAATCAACGTCCTCGATAGCACGGCCAAACATCATAAACCGCGGGTTACCGGGGACCTGGGCCCAGCGGCGCAAATGGCCGCGACTGTTAGGCTCCAGGTAAGCGAACCTCGGGAAATCCCGCTACTTTACTTACAAATTAGGAATCAATGATAGACATCCCCGCTAACGTCCGTGTCACCCTTCAAAAGTGGCGAGAAGGGCGGCACCGATACAAACAAATGAAGTGATTGGCTTACCAAAAAATGCACGGTGGCCAATCACCGAAACAGATGGGCCAAACAAGATATTTATAAGGCAACACAAAAATTCGTCAAAAACAGATAATCATAGAGATTCCTAGTTGGAGGTTAGTCTTCTATACCAAATAAACGTATCACGGAACTTGTGACTCATTTATTACCCGAGACCGACATTCTCCCTCCAAATAAATTAAATTGCGATAAATATAAAATACACGATTTGCTTTCCAGACTTTGTACGTATGTAATTAATAGTATATAGTATCGTTATACGCGTACACTATTAATCTTTGAACGCAAATAATAAGCTACGCCGGAAATTAATTAGGTTGCCGTATTTATTATTATCTGTTTAAGCTTGATTTCGTAGCATAGTGTTCCTTATTGTTGGCTGGTCGAATGGCGTGTCGTGTAGATAACTTGCCACGTACGATACAATTGTTCACAACATCACCAAAAGTATAAACGAACCAATACGGAGAAAATAACGTTTCGTAATTTCGTAAGCGACTGTACTGTTTGAAAAGGCTTGGGAATACTGTGGGTGTACGTTTCCGTGACTCAGGGAAACGCCCGATTTCAATTGGACCTCCATCTCGCCGAAGCGGACGTTAAATATTCTTTTCTATTAGGTCGTCCCATAATAATACCTTCAAAGTTTATGAAAAAGATGTAATCACCCTTTTGTTTCAGGATCTCTTCCCATTTTTTTGGCAGACTAAAAAACTACTGTGGTTTTTCGTTAAAATACTTTTCTATGTTTGTTTTTATTGTTCTCGACATTATCTAAATTTTTTCCTACTAAAATGTGGTCTTGCATTATTATGATGAAAAAACACACTATTCCGATTTACCAGTTTTGGTCGTTTTGCTTTCAATTTATCTAGCTGAGCACAGTAAATATCTGAATTAATTGTCTGGTTGGCTGGAAGAAGCTCAAAATACAAAATTCTTTGATAATCTCACCATACAGAGAGGAGAACTTTGCGAGGGTGCAGACCTGGTTTCGCAACTCATTGTGTGTGGTGAGTCTCCCCTTTTGGCTCATATTCATTTTCTTTGGGGATTGTCGTACGAAATCCACTTTTCATCACCAGTCGCTAAATGTTTTAAAAACGGATTTTTATCATTGCATGCAAGCAAAAATATGCATGCTGCTACGCGTCACCATTTTTCTGTCTGCTGATGCGGCACCCATACATCTAATTTTATATTAATTTCCATTTTCTTTAAGTGTCTATGGTCAGATGATTTGAAAATATTTAACTCTGCAGACATTTCTTGAATCGATAAACTTTGTGTTTCATCCACTAAATTACGAATTCTGTCTTCGTTAACTTCAGTTGGACGACCAGAGCGCGACTCATCTTCTAGATCAGAATTTTCATTTTGAAATCGGTCAAACCAATTTCTGCACGTATAAGACGATAAAGCACATTCCCCGTAAACCGCACAAATATTGTTTACAGCAACTGTTGCGGTATTTCCTTTCCGAAACTCGTACAGCATAAAATAACGAAAATGAACACGTGTCTCATTCATGGTTTTCCACAGTATAAAATACTAAACGCTTGGAATTCACGAACTTTTTGTTTCGAATGCTTTCTCTAAACTGAACTTAATCATTAAACTCTGATCCCTTTGGTCACTTATCGCTCAGTGTTAATACGATACACTGTAGAAATTATAAACGTATCCGTGGCACGAACTTATGGGACGACCTAATACAAGCATATCGCATCGCGCAACACAAGCAACGTGCTAAATACATGTAAGCGCGTGTTATATTTTTTTGCAATTTGGCAATATGAATTTATTATACTCGGATGTCCAATTGAATGTCGAATCATTCACTACAGTTGCTCTTGTATGTTCTTAATTTTCTGTGTAGGTGGTATAAACTGTAAGATGTAATGGGTGAATTTATTAACGTCTCTAAATTGTTTTGGTAGCAAGGACTAGCAGGTGAATCTTCCTCAGGACCGGATAGTGGTTGACCTATTCTAACACTAGGTTTACGGACGTTTCTTATATACCTATCTCTATAGCACCCGTCAAATTGACGGTTGGATGAAAATATGCACTTTCTTTAAAAAACCGATTTATTCAAGTTAACTACAAATTGCACAATATTTGGCTTCACGTTTAAATAAATTATCAATAAACAAAAAGTCTTTTAAAAAATATCATGGAAATAATAACAATAATACTAACGGATAATCCTACTTATTGAGTACATTTTTTACAGGTATTGCACTTTGCCTGTGTATTTTCCGCATACCACTTTTTGCAAGATATGCAACAATTGCTGCTTTTATTTTTGTTGCAGTAGCCCACTTGGTAACTTTTTCGCTCTTGTAGTATTATAGATGATGAAGAAGCGCCTGATCGTTGGCAAATGTTCTCCTTGTTTTCCGCACCTAATTCCTCGGCTAAACTAAACATGTATTATTTCCTGGATATTGTGGCTCCGGTGCACTGTTTATATAGTATCCAGGCGTTTATTGCTGCCAAATCTAATATATTGAAAAAGATTTGAAGTGGCCATCGGAAATTGCCTGCTTTTACGCTATATTTGCGTGCCATCTGGTGAACGACGTCCACTGCGAATTTCGTTTTATTATTAAGGTGTCCCATAAATTTCTTCCGCGCCACGCTATGAATGAATTTGACAGGCTGTGTTTATATAAACACAACCTGTTATGCTTCATTGCTTTAAAAAAGGCAATAGTGCAAAGGACATGGCAGACTAGATATGCACCGTTTACGGGAGTGGTACTACGACTATTAGGACCGTCCGCAATTGGTTTAAAAAATTTACAGCTGGCAATTTCGAGTTGAAAGATGAAGACCGCAGCGGCCGCCCAGTAACGACGGACGCGGATCTTATCAGAGCTGTGCTCGTTGAAAATCCGCGATATAGTGTGCGCGAGATAGTGGATGCCACTAACATTCCCAAGACAACGGTACATAAGCATTTAATCAAAATGCCCATCAAATTCTTGAGAGATGGAAGAAGGTTATAGAACAGAACGGTTCATATATAACACAATAAATCAACCTCAAACAACAAATATCGTGTATTCATTACGTATCAAAAAAAGGGAAGAAACTTATAGGACACCCTAATATAATATGATATAGTTTCTGGAAGATGTTTGTGGTTGTCTTCTACTTGTATACCTGTATGTCTGGTGCTTAAAAGGAGGACTTTTATATTCGGCGTACTTTTATATACAGTAATGATGAAATTTTCTGATTTATATAAATCTGAGAAAAACAAAGTCATTTTATCTTTTTTTCCTCTACGGGTTTTGGCAGTTCTCGTTTGTTTGACCGGATGGTCCCAACTAAAGTTGTTTTTCACACAAGCAATTTTTGAGTTAGCGGGATGCTTGTAAAGAAATTACCTGTTGTTATATTTCTGTCTCGTTCTAAATATGGTTCGGCTAATGTCAATGTGACAAACTCATCCAACGATTGTGAGCTTCGGGTTTCATCTTTCCCCAAATAAGGGAAACCGTTCACAATATATTTTGATTCGACGTTAACTGCTAACCAAAACTTGATGCCGAATTTATGCGGCATATATTGCGTAAATCTGCATCGAGCTTTCGTCGGAAATAACTGTTCATCTATTGAGATGTTTTCATGTGGCTTATAACAAGCTTGGCTGTTACTTATAAATTTCCCCCATATTTCGGATATCAGCGCAAGATTTTTGTAATCTTTCGGATCGTTGGTTTTTTTTATCGAAGCGTATGAATCTTAAAATTTCTGTAAATTTATCTCTGTTTATTGTGTTTTTGAAGAAAGGGAGGCCCCATTTTTTCGACCATAGATAGGAAGTTTTCAACGATTTAAACTCGCTTCATATGCGCCCCGAGCATACAGAACTCTTACGAAACTTTGTAATTCCGCAATTGTGATTGTCCAATCTGTTTTCAAGACGTGACGTGCCTCGGTTTTAGTGCAATCTTTTATGTGTTGCATTATATGTTTGTCAATTATCAAATTGAAAGCGCTAAGTATGCAACCCACCATAATATTTGTTTTAGCATGGTCAGTAGGCCCTCCGATATCCTTGAAAATCATATGGATGGGCGTCCTACCTCTAGATACGCCTGATTGCAGTGTTGTCCACTGTGTCCCGTCAGCTGCAATTTCCCCCGCTACATTTTGTGATGTACTGGGAAAGCTCGTTCTCTTATCCTCAGAGTCAGAGCTAGAAAGAATACGCATTCTTTTCTTGCTCGGACGGACTGTCAATATATTCTCCTCTTCACTATATGAAGATAATTTTGTTCCTCCACTTTCAACATATTATGTAGTTCCACTGTCGGGTTCGCTTTCGCCTAATTCACATTCATTCTCTTCCTTATTCAAAATCCTCATTGATCTCGAGGATTTTATCCAATATCTTATTATATCTCCTGGATTTACGCATGATTGCTAGAAAAGGTGATCGGTCAACATAAAAAAATACTGTACTCTAATTCCATTACCTTATCCTAAATACCTACAATAAGCAGAGACTCTCTACAAGAACCGAAACTTTTGGATACTGTCTTTCTGCTCTTGAGCTCTTTTCGGCGACAGGAAATAACAGTTGCGCAGCAGCCCCGCATAAACACTCAGGTCATACGACCCGCTCTAGTTTACACTATCGAGGCGTGATTGAGATAACGAATTGGGAAAGGAGAACATAAAAACATTGCTTTCACTCTTGTAATTCCTACTGAATAAATAATGTGGCGAACGAAGCAAAAATATAAGAATTATTTTCGAGATAAGCGGGTCCTGTAGAGATAGGTGTACCACATATGAATCTCAAAAAGTAGAAGGCTTAGGAAAAAACTGCGTGTATAAATTCTTTGAAAGAAATGATTAATTTACGATGTAAAATGGTTGAAATCGATCAAGCGGTTTTCGACATATTTCATTGCAAAGTTTGAATTCCGTCAAATTGACGGGTCCCGTAAACCCAGTGCTAATTTATGTTGGACCGTGCGCATAACGCTGCTGTAACGTCTCTACCGAAAGAAGTCACTGTGTTCAAATAGTGGCAGAGTAGCTATCTACTAAAACGACTCGTAAAGATAAGAGAGAAAGGGATAGGCTTGTATGTGTGGCTAGAAATTGAAATTCACATGACTAAATTCTTCTCTGTATAATAATAATACAACAATTTATTCAACAAAACTACAGCTAGTGATAATTACAATGTATTCGGTCAAATACGTGCTACGCACGTGTCCCCCCTTCTCTTCCCCGCTCCATTGCTTGGCCCGAACCGGACACGTGTTCGAAGGCAAACTCTCGGTCCCTCCACCGATCAAAGTCACTTCTACATATATTTCTTTTTGCGATTATTGGTAATGGTCTTAGAATGTCCAAAAGTACTTTGTTAAATATGTCAAGAGGTGTGTCAGTTATTATCATAGGCTCTTTATTTTCAATTCCAATTTATTTCTTTGACAGCTGAGATATGATTTAACGAAGTCAGTTATTTCTCTTTTCATGTTCTTCTAATAATAATTGTTACTGATATGTAAGTATGTCTTTTTTTATTCCTTTATATCCTCCTGTTGATGTTTCGTGGTTTTCCTTGATTATTTGTATTTTATCTTCCTTTGAAGAGATTTGAATTGTTCCTTTACAGATGGTAACTTGAATGTTAGTATTTGAAAATATAATTTGTAATCATTTCTTAATTCCTCCCTATTCTGGTATATTAATTTTATAGATCTGGATTAAAATCCTGATCAATTGTTTACTAATACTATTTCATATGATTAGCTTTTTTGAACTCTCCTTTCCTACACCGGCTTCCTGCATCATTTTATTATTGATAATTTAGTATAATGTACTCCTTTACGATGTTTATAAATCACTTAGATTTAATTCTTCGTTTTAACATTTTTCTTCGCAGGAACAACATGGTTCATTTTGGATTACGTCTACTTCGTATTTATGGGACATCTGATATATTTCTCGTATCTACTGGATGTCTTGAAAAATGTAGCTAATATTTTTCTTCCTTCGATGAAGTCTTTTTTTAATACAGCGACACTAGAAACCGGATTGGAAGCCTGCACCAGTCAGGTATAAGAATGCCTATAATATTGATGGGCTTTTTAAATGAAATTCGCGGTTTACTTTAAATTATATCGGTGGAGCGGAGAATAACGGTACGCTATTACATTTATCGGCTTATCGTCTGTACGCCCTATATTTATACATGCTTAATACAGTCAACCGGAAGTGACATTACATAAAACGAAAATACATGTAATAAGAACTAGATCATTCCAATATTAAACATATCCTTATTTCTTGCATTTTCTTTTTGTTCTTGTTCAATATTAGTCTTTCCTTTTTTTGTCTCAAATGTTTTTGTTGCAAATCTTACAGTTTTAAATCACGTTTTGTTTTTACATTGCATTGACAACCTTTAGCTTAGTCATTTAATTCAGGAACCACTGGATATCCAAGTAAACTTTTATTCGAATATGTTTCACACCACGATTACCAGGTATATAACGTAACATTTTTAGTAGTTCATTTTTTTTGTTTTATAAAACACTGGAAATGGTCGGACGTATTGTTTAGTTTTTAATTTGTTAGTTGAAAACGAGCATCCTCCTAACGTTTGGTCAATTTTAAGACAAAATAATCCTTATGACTATATTCAGACCACACAACGATTGACACGCCAGTGGCAACGGATGGAACGAATCCCGTGGCAGAATTGTGCCAAGACAGTGCTCCTACTCAGTTCTCGTAACGGCATAGACTTAGGATTGGAGCAACACTTGTGTCACGACACAATTATAGCACCGCGATATAGTACAGGGGCAACACTGTCGTGGCAATAACACTATCAGCTCAGCATAGTGACACGTATGGCAGTCACGTAGGCTAACATTTACTAATGGGAAAGCTGCTTCCATAAAAATTATAAACGGATACTAAAAATGACTAAACTAAACAGTTTATTTATTTCTAAAATACTAAATAATAAATATAGATACACTGACACGAAACAAAATTTGAAACATATAGATTTCAAATTTTAAAGAAATAAACAAAAGTTTAAACAAAGTATGACTTTATATGTTTCCACGTGAATTTGTTGAAATCGCCTTTGAGAAATATACATATATTTCTCTTTTCGTGCTTGTATTAAACTGTCATTTAAGTAAAGATGAGTAAAAATGTTTGTGCATGAGTAAGATGTCAAAAAAACTTGAAGGAAAAACGTCAAGCATATTTTAGAGAAATATTAATTGAAATTGTTCTCTCTTTTCTAGTACATTAGCTTGACTTTGATACATTATGTAATTCGGCTTTTTAAAACATAAATCTAGTAAAATGTGGTTTTCTTAAAGGAAAAACTCGAATCCAGATCCAATACTTAACACAATGTATGCAGGCCCTTTGCGCCGCATAACTACGCGTGGAGCGGGCATTTATATTTATACATTTATATTTATATTACTACGCCATTCAAACATCGCGCTAGTGCGTACAGATGCATATTTATAAGCGACCCGTATTCTATCATCAGCCTATGAAAAACATATTTATACGCGGCCCGCGCTCTAGTACTAGTCAACTAAAAACGTATTCACATGCGGCCCGCATACAATGTGTTAAAGGCTGTAGATCAAATATTTTTGATGAACAATGGTAGTATTCAAGTGAGATAGCTTTGAGGAGTTTTAAAATATGAATCTAAATTTCATGAAAATCTTTGGCGCCAGAAACTTCTAACAACGCCAATACTCAATAAAATTGTCTTTTGAAGCCTTTGAAAATTTATTTGCACTGTACTAATTTCTGCTGATTAACTATTTTGTGCAATCACTCTAAACAATTTTATCTGAAAATATCATATTTGTACCTACTATAATTAGTCCAGACAATTTTCTCATTAAAATTAGATTCTATTTATATTAATTTAAACATGATTAAAACATATGGTATCCATTTACTCGAATTACTTGTTACATAATTTTTAATTATATCATACTACCATATGATGCAATTAACAATTATATATCAAGTACACAGTTCCCGGGACTCACTACTTGGAGGTTGCTGCCAATGAAGATCCACCCCAACCGCGTTCTATCTACCCTTCTTTTGCATAACTTGTTATTGGATACAACCTTCTTTTGATGTACATTTGAATCGCGTTTGGTCTTCAATTGCTATACAAATAGACACTAAAATAAATTTTGTAAAGAACTCTCGTGAAAAAGTGAAATTAGCTGGCTAAAAATTTACTTTAAAATGTACTTAATTTATTTAATACAAATCTACTTTAAAGCGTATGCAATCTAGTTAATCTACTTTAATCCTTTTAATGCCAGGCATTTTACGGAGAATGCCATGGGCCGATTTAATATGCGCGCTTAAATGAATAACTTTATAAGGAATAAAATTCCGATTTTCTGGAGGAAAATTTTACTATTTGTTCTTCTGAGGCTTGAAAAATATGGAGTATAATGTTGGGCAGCAAAATTTTTAGTTATAAAATATGTTTAATTATAAAACTGTTATATATTTGTGTGTATATTGATTATATAAACTTTGAGTTTAATAAACAATATAATATTTCGTTAATTACATTTATGCTGTGGAAAGTATGTACCATGCAGACCCTTCTTGCAAGTTGAACATATCGTTCGAGCTCTTCTTCGCTTTCCGCCGTCACTCCTCTTGGTACTGCATATGCAACAGTCTTTCTCCTTTTTTCCTGGTAATTTTTCTAGTTTATTCGATTCCACACCACTGTTGTTCTTCGCACTTTCCCATTCTTTTGCAAGAGCTTCCACAATGCTAATCATAAAACGGAAACGGGTAATAGGCTTTTCTTCAGAGAGGAGACTTTCTTTGTAGATGATGTAACTGTTGAGCATTATTCTCAAAAATATATTGAAGCATACTTTTTTCCAGTATTTTGCTGCCCGCCTTTCATCCAGATAAGTATATAGCATCCTATCGGATGTGCCGATTCCGCCCATGTAATTGTTATAACTTTCTATAGCGACTGATTTGACTGTTTCCTCGGTTTGGCCTCTATGTGTGCGGAAATGTGTAGTACTTTCTGCCTTGGATTTAGAGGACAATAAAATAAGTGGAAAACTTTGGGACTTTTTTTCGCTGTAACCAATAGTGAGGACAGGGCCCCGTCGAAAATATTTCGTTACGCCTACAGCAAATTTTTCAGTGAGCAGTTTGGGTATAAATTTTCGGTTTCTGCGAATCGTTCCAGTAATATGAGTGCCCAGATCGTACAAAGTCTTTGCCAGAGGTACTGATGTGACGAAGTTGTCGACAAAAATGTGTTAATCTTTTGAGAAATAATTTCCCATTGTCGATAATTTCATGACTACAGTATGCGCCAAACCATTCTTTTGGATTTCGGTTCTGTTTGTAGCACTTTGTGCTCCCCGGTATATGTAAAAAGCCAAACAGTAGTTTAAAGCAGAGTCGCATAACATCCACAGTTTTATTCCCCACCGGTAATGGTGTTTATTAGGAAGGTACTGCAACAATTGTGTGTGGATTTTGGTTCCCACTAAGCTCTCGTCAATGCTCATCTGCTCGTGAGGAGCGTAGATCTGTCTGAATACTGTGTTACTTTTGAATTGAATACTGTCAATGAGGGACTGGATTTTAGCACATAAGTCGTATCTAGCTTATCCGGATCGACAAAGATCCTTTGTATCGACCAGATGAAAAAATTTCAGAATCAACTGGGAGCGGTTTCTTGAAAACATTCGGTGGAACCACGGATTATACTGCCTAGTTATCAGTAGACCAATACGACGAAATGGTTGGCCGTTTTTGTAGACCCATATTTATTACGCAGGCGATGAATCCTTTGAGTTCAGATATCGTAATATCCTTCTACTTTTGTGCACGGGAATTCAGATGCAGATTTCTCCGTGACAAAAAATTATCTGCATAGGCGTGCGTTTCACTGACTATTGTCTTCAGCAGAATATAGGTAAAAAATAAATAAATAAATAAATAAATAAATATGTGATACCGTATACTGCCTTAATTCAGCAGTATTTTTCCACGGCTTAATCGTAGGACCGCTGGACTGGTCGCTCTTTTTTAGGGGCTACGAGGGAGTTGGTCGTCCTCTCGCCCCTATGGACGGTAGGCTGCGGTCAACATCATTGCAGGGCCTCTTCGGGTCATCATCCATTCGGGACGTCTCCCCAGCTGGGTTCTCTCCAAGCTCTTCCACTGTCGAGCCTTTCACGCTATCTTAACACACAGCCGCTCCCAGGAATCCGCTGTCGTCTGCTCCATTGCAGGGACGTCTTTTTTGGCAGCGATTCCTTTCGTTCCTACTGCGTGCATGACATGGGGACTGAGAAGGGGGGAGGGGTCCTAAAAGGGCTGACCTTACGCATTTCGCAGACTATTGCTACCGTAACTATCGTTATCGCTCTCCACGCGCGGATCACCACCGATAGTAGCGCGCCGACCACAACAATAGTGATATGTATGTAGAGCAAAATGTTTTCCTTATCGCGGGAGCGGTGCTGTGGCACGATTCCTTCGCGTCGCTACGCGATTTTACTGAAAATTCTAAACAAATTCACGATTCTCAACGAATGGAATGGCTATTCTAAACGAATCGCTCTAAACGAACCAAGTGTTCTAGACGAAGTGTCACGAGGGCCAAAATGTCGTCCCTTAAAAATGCGTACAGCAAAGGATGGAAAAACCAAGAACGAAAAGGATGGATGCGCGGATGGGGAAAGTGAACGCTTCCACGAAAACGCAAGGGACGGAAATTGGTCATAAATAAATCAAAGTTAACCAAAGGATCTGCCGTACACGACTGGGCAATGCTCAGCCGTGATGAACTCTTGAGGAAAATAGTTGCTTGGCATGAAGGGTCGACACAAACCAGACGGATGTCGGGATTAGGATAGCGCGCGGGCCTGGTCGCCAAGTACTAACCCGCGATGACCAGACCTGTGCTGCGTCGTAGGAACGCATTGTTATTTAGCCCGAAAATTGATGACTTTAAAAATCGCGAAATTGTAGCCGCCACAGCTGTAAAACTTTAAAAAGAATGAAACTATTAGAATTAGGTATATGAAAGTGCTTATTGGAATCTAGAATTCCATAATTAAAATGGAAAGAATAATTACATTCTTGACCCTGGAAAACAATAATATCCATTTCAAGCAGGTGGTAATATATAAACCTAATATCGGCAATATATATTTCAAAGAAATAAAAAAAAATAAAAGTCTATTATAATATTGTAATAAAGAATATAATTTACGAAGCAAACACTGACTCTACTTTCGCGTATGATTACTGTGACGGATTTAATATAATTATAATTAGAGCAGCTATGCTCTAAAAAATATAAAAAAATTAAACGCAGCAAACACTGACTCTACCAACTACGTCGCGCGCGGTCATCAACATTTTTTGGAAGAAAACTATTATTAGTAGGGGAACAAAGGGTAGAAATAAATAAGATACCATTTTATTTTTTATATTACTTTTCATTTTCTTCGAGCGTTTGTTTAAGAAAATAACTCTCTGTTAAAGTCACTAAGCTATGTGAAATATATGTATAGACATGAAATATCATGTTAAATATTATAAAATATTTGCACATCTATATATTACACATTTGTCATCAGAATTTAAAACGTATTGAAATTGACTAATTAGTTAATTATATCATATGTTATAAATATTAACAAATGTTTATGAGAATCATTAGTAAGCTAATCAGTGGTTCATTATACATATTATAAATTAGAATTCAGATGTTACCACACAATGAATTAATTGAGAAATAATATAAATAATATAAATGAAAGAGGTATACATATGAATATCTCTTTTACCGTTAAGATATATCTTTTTTAGTAATAAATGGAATATTACCAAATTTTATTGTTATTAGTCATTACGATTATAATCATTTATTTTTCTCATTTGAAATGTATAATCAATTAATAATCTATAATAATGCAAAATAAAACAGTTATAATCAGAATGTATAATAATAAAACCAACTGTATTGAAATTATACAATAATCAAATTTAAATCATAAGAATGAAATGCACAAGGAAAAAATAGACAAAGAGGAAATGCAAAAAACTGATTTACATTTGGAATATTAATAATGTTCAATACAGTAAAACCTGTTTTTGTGCGGTCCTTTTTTATGCGATTTTGTTTTTGTGCAATTGTTTTTGTGCGATTTTATTTTTGTGCGATTTTTTTTGTGCGATTTATTTTTATGCGGTATATGAATCTTAACGGCGTTAGCACCAATTTAATGTTTCCTATCAATGTACATATACATGTTGTGGACGAACTCTGATTACGTGGTCTCCTTGACAACGATGTATCTGGATTTCGCGATGCTCTGTTCATTTATTTTAAACAATCTCCTGACAATGCAGAGTCAGTTACGTAAACAATATTGTCGCTCGACGCACGAACAGCATACGCTTCGTATTCAGAGTTTTATCCACGATTCACGTGATTAAGGATTCATTTTATAGTGAGATTAAAGGTAAATAAATTAGTTACTTTTGTTTCTATTTATATGTAGTTTTTATGATTTTTATTTTAATTTTAGACATAAGCACTCCCTTACAATGAATAATTATAGGCAAAAGAAAGTAAAAAGACAGACAATTCCATTAGAAACAAAAATTCTAATATTAAATAGACTAGCAGATGGTGAAGGATCTACAGCTGTTGCTAATGAATTTAAATTAGGTGAATCCACGATCAGAGCTATACACAAACGTGCGAATAAAATATATGAATCTTTTAATAGTGCAACAAATGACAGTAGTAAAAGAGCATCGTATTCGAGAAATATTGTATTAGAGAAGACGGAAAAGGCTGTCTTGTTGTGGTTTAAAGATTTGACCAAAAAACGAATCCCCGTTCACAAAGAATTAATTCAAGAAAAAGCTAGACATTATTTCAACCAACTGAAGGACTTAGAACCAAGTTCGTCATCCTGTTCACGAAACGTGACATTTTCTGCGAGCAACGGCTGGTTTGCTGGATTTGTACAACGGTACGCACTTCACAATGTGAAGATACAAGGCGAGGCAGCGTCCGCCGATGAAACGGCTGCTATGAATTATCGCAAAGTATTAGCGGAAATCATTGATGATGGTGGATATTGCCCAGACCAAATATTTAATGCTGATGAGACTGGCTTATTCTGGAAAAAGATGCCCAGTCGAACATTAATTGCGAGATCGGAGAAAACTGCAAGTGGTTTTAAAGCGGCAAAGGACCGAATCACACTTCTTCTTTGCAGTAATGCCTCTGGTGCAAAGATGTTAACACCACTTATTATAAATAAAGCATTACACCCACGTGCGCTAAAAGGCGTAAATTTATCTGAATATCCAGTACACTTCATGGCCAATAAAAAAGCATGGGTCACATCAGCTGTATTTACAACATGGTTCAATGATTGTTTTGTACCAGAAGTTGAAAAATACATGGAAGAGATGGGTTTGCCGTTTAAAGTATTGCTAATTGTAGATAATGCACCCGGTCATCCCTGTATAGAACATCCTAATATACAAATGGTGTTTTTACCACCAAATACGACCAGCCTTATACAACCACTGGATCAGGGCATAATCGCAAATTTTAAGAAACATTATATCAAATTAACTTTCAGCTACATTTTTAAAAAGCTAGAGGACGATAACTTAAGCCTAACTGAGGTTTGGAAAGAATTCTCAATTTTAGACTGCATAAACCATATTATTGCAGCAATTGGAAAAATCAAACAACACACATTAAATTCGTGCTGGAAAGTGATCTGGCCTGAATGTGTAATTAAACGAAACGTTACCGAAAACGCGTCAACGTTATTATCTGAAATTAGTGCGCTCGCACATAACATTGGCGGAGAAGGCTTTGACTCTTTCAACGATAATGACCTGGACGAGATGATTGAGGACCAAGCTGTCGATGATAGCGACATTATCAATAGTTTGATAGATTATGAAAATGTACAAGAAGAACCGGAATCTATTACAGCGGATAAAATATATGCAGGGATCCAGATTTCGAAAAAATTGGAAACGCATTTTCTTAAAATAGATACCAATGCCGAAAGACGCTTAAAATTCCAAAAAGAGCTGAGATCATGCATGTCTCACTATCGTGACGTTTACAAGCAATTGACCAGTCAACCGTCGTCACAAAAACTGATCACCGACTTTATGGTACCAAAAAACAAACCAATTGAAATCCTATCTTCAAGCGACGAAAGCGATTTTCAACCGATCCATCACAAGAAGATGCGCGTTTTAGATTACGACGAGTAGCAGCAAACTATTTAACGTATAATTTGAAAACTTCTCCATATATATGTACAATGAAAAATTAAATCTTTTTACAATTTCTTTAGGTCTAATTTAATTATTTTATTTAATTGAAAGCATTCTCTCATCTATTTCATAAGTCATTGATGTATTTTCTAAGTCCGACTTTTTTTATGCGGTCCCTATTCACCGCACAAAAAAAATTTAGGCGGTATATCGTACAAAGTTGTTTATTATATGTAAGAATTTATAAAATTTTCGAATATTTTTTTGTACGATTTCTTTTATGCGGTCCCTATCCACCGCACAAAAACAGGTTTTACTGTATATCGTATAATTAACCAATTGTAGATATTAGTTGAATAAAGAACTGGTAGCAGTAAAGATGCTTATAGGATAATAATTGTAAATACTCTGCAGTCGATAAGCAAGTCTGTCACATATCTCAGAAACAGCTTTAAGAGAGAGAGTGTGTTTATGAAAAAACACGCTACCACTATGACAGCTTCAACTAAACTACAGTGAATTTGAATCTCGGCGCATGTGCATTCAACATTAAAGCGGAGCACCCGAAGCAAATGAATATATTTGACAAAATGACAAGATTTTGAAAATTTTCAGCATAATAATTGAAATGTTTGTAGCAAGAACAAATATACAACTGTACTCACGTATTTCTCGAGTTGATGGTGTTGCGCTGCTAATGGTTCTTCGTACAACTTCTTTGAATCAATTCAGTTTAATAAACTATTCCATTTTTCAGATTTGTCATTACAGTAAGTAAAATCCTTCTACAGTTTATATGTTTAGTGAGTATCAGTTGACTAGAAAATTTCTTGAAAGAGAGTTTAATGAACTAGAGTTATTTCATTCGTACGCCCCCCCCCCCCCCCCCCCCCTCCAGCAACTCAAGTTTAACAATATCGATTGTTAAGTACACGTCGGCTGATTACGCATACTTCGCATATTGCACTAGGTACCATCTGATATTTCGAAAGACCACCTAATGTTTTGGAACTGATTGTATTGGGTTATGTAGCTGGCTGATTCAGTTCTGAAATAACTCTTTGACTACTGTATCTTAAGTTCACTTGGTTTATTTCTAATAATTCTTGTGAATTCTGAACAATTCTGCCTAAAATGTACAATGTTTCTTAATTTAATACTTCATAGTCCCCACTTTGAGTCCTTTCCTCAAATGGTTGGCTCATGAGGGAGGTGCGAAGTTTCCTCATTAACCAACCCCAAGTCATCCCCTTCCAGCTTGCCCAAAGCGCGTTACATTTGGAAACGGGGATGATGAGGGTGGTCGCTGATAGACGAAAGATTAGCAACAGCACAGATATTCCGGCAGGTCAAGTTAACCCCAACGATACGGGTCCGCGTATTATAATCTTAAAAATATTCTAAATTCTAAGGACTCTTTAAAACGTGACTTTATGGTAACTTTGATGAAATTGCTGAGGCAAGACTAAACTCTAATAAATGAAATTACCTTAAGTGCCACATATCGGCTGCAATAAGTCTGCTAAAACTGACAAGAGACAAAACTTTATACATGACTGATCGTACCATAAAGTCGTTCCTGCGTTGTTCCAAACATATGGCGTTTACAAGGAGAATTGCACTCCTATATTGCCCAATGGAAAGCTGTCGCATTTTATAAACTACTTTTTACACTTGTACCATAATATCAGTTTTACATTTTGCAACATCAGTCTTACCTTATTTTCCACCGTCAGACTTACTTTGCATCAGACTTTTAGTTGTATTATTATTAAAAATATATGCGTACAGCGTTTCTCTTACATTAATATGCATCATCGTGTATACACCTCATACACTCTTTCATAATAAAAATTGGTTTATAAACTATACTTTTCTATACTTTTTCTTCTTTTTCCTCATTCCTCTTCATTCACCATCTACCCGTCCCCCCTTTTTTCAATTGCACTTATATATTTGTCACACTTAAATATCAAATTTTATACGTTGCTTTCCATTTTATTTTAGAATGCAGCTATTGCCCTAACTACCCTTGGATTATCCTCTTTTATATATCCTTTTATGTCCTCTTCTGGCTTGATTTTCTTTTCCTTTAGTGTTTTAATTAAGTCCCCTTTTTTACTTTGATATTTGATGCACCTCCAGATTACGTGGTTTATGTCCTCCTCTTCCTGTCCACAGTCGTATTGTAATGGTCCGTTCTGGTTCTACTTAGTTTTGAGATAGCCCTTCTTGACATTGTTCGCCCTGTTAAAGTACTCCTTACCTTTCCATCTTCCTTAGTTTATGAGCTTCTCTGTTCCTTTCTTCCAGATGCGATCCTTGATCTATGCTTTTATGTTGGAACCAGGTATTTTCAAGTTCTCATCCGTTTCCATCCGTACCCTTCGTCGTTTTATCTGCCAGCTCGTTTCCTTTAATGTATATATGTGCTGGAATCCACGTTATTAGTATCTTGTATTCGTTATTATTATTTACATGCTCCGTTCTCATCTGAGTCTGTATTCTCTGTTTGAGTCTCCCCATTTTTGTAATGATCTTCTATTTTTTGTAACTTATCCAAAGGTTGTATTCTTTTGTACTCGCTTGTCCTTTCTTCTCTATTTGCCTTTTTATGACATTAATAACGCTTTTTGAATCAGATAGTGTTATAAAACATTTTGTGCCTGTATTTTCTATTAATCTCTCTATTTTTACTATTGCGAAGTATGGTTACTACTTCTGTTGTAAAAATGGATGCAAACTTACTTATTCCTTTGCCACTCTTTTCCCATGTGCCTCACGATTCACGAATATACGTATTCTATTTGATATCGCTCCTTTTTTTCTTAATCCATCCATGTGTATCATAGTAGTTTCCTTTATTGGCATTCCGTACTGTTGAATCATTGTTCTTATACTTATCTTGTTCTCTTCGGTGATGACATTTTTGCTTCCTGCTTCCAGAGTATCTATAATTACGGAGAACTTGGGACCTTCTTCTTTCGTGTTCATGCTTCTACTTATGGACGACTTTACTTCTTCTCCGTTGTCTTACTTCTCCCTTGCACTAGTGGCCTCGATTATTAACCTGTCTTTCCATTCCCTGGATTCATTCCATAAGTCAAAGATAATATCTGTATACCCTTCCATCTGGTTTGATGTTTCTTCTTTGAAGTTGACTATTTGAGTTGTCTCTTGTGCTACCTCTAAGTGAACCTGTTTTAACTTGTGTATGAAGGTTTTAATGACCTTTTCTACCTTATTCTTTGATCTGTTTCTGTTGTGGCTCTTTGTGAATATCACTATGTCGTCAGCGTATTGTAAGGCTTCTACTTGTTCTTCGAGGTCTATTGCGATTCTTGCCATGTGCAGGTTATAGAGGATCAGGCTAAAGATGGCTTCTTGTGGTAGTCCTTTTTTTTATATGCTCTTGACTGCTTGGTTATAATCTCTGTTTATTTCTACCTTTTTGCTTTTTAAGCAGTTTTCGATATAGAGTACTATTTTCTTGGGGCAGTTGATTGTTCTCAGTTTTCTTATTAACTTCTTATGATCCAAGTTGTCGTATGCTCCTTTCACATCTATGAAGGCCTCCGTAGTTTTTTTGAAGGATCTAATGCTTTGTCTTATATAGGTTGTTATGTATGTGATGTTTTGAATGGTACTTCTATTTTTCCTGAATTCGTTTTGACTTCTGTTCATTACTTGTTCTTCCTCTGCCCAATCTGATAGGCTCTTGTTTATCATTCTCTCCAGGATCTTGCCTACGCAGTTAGTCACCGCGATTGATCTTAGAGACATTTTTGACTGTTTGTAGGATTATTGTGACCTCCATTCATCGTTGTGGAACCTCGCTTGTTTCTCATATGTTGTTGATACTATAATTCTACACCGATTCCGAATAGGACAAACAATATCCTCGCAGTCGCTATCTATATTGCTATCAGACGTAATAATTAATCGCTTTCTCTTTGTACTTGACGAAGCAACATTACTGAGATTCTTGTTATTATTCACTTTATAATATGGGTTGATAAAACAAAAATAAAAAATTCTGTTATTCAATTTTTCAGCGCTATAATAATATATATCGTAACGTATAAGAATTTTCGTATAAAAAAATCCGTACAACATACCGTATCGATTCTGAAGTATTTCCAAGATATCGATTACGATATGTGATGTGCAATTAGGAACTATAGCTCGAATAGTGAACGATCTAACTGTTAGCCAACGTAACGGCAGAGTATAGAGTAACGAAACTTTCTGTCGGCACCTTTAAAGTCGGTGTACCATAAAATTGAGTGCGCATGCGCGTCAGAAGAATCAAAATCGTAGTGCCACCTGGATTTCAATCTCACTTGCATTTTTTTACTCTCTATCTGCCCAACTTATTTTTACGATTAGTTAATCAAAATTTAATAAAAATAATAAATGTATTATTTCTAATACACTGAAAAATAAGGAATGGAAGCAAAAAACGAAAAAATATAAAATACACATGTTACTATGACTATAAAAATGTAAGAACATAAATATTATACAAGATAAACAAGAGAAAATATAATGAAAAATACAAAAAATATATTATACATTGTATATTTTATTTTAAAATTTATTTTAAAGTTATTTTATGTATACTTAATACCTATGTATACAAATATATCGGTAACAAACATATAATATCTTAAAAGTAAAAGTTTCATTAATGAAAAAAACGAAGATATCATATTCTTAATAAAAATATACTTTTTATTAAAGTAGGGATATATATTGCAACCTATTTTTCATTTCTTACAACTCCTTTCTTGTTTCATATTTCAGCTACTCGATCCACCTCAATACAAACCAAAAAAGGAGACAAAAAACAAAAAATAAAATTGCATATACTTTCATTGTACAATCTTTTGATCGATTTATATCTCAGCTACTCGATCCACCTCGATACAAATCAAAAAAAAGAAAGTCAATAAAAGTGTAAAAAACCGTTTTTGTACAATATATGATAATATTAAGTTCCGTTTTAACTTCCTTTCGACGTTTGTTGATGTAGAAGCTTAAAAAAAAAAAGATAAGTAAATTATAAATATAATACAATTATTAAAAAATTAAATATCTTGTATAAACGTATAAATAAATTGTAAATATAATACAATTATCAAAGAATTAAATATCTTGTATAAACGCATAAATAAATTACAAATATAATACAAATATTTGTATAATTATATTATTGTATATTTATACAAATATTTTGTATAAACGCATAAATAAATTACAAATATAATACAATTATCAAAAAATTAAATATTTTGTATAAACGCATAAATAAATTACAAATATAATACAATTATCAAAAAGTTAAATATCTTGTATAGACGCACACCCATGCATTTGAAGCATATATTAAACAAACAAAATATGTTGTAAAAACAAGACTGCATAGATCTATTTCTTTTATATCGATATAAAAGAAGAGAATAAAAAGAAAATTCATAAATGTAATATGGTTAATAATTTTCTACTTCTTTTGCCAATATTTTTATGCGCTTTATTATGTTCCGCTAACGTATAATATGTACGTATGCGGAAATACAATTTTATTAAAAATGTAAGTGGAAAATTTGGGCATAGTGGTTTAAAGTTCTGTGGCGGCACTCGCCACTAGAGGGACAGCACCGTTTACACTTTCCTGAAAGTACCCGATGACCCATCCTCTCCAATATATAGAAGTTCTGAACTGTCCCTAATATCCCAGCATTTAAGGCAGGGCCTGCTAGGTAGCCTTACTGATGAGTCCACTAGCAGGCCCAGGACGAAACGTTCTTCCCCTCTCTTTTCCTTCTTTCTTTCTTCCTCCATCTTTACAGCACAGCAAACCGAAGCAGCGCAGCCGCTTCAGTTTATTTTTGTAGCTAAATTAAATCACCAATATTTTTGTTGAAACACTTTTTCTCAAAATTTTTAACAAATATTTCTTCTAAATTTTGAATATAATCACAAAAATTATTATTCGCCATACTCAAATTTCCAAATATATTGCCTTCCTGATTTTCATCAGCTATGAAGGAACAACATATTGTAGCTTCATCTAACACAGTCATGTTTTTATTTAGAAATTCTGTACATGTCATGCAATAATGCATTTGTAAACATTTTTTTTTTCAAATAACCGCACACGTACTTGAAAGCATTTGCTTTCGGCAGATCCATTGTGCGATAATCATGCGTCGGAATGTTTAAAATTGGACGCGTCGGTAGTGCTACACATTCCGTGGACTCTATAGAATTTAAAGTATCAACGACATTCAATATCTCATCAAAATCGTTTGTACAATTTTGCGCTTCTGAATGTTCAAGAAACTTCATGCTAAACAGTTTCTTAAATGCGCGCATAAATTGTACCGGTGTTGGGTTGATACAATTACCACCTTGTTGACGAATACATCCAAAAAAATTCTCGACGCAATCTTCATTTAATCTGCGTTTGCAGATATGGGAAGTCATAATTTTTTAACACTTCTCAAAGATAAGTAACACTATTAATGGTAATTTGCCAGCAGTTAAAGTATTTCACTTGTACGTGTTCATCATTGCTACCAATTACTTTTATATTATTTAAAAATTGCAATGATTTGTGTAAAAAATCTGTCTGCTCCTTACTTCCAACAAAGACTTTACCATGTTTCTTAGAATTAGTCCTGGTCGACGAATTTAAAATATCAAATAGTTTATCAAATTGGTCGATTAATTCTACCGTTCCGCCGACCTCGTTTGGAAGTTGGCAGACAGTAGTGTATACATGCCACCAGCCACATGGTTGCTAAATATTTGTACAGCGTATTTCACTTTCATTTTTAAAAAACTATTCGGCTTCATATGCGCTTTTGATAGTTTTGGAGCCGATTTGATCCATTGTTTGCTATCGCGGTTATAAAATTGGATAATATGCGACCACGAAGCAATTTTATCATTAATTTGGAAATTATGTTTTAATAAATTGTTTTGTGTCACCTTCATTAAGTGTGGCGTATGAAACATATATGCCAAATTCTGTTCATTAATTGAGAAAGTGGAATTTTCAACGGATATGCCTAAATCACGGGACAACTGTACAAAATTAGACCTCATGTCTGTAATTAGTGCATGCACCACAATACCATAGCTATTTAATTTAATTATAGTATTAAATATTATATTTTTTAATACATGACTAGGACATGCAGATTCTACGAAATAAAAGTAAATTGGCAATTTCCAATTACCTGCAATACTATGTGCCATTATAACTAAGGCACCCTTTGCAGTTTCGGATGTCTGATTTCCACCATAATTTTCAAATCCAACTACTTCATCATGTGCTACACTATAAAATAAATGAGCCTTCAAACTCATTTCATCAGCACATAAGCAGTGAGCTCTGGTAATGTCTTCATTTTTAATTCTAGAGCGCGGAATAGTTTTTCATTCATTTCTGGAACCAGATTCCATTTTTGTGTAAATAACTGCAAAGTACGTATTGAAGGTAATGCCATTGATTTTTGTAATTCTTTGTAAGTTCGTGGGCCTGAAAAAAATAATGACAAGGCAAATTGTTTAGACCGTGAATCATATCTTCTGCCATGTTTACTTTTACATTGTGCATCTATTTGTGCTGTTAATAATCTATTAAAATCTTCTGATAATAACTTACGACCTAATTCCCTCAAATTGTTACATTCGTCTTGTCTACTTGGGCTGACTGATTTTCTCTCCCTTTCCTTCGCATGTAATCGCCGAATTTGTGTACGCAATGCATTATTTTGCGTTTTTAATCTTTTAACTTGTTCATGTAATTCTTTTATTCTGAAACTATCATCTAATGATCTCTTTGTATGAGCCATCACCAAGCTTGTTCCAGGCTCCTCAGCAGATGTGCCTCTGTAATATTCAAATCTGTTAGATTCATTAAAAAGCATTTTTAAATGTATGATATAAAATTATATAATTATAAATTAGCTGACACAAAATAAACAACAAAATAATATGAAATAAAATAAAATAAAATACAGTAAAAGTATAAACTTACGGTTTCATTACTTCTATCTCAAAATTACTAGCAGCAGAATGGCAAGTTGGCAGAATTATTTTAGAGGTTTTTGTATTCTGAAAACAATTTAGGTATAATTTATAAATTTATTAATTAAAAATACAAAAATTCATTATTCCATTAATATTAATTACCTATTCTCTTCTTCAACTTTTATAGCCCCTTCTGCATATGTATTACTACAACAAAAAAATATGTATAGAAAATTACAAAACAATATAAAATATAATTTTAATTATTCTATTAATATATATTACTTATTTTCTTCTTCAATTCTTATAGCCCCTTCTACATATGTAACACTACAACAACAACAAAAAATGTATTATAGAAAATTATAAAACAATATAAAATAGAATTTTAATTATTCTATTAATATATATTACCTATTCTCTTCTTCAACTTTTATAGCCTCTTCTGCATATGTATTACTACAACAAAAGAGATATATATTATAGAACTATAAAATTGTATATAAAATTATAACAAAAAAATATGAAATACAATTTCCCTCATGTACCTAGATAGTTCTTCTTTTTTTGTAGCTACATTTTGTTCTGTAATTTCATTTGTATTATCTCTGAAAAGAATTTATTTATTAAATTAAATTGTGTCAAAAAGATTTAATCATTAAATGAAATTATGTCAAACTAATAATTATTATTAAACTTACTGTTGTTTAGTATTATGTCCCAATAATAGTATTGGAACAGCATCTGGATGAAGGCTAACTCTAACTTTATTAATTCTGAATAATTTTTCCTCAAAATGTATATGGCACAGACGAATATTGTTAGATGAATATGGTGGACCTTTAGATAGTAGATCATATCTTTTACATGCATCTACCTATTTCAACCATCTGTAATATAAAATTGTATTAGTTTTATCAATAACATATTAATTTATATATTACATATATTTATTACATATATTACATATATTTATTACATATATTACATATATTTATTACATATATTACATATATTTATACTACTCAAAAGAAGCATGGTATCAAAAAATCATAAGGCATATTATAAGACATGTTATACCTGTCTTGTTCCTTTGGAAATTTAAAATAATGTCGCTTCACGTTGAATTGTTTTAAGCATCCCAGTATTGTACAATTTGACTTCTTTCTTATGTCCATTTTTTAATTATTAAATTAATGCAGCAACATCTGAAACAAAGCTAAGATCAAAGTACTTCCAAAGAGAATATATAATTTAGAATATTTATATAAATTAACAATTCTCTTAAATTATTTATCAAAATACTTTTAAGAATTAACAATTATTTTAAATTGATTCTTTTTCGCTTTCTTTCCTTTTTCTCCCAAAATCTTCGAAATAGCTTGAACGTGCTTCAACGCTTTCAAGCAGCTTTCAACAGATATTGAATTCCCTCCAAATTCAGCTTCAGGTTTGGTTAGATATTCAATCGTCTTTTTGTTTGCTAAGAAAGAGAGAGAAAGAAAAACTAATGAGCAAGTGAGGCAGAAGTTCAGATGGCACTGCGATTCGGAACCTAGCTTCGCGCATGCGCATTAAATTTTGTAACAAAATTGTGCTACTTGCGCTACTGTATACTGTGGTAATGGATATGACGCTTTTGTTTCTGCGACAAATACCTATCGACGTGGTACAGACGTCGCCAGCGGCTTTGGAACAAAAGCATTTCGACGTGCGTGGCACGTCTTTATAGCGCAAGTGGTTGAGGCTTCCTGTGAAGTCTTCCCAGGCCTTCCTTTTTTTTCCTTTATTTTGTTTTTCATATTTATTACTTTCCCTTTTCATTTTATCTAGTTTTGTTGATTACAATAGATTTTGAGATAAACATGTTTAGTACATTTTCCCCTCCTTTCTGGCTGTTTCGCATTCCTAATCTTGTGGAATGTTCGTTTCTTTTTCATCTAGTTTGGTAGTTAGTCCTAGGATTTCTGTTTCGTCATTATCCTATCTGATATCTTTCTTTTCTTTAACCTTCAATCATTCCTTAACAACGAAGCATAGTTCTATAGCTTTTGTTCTCCTGCGTTTATGTCTTCTTTCCTAATTACCTTGTAGTTGTTGATGCGGATCTCGTCCTGCTACTTCAGCCAGGTCTCCGTCACTCTTAAAGTATCTATTTCATCTAAATAATTTTTAAGTTCTCTAATCTTGTTCTTAATACTCCTTGCGTTCCATAGTGCTACCGTAGTTTGTTTACTAGTATTAGTGGTATAATTTTTTGGTAACTTTTTCATTTTATTATTTTGTTGGATAGTTTTGTTTTATATTTTATATAGAATAATGTTCGTTTGGAAATACGTAACAAATAATTTATTTTAACAAGAACAAATCAAAGTATCGACGCTATGGCTGCTCGGTACGCAACTCCTAGCTAACTAACTCTTGAGGGCTCCTTTCCCTCACATTTTATCTGTTTTTCGCTCCCTCATTTCGGTGTCGAAAAGGAGGGGGCATGTTCGCAGAAAATGTCCTTAACCCTCAAAGACGAAGAGAAAGTTTGGAGTCAAGCATATGTTTAATGTCTCCAGTCTCTTCGCTTCGAGGGTTAAGTGTTCCCTCCCGCCCTGCGTCACGGGGTACAAAGGCGACTACGGTGGTCGCCACATCACCCCCTTACCAGTGATAGCGCTAAGGGACAAAAGAAGAGAAAAAAAAAAGAAAAAAAGAAATATAATATACAAAAATAGCTCTACGACGTATAAAAATATGTGCGTACGAACCATCGTGTCGGTTCACGTTACGCCTATGTCGCCAAATGTCGCTTCAAGGAAAGTTATCCTCAAGAACTATTTCTTAGGCTAATGGTATAACAGTATTATAAGTATATATCTAAGACTATGTTATAACGCGGAACAAAATAGAATTAAATTGAAATGAACGCCATACGAGCACAAGAAATACTTCTATTCCTAATATATACATTGTAATAAGGAAAAAAAAGTGAAGTTATAAGCCGATTTGTAGGAAATCTGACACGTCTACCGGATCGCGTCTTATAGTCGGTCGTGGTAGTCGTGTCCTGGTCCTGTCGCGTCGTCGGTGCGTTACTGCGTTCGTCAGTGTTCTATGCGTTACTGTCATGTCGTTGTTCGACATGTGGGTAGTCTCCATCGTCAGCCATTATGAAGGCGGGTTTCAAACGGTCAACGGAAACCTTAACTTCTTTACCCTTGATCTCAAGGGTGCATGCAACAAATAGTCCGCTTGCAGTGGCTTTCCCTGCACTTGCGAACGCGGAAATATATATAAATCTGCGCCGGTATTTACTAAAAATCGAACGCGTGTGTCTCGGTCCGTTATAAAAATGCGGCGGGCCATGGGACCGTCAAGCTTAGCCGTGTTTACACCTGACGGTTTCACTCGTTTCCCGGCTTCGGCCCGGCCTATTTGCATGGCGGGATACAGCGGGCCGCACGCTCGGCGTACCGATAAAGGTGCCAGCAGAGTGGTTTCTGCCCTTCGCGGCTTTTGCTCCGATGCCGATTTCCTCGCCGATCGCGAGAAACCGGTCGCCTTCGGTACCGTTGGCGATTATTCAACACCGCATCTAGCTGCGTACTCATTTTGTTTAATTCGTCTTTCTGTCTTCACCTTTTGTTTGACCTTGACCGTCACCGACGAGTTACACTGACCTGAGTATACCGCATTCCAATCGTCTTCCGGGTCTGGGTACACAGTATTGTTGTTGAATTCCTTTCGTTTTTTAATTTCTTCTGTTGATTCTTCCTTTAGCTGTCTTTCCTTTATCAATTTTATTAATTCCTCCAATAGGTCATCATCCGTTTGTTCCTTGAGTCCTTGCACCTTTTTTCAATCAGTGCGTCTTTTGATGGTTGCTTATCTTTTTTTCTTTGTTCCTCTAGGTTTATTATCAATTGCTAGTGCCTTACCTCGCTTCGTCTATTTCTTTTCCGTTATTAGTTCGTATGGGAACGGGATTGTTTCTAGGACATTTGGCTGAATGTCCTCGTAGTTAATTCTCCCGGTGGATCGTTCTTGCACCTGCAGGACCTCAAATCTGTTTTTATAATCTACTTAGCTATTCCTGTTTTGGTGTCTTCTTATCACATCACTGTACCTTGTGCTTAGTTGTCTTGACTGGATTGATTGGCTGTGTCCTTCTGGTCTCTCGTTCAGTCTCTGATTCTCGTTTTTTCTTACGTTCCTCAGTTCCCTTCCTAGCGGAATTTCCCTTCGCTCTCAGTAGTCTATAGTTCTTTTATTCTTTATTGTCCTTGAGAAATCTCTGTTTCTGTATGTATCTTGGTTCTCTGATATATTATGATTGTTTTCACCGTACCTATCTTGTCCTAGGGTTCTGTGTATTTCGTCCTTTGCTTCTTTGTAATTTACATTCTTGTATACCATTATTTTTTAAATTGCTATCTCTTTCTGATAAATTTGGCATTCTCTTCCAATACTCGGATGCGGTCCGTTACAGTTAACGCATCTTGACGTCTGGTATTTTCCCATACATTTCTTCCGTGCACCTGAAGCACCTCTTAAACCTTCTACTTCTCTTTAACCTGTTTCGACAATTCACTTGGATATGCCTGAATCGCAGGCACCCATAACATTGTTTGACTGCTTCTATGAATGGTTCAATCTTCAACCACACGTGGCCATATCCTACTAATACTCTATTTGGGGGAGTATCGCCTTCTATATACATTAACTAGCTGTACCCGTTCACATGTTGCTGTGTTTGAACAAAAAGGCAGTTCTGATACCTCAAACATAATTTATTAATGATCAAATGTATACAATACATCAAAATGAAAATTAACAATAAAATTATCCCTACATATATGTCATTTGAATATAACATATGTACAAAAGATAGATATACATAGTTGATGGTAGAATAAACATGCTTCTTCACTTGTGATATTAAACAATATTGCAAACGAATTTCAATTGAACAATAATTTTGTAATTATTAAATATCATCATGAAATGAATGATATTTGATGATTGATGGTGAACTTTATCTTAGTAGTGCTTGTAAATATACAACATTTTTTGTTTTCCTATCTGGTGCAAGAACAAATAAATTTGATGGTTTTCCAACTCGTGAACGCCCAACGTACAGCTGTCCATGTGAGAAGCATGGATTTATCAAATTTAATCCACATACTTGCAATGATTGTCCGTGTGCTTTGTTAATGGTCATTGCAAAGGCTAGTCGTATAGGAAACTGTAGACGTTTGAATTCAAATGTAGTATCCGTTGGTATCATGGGAATGCGTGGTAGTAGTACATGTTCCCCTTTGGTATTTTCTATTTAAAGTGGTTGCCTCAATTAAGTTATTCATTAATTTTTTTACTGATAGCCTAGTCTCATTGCATGGTCGCGGTGGATTTATATTATATTTCGTAGAAGGATAACTGGGAAATCAATTTTCAAAGATAAAATATGCGGTGGCATTCCTGGTAGATCCAATGAATTTAAAAATTCTGTTGAATAATTCTGAACTGATTCATCGTGATTGACAACACTATCTATGGATTTATATGTTGTTTCTTCATCAGGTATTTCATTTTGAATTGTGCAGTTTATTAAATTCACATCAATGTTTTTGGCTGCGAATATAGCACGCTCACTGACCCATTGATTATTTTTATAATTCTGCGATAAGTTTGTAAAAACTTTGGCAATCAATTCATCAGTGGATTTTACAATGTGGCAAAAGTTTTCTGGTAATGTAATACAGTGTGTGGATTCGTCCATTTCCATTTTACCATTCCCAATATCTAACAATTGTTTTGCAAATCGTTCAGAAGATTCATCTTATTGTAATCGAACACGCATATTGGTCTTTAAAGATATTTTCTCCACATACCGCCATAACACTGATGATTTGAGACATGCATTCAATTCATCTGCAGGTGTTGAACGCGGTATAACTGGTAGAGTTTGTCGAAAATCACCAGCTAGCACCACCAAAGAGATGCTCATTTCCTCTCAAATCTTTTAATGTGCGTTTGAGTGCCTCCAATGATTTCTTGCGTGCCATGGTGCATTCATCCCATATTATAAGCTGACATGATCTTAGTACTTTTCCCATCCCAGAATATTTGCTAATATTACATGTTAGAGTTTCAGTTACCTGCATATTTAATGGAAATTTCAATGCTGAATGTGCTGTTCGACCATCGTCCAAAAAAGTTGCTGCAATACCAGATGATGCAATAGCAAATACAATATTATTTGGTGATCTTATGGTTGACAGAATAATTGAAATAAGAAAAGTTTTGCTAGTGCCTCCAGGTGCATCTAAGAAATATAAACCACAACTCTTGTTAGATATTGCATTTATAATTGTGTCATATGCTGTTCGTTGTTCTAATACCAATTTCGGCAGATTAATTCGAACAAATGTTTGTAATTCATTAACATCGAAGTGCGTTTCTCGTTGTACATCACGATCGAAAATGTCATTACCAGATCTATTTGGAGTAATCATTCCCAATTCTGTCAGTGATTTGTTGGCTATTGTCAAACATACATCCTCAATTAAAATCAATGCTTCATTGTATATATTTGATGTTAATTGAATGTTGGGATTAGCATTTATTCTACGCATGCGATGTAAAATGTCTTCACTCATGTAGTCTTTATATTTTTCCCAAAGATCCTTTGGATTAGCAGGAAAACATGTAGTTAGAAGGATGGAAAATAGTGTACGACTTGCTGTGGTTGAGCTGTATTAGAAGCATCAGCGAGTCAAATATCCCAATGAGCACCGTTTTCTAAGAGATTTAATTCCTGGCAAGCCTCACGAAATATAGCACACACATGGCCATTGACTGTTTTTAATTCTTGAAAAGATGTTGGTCCACGAATATTGATTAATAATAATCTTAGGTAAAAGCATTCTGCGTTATTTGGATGTACGGTGTACAGATGACCCAATGCATCTGTGGAATATAAATTTAGGTATCCTTATACTGTTTTACCTTGTTTACGGCGCTGAAATTTTCTTGTTGATGTATTCCACGTAAAATAAGTTGGTACTTCAGAGTACAGTAGTGTCCTTGCAAAGGTATCATTTCTACATAATGTGAAAAATTCAGTTAATGTTGTTGGCGGTGGTGACATTGCTCTTGCACGTACATTTTCTGATGTAAAATATACACGCTGTCCATTTTCAAGATGTACTGCTAAATGAACAACCGTTGGATATCGTTCATAAATGGAAAATGATAAAATACGCCATACAACCTCATTGCTATTTATGTAGCGTTCCAGTTGATATTGGGTGACTTCATCGTTAGATGCAGTTGTATTTTCCACTCCAAACACTGCCATATCGCTTCCTTTGTTCACATATTTGCAAATATATTTTATAGCTTTCACTGAATTGCAGTACTCAACATTTATGTGTGCGTTATACGTTTTTAGTAGTAATGGAGAATATGGTACTACTTAACGATTATCAACATCAATAGTATTGTTGACTACTTTTAGTTTAATGGATTTTCCACCATTTTCGGTAGATCGTCGTCGATAGAGTGGATATCCATCATTGCTTGTAATAGTTTCAGCAAGTAAGTCTCTAAGATACCGCTTTGTGCACTTTCCATCTGACATGCATGGTAAATTATTATTTAGTGAGCCACATGGACCATGAATCATATTTTTTGACGCAATATCGTGCAAGTCTTTATCAATTTCAATGTCTGGTATTTCTGCAGTGATGATTTCATCAATTCTGTTTGGTGTTATTTTTTCCATCATCCATATTAAAATATGCGCATGTGGTAAACCTCTTTTTTGCCATTCGATGGAATACATCCAACAGCGCGTCTTTCCAAATACATGGTGTTTGACAATAAAATCTATTAAAGATTTTAATTTTTGTTTAAATACACGTGCAGAAATATCATGACGATCTGATGGTGATTGTCCAGTTAATAAAAGCTCCTTTATTTCATCCCATGCTGGGTTGCATGTAAATGTGATGAAAAAATCTGGACAACCATATGCACGAACATACGTCATTGCATCTTGTGCATATTCATGCATGTGTCTTGGGCTGCCTGTAAATGTGGATAGTAAAATGACCATTTTTCCCAATTCACTGAGATTGCCATCATTTACAACTGCATCACGCAAATGGATGTAATCTTTAGAACGCAATTTGACTTGATTTAGTCGTATGTAGAGGAGTCTTTCACTTTCTATTTTTGCATACATGTCAGCAATGTATTGATGAAATAATTGTCTACATTTCAATATATGATTATCAGCATTCTCACGAATCATCGTTCGATATGCATAATAATTCGTAGCACTGACCTTTTTGTTAAGGTCCACATTAGTTGGAGGATTTCTCATATTAATATTAAAATGATATCCATCCTCTCCTTGCCAAAATAGAATGGGATATTGTAATGCATCATATGAACGATGCGTTTCTGATACTTTCTGGACGTCACCATTTCTACGATGAAGGATTATATCGCGAGAATTAAATTCTTCACCAACTATGACAATTGCCACTTCATCGATCGTTGGTGCGTTGAATTGTCTTCGATGTTGACCAATAGGTGTTTTATCTGCGTTTATTATTACTTTGTAATCGTCAGATCGCATTTGTTCAATGGTGGTTTTAAATAATTCAATTAATTCATTATGTTGTTCAAACAAATCTTGTAATTCAGCGACAATCTCTCGTTTAGTACTCATATTCAGTTGACACCGTCTGTTGATTTGTTCGTCAATATTTCCCATAAAATATGTCTGAAGATATTTGTGATCAGTGTCAGTGTGAGCAGTGAAGCATGAATTGTACTTGCGTATATTTTTTAAAAAATTTTTTGATTGACTTGTTTCACCTGATACTAAAGTTAATAATGGTTCAGGTGGTGAACGCAAGTCTGATAACTTTACTTTTCCACCTGCACAGCACATACCTGGTGTTTCATTTTAAAATTTTTGAGCACCACGATATGTACACTTCTTATCCATTTTTCAAATAATTACACTTGGACGAAGACTGTAATTGTAAAGGGGATTGTAATTTAAACCATATAAATTCAAATCAGTATGTATCGTTCGTCTTGTGTGTGTTCTGCGAATTCGATTCCTTTGCTGCCTTGCTTGCCTCTGTTCGCTCATTTCTAATGATCGAGCAAGAGCAGTGTGAACTCGATCTCTTTCTTGCCTAGTTTTTCTCTGCTCACTCGTTTCTAATGATCGACCAAGAGCAGTGTGAACTCGATCTCTTTCTTACCTAGCTTGTCTCTGCTCACTTGTTTCTGAAACTCGAGCAAGAGCAGTGTGATCTCGATCTCTTTCTTGCCTAGTTTTTCTCTGCTCACTTGTTTCTGAAGCTCGTTCTTCTCTTCTCCTTTTTGCTTGATTCGTAGATCGACCAATGGCACTTTGTTTTGGTGGCATAATTGTGGGGTTAAATAAAACGTATTTTCAATTATTTTCTTCAGCTGGAAATCAATAATATTTTTATTTATTCACGTATTAATAATTTATTCTGGTATTAATAATTGCAAAAGCTTTTTAACTGCATTTTTGTATTTATTAGAATTTGCCGACGAAAAATCGAACGTCAAACGCATTAATGTTGTTTTTTGTAATTTTAATTAATTTGTTGAAATCTTAAAGGAAACACAATTTATGAAAAACGTTCCTTTTTCAAACAAAAAATCGAGTACCTAGGACGAGAAATAAGCGAACAAGGGGTGAGGCCAGGTCAACGGAAGATCGACGCCGTTAAGGACATGTCACCACCCGAAAATGTAAAGCAGGTACGCCAATTCTTGGGACTGGCAAGCTATTTTAGGAAATTCATTAAGAATTTCGCCGCACTTGTGGAGCCTCTGACGCGCCTAACCCGCAAGGACGTGCCGTGGTAATGGAGGAAAGAACAAAAGCAAGCCTTCCGTCAAGTAAAGGAAAAATTGACCACGCAACCAGTATTGCGTATTTTCGATCCAGTTCGACCCACCGAGTTGCTCACGGATGCCAGTTCGATCGGCGTTGGAGCAATGCTGCTGCAACAACAGGAAGATGGGCAAATGGCAGTGGTGGCATATTTCAGCAAACAGACGACAGCTGATCAGAGGTGTTACCACTCCTACGAGCTCGAGACGATGGCTGTTGTTTTCGCGTTGCGACATTTTAGAGTCTATCTGCTAGGGATCGACTTCACCGTAGTAAGCAACTGCAATGCCTTACGGACAACCTTTTCGAAGAAAGATTTATTGCCGCGCGTAGGTCGATGGTGGCTCGAAGTTCAAGAGTACACTTTTAAAATTATGTATCGGCCAGGGACGAAGATGGCACATGTGGATGCCCTTAGCCGAAACCCTCAACCGACCACCCTTGAAGTTGCCTGCGTTGACATCACGGAGGGCGAATGGATCGTCGCTGCCCAAATGCAGGACGAGCAATTGTCGCGCATCCGGACGATTCTCGCTAATAACGAGAAATCTCCCGAAGTAAAACACTATTTCAAGGAATACGTGTTAAAACGAGGTAAATTGTATAGATGTTTACCTAATGATAAATTAGCATGGGTTGTTCCGAAGAATACAAGATTGCAGATCTGTAGATTATGTCATGACGAGGCTGGACATTTGAGTTCGGAGAAAACTCTGGAACGCATTCAGCGAAATTATTGGTTTGCCAATATGCGACGCTTCGTGGATAAATATGTGAAAGCATTTAAGCTGTGCATACTATAAGCACACCACGGGCAAAAAGCAGTGCAAGCTAAATATATAGTAGAAAAGATACCGACTGCGTTTCACACCCTACACATCGACCACGTAGGACCCTTCGAAACGAGTCGGAAAGGAAACAAATACCTGCTCGTAATAGTAGACGCTTTTACGAAATTTACCATCGAGGAACCGGTAAAGGATCAGAAGACCCGGCATACGGAGGAGGTCCTGATGAACCTTATGCATCTGTTCGGTGTGCCAACGAGGATTATAAGTGATCGTGGAACAAGTTTCACATTACGGAGATTCGCGACGTTATGCTAAACGTACGGAATCAAACATATATTAAATGCGGTGGCTACACCAAGAGCAAACGGACAGTGCGAGCGTTACAATAAGACCATTGTTGACGCTCTGGCGACAAGTGCCGCAGGTCAAGATCCACGGGACTGGGACGCGCAGGTCAAGAAGGTGCAAAGTGCGATAAACACTATGCACAACAAGAGCATCAACACGACACCGATGAAAGCGTTGATCGGATGTGATGCGAAGACAATGGCAGAATGAACCGTATTGAATGCTGTACGGGAAGAAATGGACCGACTAAATCTGGCTACGTTGAGAGCAGAAATCAGTCGACACATCTCTCATGAGTAGAAGATGCAAAAGGAGCGGTATGACCGGACGCGAAGGGAAGCTCGCAGGTACACCGTGGACGAGTTGGTGCTGGTGCAAGTGAGCAGTGAACCCTCGACGGGGAGTAGCCGCAAGCTGCTACCGAAATACAAGGAACCTTTTCGGATAAAAGTGGTATTGCCCAACGATCGGTACGAGGTGGAAGATCTGAGGGAAGGCTCGAGATGACTGCGAACCGTCGTTGCAGCCGACCGGATCAAGCCATGGATTACGATCCAAGGGAATGACCACGACGATTAGATCATTATATCCTTTGTTTAATGTAGTTTATGATAGAAGGTCCACTGCTTTACAAATTGAATATTATCTCATGTATTTTCAATTGTGTTCGCAGAAAGGAAAAGAGAAGCTCAAGGCGTAAGGCTTTGGCAAACGAATAGCCGTTTTGCCCGACGACCAGGCAAGACGTTCCGACGTGCGAAGGCGATGGCTTTTGTGGCGGACGGACTTAACAACACCCTTCCACGACGGGTCCGATAGAGATGACCAGCCAGGGAAGGAGGATACAAAGTGCGGCACGACACGAGATGTGTCAAGGTGCCCAACATGGGTACAGATGTACCCTAGGCAACAATCGTTGGTGGATGCACGGCATACCATCAAGGTTGACATCGAACCGGACGGACACGATGTGTGTCTCAGGCAGGGTGGTGGCCAGATAGGGGTACGAAATGCGTCTCGTCCAGATAAGGGATACGATGGTATCCATCATCGGTCACAATGATACGACGGTATCGTGACGCGATGACAGTAGTTTAAGATCATTTATTATGTAAAGTCTGAGGGCTGACCTAAACCACAGTATACAGTAGCGCAACTTGCTCGATTTTATGTGTTACAAAATTTAATGCGCATGCGCGAAACAGAACACCGAATCGCAGTGCCATCTGAACTTCTGCCTCACTTGCTCTTTAGTTTTTCTTTCTCTCTCTTTCTTAGCAAACAAAAAGACGATTGAATATCTAACCAAACCTGAAGCTGAATTTGGAGGGAATTCAATATTTGTTGAAAGCTGCTTGAAAGCGTTGAAGCACGTTCAAGCTATTTCGAAGATTTTAAAAATATGATATCTTCGTTTTTTTCATTAATGAAACCTTTACTTTTAAGATATTATATGTTTGTTACCGATATATTTGTATACATAGGTATTAAGTATATATAAAATAACTTTAAAATAAATTTTAAAATAAAATATACAATGTATAATATATTTCTTGTATTTTTCATTATATTTTTTCTTGTTTATCTTGTATAATATTTATGTTCTTACATTTTTATAGTTATAGTAACATGTGTATTTTATATTTTTTCGATTTTTGCTTTCTTTCCTTGTTTTTCAGTGTATTAGAAATAATACATTTATTATTTTTATTAAATTTTGATTAACTAAACGTAAAAATAAATTGGGCAGATAGAGAGTAAAAAAATGCAAGTGAGATTGAAATCCAGGTGGCACTGCGATTAGGTTGCTCCTGTCGCGCATGCGCACTCAATTTTATGGTACACCGACATCAAAGGTGCCGACAGAGAGTTTCGCTACTGTATACTGTGCCTAAACGTCAGTATGGCCGAATGTAAGAAATATCGGGCAACAGGGTGCACGGGCGGTCAACGAGGGCCGTGTGCATTTCCCTGCGGCATCGCCCCTCTCCGGGGCCTTGTCTAAACATACGAATGGGCCATGACGTTGAGGGTGTCCTCGAGGCTAGTACGAATGGCCTAAGAAGGCATTCTTGTACGAACCTTCAGGTGAACCAGGAATAAATACGCCCAGTAAACGTTGAGCAATCGAGTTTTTACTTTATTCTCATCTACATCTTACAGGATATACCTAATAATTTCCCAAATTTTCACGGCAATTGGATGTATGGTTTTTGAATCTATCGAGTACAGACAGACAGACAGACACACATTCATTTATATATATGTTACCGTGAATGACCGAAATTGGAGAATGTCGACTTTCACCGGTGAATGTCAACAGATACCAAATACGTCGGTGAAAGATCGAATATTTCATTACATTGTTGTACATTCGGACTCTCTCCGGCGTGTGTCGACAATCACAGATATGCTCTGGTGGAGGTCCAAAACAGAAGAGTCAAAAAACAAGTGACTGGCTCTCTCCCGCTAAATCCTTTGTTCTGCTCGGAGTCAATCAGCTTTGTCAGTCTTATGCAAGCTTTGATAACGCGAGCAACATTTCTTAATTTTTTTTCCGATACCCTAATTTATACTAAATGGATACTGCAGTAAATCATGATCTTTTTCTTGAAAAGTTAAATGCATTAATTGCGGGTAAACGGGAAGACAATTGTTTTTATTTTTCTCAAGAAAAGTATTCTAAAATACTTTCTGAAGTGGTTTCTGCTAAAATTAAATGCAAACACCTTTGGATTGCAGACGACTAAAACGTTTTGATGTTTTAAAAATTAATGATGAAGAGAAGTTAATTGTACCATTAAAACCAGGGGAAACGAACATACAGTATTATGTTACCAATGAAGAATTGTACAGTATACTATATGAAACTCACAACAGAATAGGCCACGGAGGAAGAACACGTATGTTTAAAGAGTTGTAAGTTAAATACAAAAATATTACATATGAAGTTGTAATGTTGTATTTAAATTTATGCAAACAGTGTCAAATGAAACACAGTGCACCTAAGAAAGGTATTGTTGTGAAGCCAATGGTTAGTTCTGAATTAAACTCAAGATGTCAAGTTGATCTGATAGATCTGCAGTCAAACAGAAATGGCGAATATAAGTTCATAATGTTGTATCAAGATCATTTAACTAAGTTTGTTCAGCTACGACCTTTGAAAACTAAAAGAGCTGAAGAAGTAGCGCATCACGTTCTTTCAATATTTTTAACATTTGGTGCACCAGCAATATTGCAATCAGATAATAGCAGAGAATTTAGTAATCAAGTCATATCCGAACTATGCGCTATGTGGAAAGATATTAAAATAGTCCATGGAAAGCCTCGTCACAGTCAAACACAAAGCTCAGTTGAAAGGGCCAATCAGGATATACAGAATATGCTAACTGCATGGATGAACGATAACGATACAAATAAATGGTCAGATGGTTTATCCTTTGTTCAATTTGCCAAGAACACTACATACCACGAAGGAATACGCCAAAGTCCTTATGAAGCCATGTTTGGCGTTAAAGCAAAAAGAGGCATAACATCGTCTTTTTTGCCTGGCGAACAAATCGCGAATATTGAAACTGAAGAGCGGTGGTCATACCGAAAACCATATTCCAAAGAAAAATATTGAAGAGGACCTACAACCTACAATGTCTTCACATCAAATTCTGACCGAAAAACACGAGTTGATTTCAACAAAAGGAGCGACCGCGAAACAAAATCTTCTACTGCAAACAATACAAATGTTACGAGCCTCACAAAAACAATTTCCTCCTGCTCAAATTGGTGATAATGTACGAATACAAGTTCCTGATGTCGACCAGATAACCGAAATATGTTAGCGGTTGTTGTTGGAATAGAAGACTCCGACTTCTATAAACTGGCAAATAAAAATTGTACCCTTAAGCAGCTTTACACACGTAATTAGTTCGTAATTTGTAAAGAAAAGTTACTTTCCTTAGATGAGATTTCTTTTCAAGAAATGTCGCTGAGAGAAGCAGCTGCAGCTAATTCGAGAAGCGGGGGACAAGGCTATAGACGCTGTCATTGCAAAAGGAATTGTTCCACAAATAAATGCAGTTGTAAAAGCAAGGGACTCTTGTGCAATTCAAAGTGTCATAATAGTTTAAGTTGTTGCAATAAATAAGATTTGAATCACATAAGTAAGTAATTTTTTTATTACTATTATTTTCTTTTCTCATGTAGAATGTACCGTGTATTTTAAATTCTTGGTCATTCCTTTCAGAAAGAGAGGCGAAAAAGTTACGTCACCCTTGTGGCGTTTTATAGCGACTGAATTATGGAGAAGAAAATATAAATCTCCAACATGTTCAACATTCACTCTTAGTGCATGGTGAATGTCAACATTTACCGGTGTAAGTCAGAAATAAGGGTATTTAGCAAATATTTCGGACATACACCAGGCGACTATGTGAATGTTGACATTCACCGGTGAAAGTCGACATTCTCCAGATTTCGGTGTTTCACTGTAACATATATATAGATATCGCCTTGGACTCTTCCCAGCCCGCCTTACCGTCTTTCAAATGATTATTTTTCTTCAGACTGCTGAACGTCATTTTTCTCTGGTTCGGCATCAGGAACTTTTCTAATTTTTCTATGGAGCCTTCCCATTCATATATAACGCGTTTGCGCGTTATACTTCGTAGTGGGATGCTTGATTGGTATTTCGCTCCCTGATTTCTGCTTTGTTGGATAACCTTGTTAGTCTCTTCTCTCGATTTGTATGAGACCTCTGCTCTGGCGAATCCAATCATCTTAACACTTTCTGGTGTGAACTTTATGCTGTGTATTATTTTATATATTAGAATTAAATTTGACTTCCTCGATTGTTTTTAATGCGATTGTTACTAGATATTCTTTACTTTGTATTTCTTTTAGGTACTCTTCTCCCCACTTTTACCTTTTCTGTTTTTGATGTAATTATGAATTACGTCTGTATCAATACCTTTATCTTTACTTTTCGGTGTTAAATCTTCACTATTTTCTGTACTTTTTACCACCTTTACTGTCTTACGCTCTGCTTCTCTCCCTACTACTAATCTTACTCGTACGCTCTCGTCTTTGATAATGCATGGTTTTACCTTTCTTCCGCTTTCACTTTCACGTCTATTGCGTTTGTTTTCCACTCATTTAGATTTCTTTGCCATTCTGCAGTCCTTGGTTCTTATGGATAGATGCATCGTTCCTGCTTTCTCGTCCTTTCTATTGGTTAATATTTCCTCCTTTTCTCCTTCTTCTAATGGCCTTTTTCTTTCCAACGGAATTCTCCTGTATCTTGACTCTTGATCCACCATTCCTTTGTTTCTACCGTCCAGATCTTATGCTCGCCACTTTCCGCGCGCTTTCCTGTTCTGACTCTTTCTTTTCTTCTAGATTCTCTTCTATTTCCATTTCGTTATTCCGCGTTACTTTTTCATCAACAGTATGCGTCCATTTTCTTTCCTCTGTATCATTTTCTCCCCTTTTTCCCTCCATTCTTTTATTTTTTGACTTCGTTGTTTCTTCGCCTATTTCAAAATTTCCTTCTTGATCCCAACTTTTTGCTGCTACATTTATCATTTCTATGGATATTAGTTTTCCGCTTGTTTTATCTTCGTTCTCATTTTTCTTATTCAACGCTTAATTTCGCACATTTCCAGCACCATGCGGGCTCTCTTTCTTGGGTGTCTTTTCTCTTCTATTGCTTACTTCTCATTTTCCTATTTTAATTTAATTTCTTAGTTTTAATTATTTATTTAGATTACCCTATTATTTTTTATTTAATTATTAGACTATCACTAGCTTAAGAGCTACATTAACTTAACTTTCTATTCTCTACTCTAGAATACACTTATTTATTAATTAACACTAAAAAAAACACCTTTTTTCTTTTTAATAAAATTTATTAATACTGTTCTTTGGTTTTGTATTACACAATATCACTTTTTTTCATAGTCTTTACTTATAACAATAAATCCTTTAACAATTATCTTTCCCCGTTGCGAGCGCTCTTTGAAGACACGACCGTCCTTCACCACGGCTCACACATGACTCCTTTCAACAATTTTATTTACTCCGTTGCAGACTATCCAGAAGAACACGATCGCCCTTTTTATATTGATATGAACTCAGTTGCGAACTCTCCTCAAGCACATCTGTTTTCCATCATGGTTCACACGTAACTCGAATGAATCTTCACCGTGCTTTTGTTGGAAACAATTGTTCATCGATAGTAATATGTGTAGAATTTCTTTATTCGTAGGTGGGAATATTATAGATTAATAGTAGTACTCTAATAATACGCGGAACAAGGAGCTTCGCTTTACACAACTGCCGATTTTCAACGCTCAATCGAAACTGCGATTGAAACATTCCTCAGCCGCTATGCTCAAGTCTCGTCCCCACTTTCCTTTCGCTGATCGATTGTCTTTCCCCGCACCAGCCACGTGTCTGAACACAATTACCCATAGATAGATTGAATAATAACGATGACTAGTTCTTTATTAAGCTTCATCTGTTTTATATTTAAGGGATAAGTTAATCAACGTGTTCAGAGAAAGAGTTTTATTTCTGTTCAAGATCGCTTCTCGAGTTAGACTGCTGTTTCTAATCAGTCGCCTTGTAAAGTCGCTTAAGCCACCGTCTTTAAGCTATGGGCGGTGATGTCTTAGATGGGGGATGTCTTTGCAATTACCATATTTTGTTTGTAGCGAGATTTCCGATAGACCTAATACCTGCGCCGTACGACCGAGGCTTACTCGACCGCGGACGGTGGAGACCCTTCGGAAATCCCCGGTTTATGGCAGTAGCATGTACCATCGAATCCGTTGGAGAAAGTTAATTACTTTGTGCTCGAAAATATTAAAAGCTTAAAACGGTTCCTCAAAAATGGCTTGATCGCTGCGCATACCATAAACCGTGCTAGTTGTTTGTAGCGGTTGCCTTCTATTGTGCCTCGTTGCTAGCCGCCACAATATTAAAAATATTGAAGTAGGAGACGTATGTTCAACTGGTGTACCGTGTGCACTTTTCTTGGGAGGTCTGTTACTATTGCTGGGGGACTACTGATTGTGGATTGATCGAAAGCTGTCAGTCTTCAAGGACCATCAGCATCACAATAGCATGTATATTTAATACATGTGGACATATGAAATTTGTTTAACATATAAATAAATAAATAAATAAATAAATAAATAAATAAATAAATAAATAAATAAATAAATAAATAAATAAATAAATAAATAAATAAATAAATAAATAAATAAATAAATAAATAAATAAATAAATAAATAAATAAATAAATAAATAAATAAATAAATAAATAAATAAATAAATAAATAAATAAATAAATAAATAAATAAATAAATAAATAAATAAATAAATAAATAAATAAATAAATAAATAAATAAATAAATAAATAAATAAATAAATAAATAAATAAATAAATAAATAAATAAATAAATAAATAAATAAATAAATAAATAAATAAATAAATAAATAAATAAATAAATAAATAAACAAATAAACAAATAAACAAATAAACAAATAAACAAATAAACAAATAAACAAATAAACAAATAAACAAATAAACAAATAAACAAATAAACAAATAAACAAATAAACAAATAAACAAATAAATAAATAAATAAATAAATAAATAAATAAATAAATAAATAAATAAATAAATAAATAAATAAATAAATGAACAAATAAATAAATAAATAAATGAACAAATAAATAAATAAATAAATGAACAAATAAATAAATAAATAAATGAACAAATAAATAAATAAATAAATGAACAAATAAATAAATAAATAAATGAACAAATAAATAAATAAATAAATGAACAAATAAATAAATAAATAAATAAATAAATAAATAAATAAATAAATGAACAAATAAATGAATAAATAAATGAATGAATAAATGAACAAATGAGTAAATGAGTAAATGAGTAAATAAATAACTGCCATGTTGCCGAATAGATCCAAAGAAATTCTCGACGTAATCTTGATTTAACTGGGTGTTTGTAGACATGGAAAATTATAATTTTTTAACGCTTCCTAAAGATGAATAACACTGTTAATTGTTACCTGTCAGCAGTTAAAGCATTTCACTTGTACGTGTTTATTATTACTATTAACTACTTTTATGCTATTTAAAATTTGCAGATTTTCACGCAAAATGTCTGACTGCTTTTTACTTCCAATAAAGACTTTACTAGCCGACGAACTTAAAATATCAAATAATTCTTTAAAACGAACAATTAACTCTACCGTTCCATCGACTTCAGCTGGAAGTAAACTGACGGTCAAGTAGTGTGTACATGCGTGCAACTACATAGTAACTGAATACCTGTACAGCGTATTTCACTATCATTTTTAAAAAGTTATTCGGCTCAATGTTTGATTTTGATAGTTTAGGAACCGATTTAATCCATTGTTTATTATTTCGATTATAAAATTCAACAGAATGCGCTTACGAAGCTATTTTATCATTAATTTCAAAATTATGTTTTAACAAATTGTTTTGCGTACCTTTTATTAAATGCGATGTGTCAAAAATATAAGCTACACTCTCTTCATTAACTGAAAAAGTCTAATTTTTAGTAGATATTCCCAAGTCACAAGACAGCTGTACAAAATTCAATCCCATGTCTGTAATTAATGCATGCACCATAGCACCGTTACCTTTTAATGTAGTTATTACATAAAATATAATATTTTTTTAATAAATTGCTATGACACACAGACTCCACGAAACAAAAGTAAAGTGGCAGTTTCCAATAGCCTGCAATGCTATGTGCCATTATAACTAAAGCACTTTTAACAAGTCTGGGTGATTTTTTATTGCAAAAATTGTCGGAATCAATTATTTTATTGCCTGATACGTTATAAAACGAATGAGCTTTCAAATTCATTTCATATGCATATAATATGCAACGACACTCTATAGGAGGTAACGTTTTTAACACTATTTCTACTACGATTTTATATATACCTATTTCGACCAGAAGGTGTCTTTTGACACCTTTGTGCTTCAATACAAATAATTGCCAAACCTGTCGGAATTTCAAATTATTAGTTTAATATAGATAATTTGAGCAATATATTTATTGATACATTGATGCGTACTTATTAAAGATTATTTAATTAGATCCCAAATTCTAGCTTAATTCATCAATAAAAGATATTTTACATCAACGGGAACGATAATAAAGTAATATTATCTTTTCCATTTTTTTATTTTTATTGGAAAGATTATCAAACATTGTAATATTATTAACTTAACAAACTTTCAGTCTTATATATAAAAATTCAATCTTTGCAAGGAAGAAAGAGAATAATCATAAAAACAGTATTGAAGTAAAATTCTTCTTAATATAATAAATGGCATTTACATTTTACATTATACTTTCTTGCCTGTTGGTCACTCACATCGTCCTCCAATTTAGTGCTATTATAAAATTTAATGGTTTTTGGAAGACGTTTGTTGTTTTCTTTAATTATTACAAATTTATTTCTTGAACTTAGCAGAAGTACTTTTTCAGCAGAAGTACATTTTTTCCTTTGGTATTTTTGCAGATTTAGGTAGTTCTCTCTTATTTTGATTAATAGTTCCAACGAAATAAATTTTTTTTTTACAAAAGCCAGAGAAGAAAAATTGTCGATGGCAATAGTCTTGCCACTACCAGTAAATGGTTTAACATATTCGCGACGGGATGTACCACCGGTGGTATATTCTTGTCTATGCCATGAGACGGGATGAGCCACCGGTGATACATGCAGAATTGTTCCATTGGGCGGTGTGGTACACACCGGTGTCAATCTAATAAAAAGGTGATTATTGTAACTAACAAATTTATTTACATATTTGTATACATAAGAGAACTATTTATTTTTGTGAATTTCTGCGAAAAATTGTGCACACAAGGCCGGCTGATTGTCGCAAAGCGGATAAACTGTCGTAATGTGCTTGGCTTTTTTTGCGGCTATAACGTGGCCCACTCGTTCTGATAATTTTCTGTAACATTCCTTGCAGCGCTTGCAAATATTTCTTGCAATGCCTGGATATCTCTCTATAAAATGAAATTTGCTATCCTTTATTTGCCTTATTGACATTTCCTCAGTTGTTAATAATTTATCAATAATTTTTTCCCTAAATTTCATAATGCTCATTTGACCACTACCCCATGTTTTGTGTATGTAATATGCATTTACTATTACTGTCCCGCAAAGTAGCTGAATTGCGATCTTTCTATACCATTTCACTGTTTTTCTTAAGCAACTGTAATAAGATGCTATTTTATCTGATAAATCGACACCCTTTTTAGCATTGTTATAATCAAAAACAAGATTTGGTTTCATTTTTCCTGGTTTTCCTTCGATTAGTATGTATTTATGATTTTTGCACGTCGTTAACATGAAGACAGTTCTTTTATCGGTCCATTTTACGAATTTTATGCCGGAGTTATTTTCCGTGGCGAGAATTTCGCTACGTTTTTGCTTTTTTTTTTTATTTTATCGGTAAAAATTTTCGGTTTTGCTGCACTGTGCCGCAAGTGTCTTTCGAGAAGTGATTTTGTTAAGGAAACACTCGAATAATAGCTATCCGTATACAAAATTCGCTCTTCAAATAATAAGCCATTCATTAGTTTTTCTACGACATCATGTGAATGTTCATTCGTCGAAACTATTGAGCTTTTTCCGCTATATACTTCTAAATCATATGTATAACCGTTTGGTAAACATAGCTTGTACAATTTGATCCCATATTTATGGCGTGTCCCTTTTACGTATTGGCGGAAACGCAAGTGTCTGCGCCATAAAATCATACTCTCATCTATATCACGACAGTTTTCCCCGGTTTTACAGTACTCTTGAATGTTGAAAGAATTTCTTTCATAAAGTCTCTAATTTTGTACAACGGACCCTCAAGTGTGCATGTTTCATTATCGGAAAAATCTAAATGCTTGAGAATGGACAAGAAACGATCACACTTCATGCTCCGCTTTATACGCTCGTTGCCGTACATACTATTCTCAGCCCAATATAATCTAATGTCCGACATTTGGACGACACCCATAATTAGTAATATACATATAATCCTTCATGTCGCCTATTAAAACAGGTATCCAAGAGCTCTGCTGTTTTTTTGTCTTTTTATCAGTGACAATTTGCACGGCGCATTTGTTTGTTTGTTGGACCATAAGTAGAATTATGCTGTCGGTTACGAATAGTTCATATATTTCCAACGGATCATTGCAATTAATATTTTCTATTAGAAGTTCCGCGCCTTGTCCAGGCTCTGGTTCTGCCACTTCTTTTTTCGCATGTGTCGCTTGCATTGTTTGCCACTCTGTTTTTTGGAGCGTTGTATTCGGAGCCAAAGATAAATTAGAGAGCCTAATGCATGAGTTGTCAATACTAAATCCTTGCTCTGATATACTGTCATCTAAATATTGAGGTATATATAGAACATTACCTAAGAGCAAAATTATTATATAAGTTATTATAGCAAAATGTAGGAAATTTATTAATTAAAGACAATTACAAGATTTTGTAAATCATTAGATAGTTCTTTTCTACTGAGATATTACTCCGAAGACTGCTAATGAACAACTGCTTTTTCGTTTTAAAACATTCACACGAAAAACTCATTTATTCCGCGCATTCGTTCTCGCTCGCATTCTAGAATATTCACGCATATAACATTTGAAATCTGAATTACTGATTTATTTTTAAATTAAGATAATTTCATTATCCTTCAAAAATGTTAATTTTGTTATATTTTTTGACCTCCTAATAATAATTGGGCGTAGCCTCGACAGAAACAAAAATATATGTTTTTATTTCTATCGTTTTATGTTCTCAAAAGATGCACAATGTTGAAATACGTAGCATATGATTTAGTTCAAAACATCGCCGTCAGATGGGAGAAGATGAGAAAAGCAGCGCAACCCTACGGCAGAGCCACTAAATACAGGTCCGTTGCAAACGGATCAATTGATATAATGCGGCAAGGTTCATGTACTACCGGGGGCTCAGCCCGCCCGATGGGATCGAGCACGAAAAACAGCCCCGCCCTACGGTGCGGCTGGTGAATTCAGGCTGTGACAACAGGGTGAATCTTCGTAGCGAATGAGTTTAGCTGAAAGCGAGTAGCGATAGATAGATAAATAATAGCGACTGTCAATTTAATAAAGTATTCATATACATATATACATTAGTGGATGTGGGAATTATTTATCCATAACATATTCCTACTTTCAAATTTCAAATGTAATGTAGTCTGTTGTAATTAAGAAAACCAACACTTTATTAACTAAAGCAGTTATTTATAGGCTGTATTGCAACCTGGTTTCCAGGCTCTCGGATCCTATATCATCTGAAAATCTAACGCCCTGGAGTACGTTGACCGCATCGATCGGCGTCCAACGTATCTATTATGCATCATCATATCCCACGAAATTTGCTATTGGTATAAAGTTCCGTAGTTATAAATTTGGTTCCAGCGGATTTCAATTTTGCTTTCCGGCCAGAGTCCCTTCACCTCTGCGAGAAAGATCTCTAGAAAGATCAACAAAAAAGCAATATAAGGATGAAACTTCTTTCTTTACATATATCTTATAACCACAATATCACATTTCTAACCTCACTTTTAAATGGAGGGTGTGCTAACTCGTTTAAGCGTAAGACTAATTCGTCGCGACAATGTTCGATACTAATGACCTCTATTTATAGAATTTGTTTCTTTTTTTCTCTGTAACTTTTTTCTCTGTGTCTAAAACAAAAGGTCGCGTCATCTATGAATGAGAAATGGAATTAGTAAAGATACATATAAAGCCTCTATCGTTTGACTACCAGACAGCGCGATCACACTCCTCCTGTTTAGTACTTAAAAGTACCAATTAGTCAATGAGAAAAATAAAAAATGAAAGATAAAAGAGTAGTAACGCAAGATTTACTACTGATAAATAGAAAAACAGTAACATCGCGATACTTGGAAATTTAAAACACTGAAATTGAGGAGCGCCATCGCACTATTAGGCACTTTTCGATTGGATTTCTCTATAAACGTATCACTGAAACGATTATTTGTGTAGCTAGAACGTTCCTGTTAGTTGATTCTTTTACTAACTAGTATATTTATTAGATTAACACATTGCAGGCGGTGGACTGTGATCCGGGAGAAACAAATGTTGAGAGCGGGAGACTGTATATCTCAGTAGTAAATTATCAAGTTATTAATTGTCAAGATTAGCAAGGCACGTGAGAAAACTGAATTTGTCCGCTACATGTTTGAAAAACGTGGAAAATCGCAGACGCATGCAATGTGTTAAGAGATAAAAAAATATTGGTCAATGTATAAATATAACTATACAGTAAGAATGATTATAAATTATTTAATTTCAGAAAAATATAGAATACCTAAAATTGAATATACATATGATTGAATTAATTGATTGAAATTACTAAAATCATTATGCGAATAGACGTGCTTGTTACCATCGAACAGTTAATCTCGAGATGAAACTAAGAAAACTGATACGCAGTATACAAGATCTAACGATTTTCCGTAGAATACATTAAAGCTATGAGAAGCTAATGGAAGCTAAGTAAAACAGAAAATATTCGATTTCTTGATAATTGGTATCACAGTAAAAACACATGACATGAAAGAATCGTGACGTAAGAAAAGGAAAATGAAAAATGGGCCAATCTGCTTTCAGCGAACTACTATTACCGACTACTGAGAAGTTGAATCTTTTATTGGAAACAAGTTTTAATTGTTTTAAGTGTTCGTTTAGACCAGTTGATACCTTGCTCGAACCAACGGCAAAATGCTGTTTAAGCATAAGTTATTTTCGACGAAGGCGGTTAAGAAGATAAACCTCAAGTACCAGAAAGAAATTCTGTAAAAAAAGAAAGAAATTCTCTAAAACGGCATCAATAATTACTTCTGCTGTGAAAATTAAAGGAGTGATTTATAATATGCATCAAAGAATTCTAAAGCTGGCTAACAGTTACTATGTTAGCCACGAGACAGCAATTGTTGCGTACAACGTTATCTATGCATACTGCTATCGAACACGCTTCGAAGATTTCTCGTTGCCTCACTCGGAAATCTGAGACGCAAGAAAATTTCAGCAGATCGGAAGACGTTGTTTCCAGTTGCACAATCAACCTTGTAAATAAAGATTGTAAGGAAGAAGTTTCGTAGAGTGAATTTTATGGAAGAAAATATCGCCGGCACCTATTTTTTCATCGATCTCGGAATCTGGTTGCAGTATATTGGTCGCAGCATTCGAATATGATCAATTTATCAAGTCATTTCGGTCAACGTCGAATTAATCTGTGTTCATTAAATGCAATTTCTTTAAACTGAAGAAATGATTAGATTATTTAATTCTATAGGAAGTCGTGGGGATTCATGCACTCTGCTGCTGATACTAGAATTTAGTTTACGTATGACTGAGGAGCAATCGTTTAATTTTATTACTACTATTACTTTTGTTTTTATTAGATAATCAATGGTTTTCAGTGTGGCAACGAGCACATCTTTTCTACGAAGAACATGTTCTGTTTCTAGATAATTTCAGTAATAGCGTTCTATCTACACAAATGCATTTCCTTCTGACAACAAACGATTTTGTAATATCAGAGTGATACGATTTATTTTTTAAGGTTGCATATAAATTGATGTGTTGCTTCGGGAGAGTGCATACATGTTAATAATTCACTTTTGCCGAATACTCTGTAATTATAAATCACAAAATCGTGAAACACAAACAGGGTTGTTCATTTTTAACTAAAAAATTATTTTTATTATAATTGATGTACGTCAGATGGCCGATTTTTGTTTAATTATAAGTAGTATTTAGCGAGTTTTACAGACATCATATACATTTACGCCTAAAAATTATTATACTTTAATTTCTAAAATATGTATCGCGATCTGTTACACTATATCTGAGAAAAAATTCATTATACTTGTGTATTTATTACACTTTACAATTGTAGCATAATATATTTTTTGCCGTAAACCCATTGACAATGAATACGCTTTTCGAGACAGCCGACCCAAATAAAATATATTTTTTCTTCAATTTCTATTAGTTTCTATGTACAGTACGTAAGCATTCACTTTGGAATTATCAGTGATATTAGTGGAAATCAGGAATAGTCAAGTTAATGAAAACCGAAAGAGTAGGAATCCACAAGTTTGGATAATAACTTTATTAATACAAATTATTCCTTTTCTTCTCCTATAATTCCATTGTAAATGCATAGGAGCGTAAAATAATCGTATTTAATGTTCTCTGGAATAATTTTTAGCGGCGTAGGCACACGCGTTGGTCTTACAAAATATTAGATAATAAATTAATTAGATAATAAGATAATTAGATAATAAATTAGATGATAAATTAGATAATAAATTAATAGCTAACAATACATTTGGTGCAATGTTAGGCTCAAAATTAGATGCGTTAAGGTTGGTGCGTTTAAATGTGTGTATGTGTATGTTATCGCTTCCGCTTTTAAGGGGAGATCTTAACGGAGGCGTAAGTATTATCGCCTTTTTTATTTTCTATGACCTCCAATGACTTCATGTTACAAGTCGTTGAACTCGTTTTAAGATGCTCTATCGTATTACGGAAAAAAATATACCAATCCATTTAAAAAAATGAACGTGATCTTTCTACATACCTCCACTTAGAAAAAAACTATTTTCGCCAACGGATGGGCCCCTTTATAGTGTACAATTTTATATAAGCAAAAATTTCTGTGAAACTTATAGTTTTGAAGATATCTGAGGTGCTAATAGTTACTGCCCAACCCTGTATATTACCTATTCTCTTTTTTAACTTTTACAGCCTCTTCCACACAATATAGTACTACAACAAAAAAAATATATATTATAGAAAATTACAAAAAGTATAAAACATAATTTTAATTATTCTATTAATATGTATTACTTATTCACTTCTTTAACTTTTACAGAATCTTCTACACATATCTTTTTGCCTGCTAAGAAAGAGAGAAACAAAAAAAATGAAGAGCAAGTGAAGCTGAAGTTTAGATGGCTCTGCGAACTGGATTTTAATTACGCGCATGCGTATTAAATTCTATGTAGCACAAGATAGTGCCAGTTGCGCTACTGTATACTGTGCTTGAGTAAAGGGCGGCATGGCAGAGCGAGGCGCGGCTCGCGCTTAACACACGCGTTTGACGTTCACTCAAGCGTATCGCAACTTAGAATTATGAGTATTTACGGAGATCTGAAGAACTATGTGTTTGTTGTTTGCGTATGTATAGTGTGTGTTATGTACTTAATTCTACGACGGCTTTATGAATATATACTTGCGAAGTAAGAATAATGGTAAGATGATGTAGGTGATGCAGTGCTCAGTGATTTGGTTGTGCGGCTGGAGACTGCATTTCTCCCAGTTCTAAAGTTATGACGCGGTCGGGCTGTTTGCCCGTGTGCAGAGTCGCTCGTTCCAGGTACTTGGATGCGGCTGGTAGTAGATACATCGGAAGTTATAACTTCATTTTAGAGATTTTTCCGGTTGGCTGCCATATTTCGAGATCGTCCTTGACGGATGTGCTGCGACGGTCTCGCTTCGTCCCTGTAGGATGACCTTCGTTGGAATTGCTTTGACTCGATGGCCTGGTTCTTACACTGGATGCACTTACATCACTGTTGCTACTCTGTTTAATATTCTTTGGATACGATTTATAAGTTTTTTTACTTTTCGCGTTAACACTTTTAGCTTATTTGTATCTACGATCTTATATCTACCTCTAATATTTAATTTCGCATTGTTATTATTTAGAATTTCGACGATTCTGTAAGATCCCACATATTGGAACTGAAACTTGTGCTTATTGGGTTCCCTTATGAAAATCCATTGTCTTGCTTTGAATTTCTAAACGTTTACCTTTTTATCATAATAGAACTTTGCGCGGCGTCTTGCCTTTTCGAGATTCTCCTTTGGGATTTGCTGAGACTTGGTGATTTTATCGTTGAGGTTAATAAGGTAATCTGAATACGTTTCATTGTCTGTGTTGTCTTGAAACGGAGTATCTGGCGGAACCCTCGCAATACGGCTAAACACTGATTCGTGAGGCGTATACAGCGTGTCCTTGTGGATGCTGGTATTATAGGAAAGCATGGCATATGGGAGCTGTCTTTTCCAATCGTCACTAGTGTAGATGAAGTCTTAGAGGTACTTCGCGAGAACGTGGTGGGAGCGTTCCACCAAACCGTTGATTGTTGGGTGGAAGGCTATGGATTTGTATTGTCTTATTCTAAATTTGATCGCGATTGCTTTAATCAAACTGTAAATGAAATTGGAACCTTGGTGTGTTAAGATGCCCTTTGGGTAACCGAATCTGCATATAAAGTCGGTTATCAATGCGTCTGCAATGTCTGCCGCTGAGGTTTGTTTCAAAGGTATGGCTACGGAGTACTTAGTTAAGAGGTCCTAGATAGTTAGGATGTTTGGACCCATTACATCCATAAAAATGTTGTTGAATGCACATCCTGAAGTGTCTGTTAAGGTTAGAGGCTGTTCTGTCTTGACGCAAACTAATTTTTATAACTGACAGCTCCTGCATTTGCTAATATAGTCTTGAATCTATGATCTCATGTTCGGCCAATAATATTTTTCTCTGATTCACGAGTAAGTTTTATTCACACCTTTATGACCTCCTACGGGTGTGTCGTGATTTACCTGAATTATTTTTAAGCTCTCCTCTTCTGGTGGAATATAAATTAAACCCTGGCATACTGCTAGCTGAATTGGTTGTTTGTAAAATTAATCCTGTAACGCTCTCTGAATCTGAGACCAAGGTAGTGACTCGATCGAGGATTGTGCTATACTAAAGGAATTTAATTGGAATTCGGTAATTACGTCTAACAATGAGCGCAGTGACTCTATTACAATTTGTTAATAGATGGATTGGCTTTCGTGTTCTATTACGGGTAGCTGAATTTGATAATAGTCATTTATCTTCGTTACCCTGGCTCTCGCGACGTTCATGTTCTTTTTATTAAAGAAAAATTTTCCGGATTTGTTAATTTCCTTGGTGCCCATGTCGTATGAATTGCCCGATTGTGTAATAAAAACTACATTGTTGTCGTGTCTAATCGCTATAGTGTCTCTAGTGAATTTAAAATATAGTTCATAATGTACGTGTTCGTCTGTCGTTGGTGTATACATTTCGGCTTTGTGCTTAGAGTCGGTAATGATGGGATTGACTTTCGTGTAGTAGGAACCTGTGCGAGGTAGTTATCGTCGCAGCTCGGAGAAGGTGGAGGTGCAGGAGGAGCTACGGGTTTTTTCCGTTGGTGGCGTTTCGGCAGTGATCAAATATATCCTCGTCGAAAGATGATTGGGTGATAAAAGGGATTTTAATTGGATTACGAGAAAGTGCGTCTGCATTTAAATTAGTTTTTTTGGTTTTATATACCATCTCGTAGTCGTATTCAGCTAATTTAAGCCTCCACCTCACAAGAAGGCTGAATGGATCCTTCACGGAATTCAGCCACACCAGTGGACAATGGTCAGTAATTAGTTTAAAGTGGTTGTTATAGATGTGCGGCCTAAAATGATATACTGCGTAAATAATGGTCAAACATTCCTTTCAAATTGTAGAATAATTCTTTTCGGCGGAGTTTAAAAGTCGTGATGTGTATGTGATCGGTAAATTGCGGCCTATCGGTCTCCGACTTAGGACGGAGCCTATAGCACCCGCTGATGCGTCGGCTGTAATTACGAATAGTAGTTTAAAATTCGGGTACTGTAGGATAGGCGCCTCACATAGGGCGTCGCGTAATTCCACAAATAGATTCTCTTGTTCGTTTCGCCAGATAAATTGAACATCTTTCTGCAATAGGTTAGTTAACGGTTTTGTAACGTTTGAAAAGTTAGAGATGAAACGTTTATAATATCTTGCGAGACCTAAGAATTGTTTTATTTGTTTTGGATTGGTCGGATGGGGAAAATTTCAAACAGCGCTTACTTTAGCGGGGTCTGGTTTTACGCCACTCTCGCTGATTATGTGTCCGAGGTAACTCACTTTGCGTGTAAAGAACTCGCACTTATCCGGCTGAAGGACCAGATTGGCTTCTCTCGGCCGGCGCGTAATTTTATGGTACTTGACTTGGTGTTCCTGGAGCGAGTTTGCATTTATGACGATATCGTCTAAATAAACGAAAAGTTCGTTACCTTGCAGTCCCGCGAGCACCGTGCCAATCAGCCGTTGGAACGTGGCGGTCGCATTTTTTAAACCGAACGGCATCCTCGTAAACTCGGAGTGACAATACGACGCGCCAACGTTTATTCTCTTGCGAATCTGCTTTTTTTCGGGACGACCCATAACAACGAGTTGTAGGGTGATTTCGAGTTTCGAATGATACCGTTTTGCAAGAGTTTCCGTACCTGGTCACGAATTTCTTCTTTGTGCACAGGGAAAACCCATATTGTTTGACATTAATCGGTCTATCGTCGGCCGTCGGAATTTCGTGGGTAGTTGCTGTCGTGTGTCTTAATGCGTTACCTTCGATATAAAATAAATCTTGTGTTTTTTTTTTTACTAACCCGATAACATGTTGCCTTTCCTCATTGTTGAGTTGATTTAGCTTTAATAATTCGGTTATCGGTTCTAATCAGAGATTTGGCGCGATTACAGAGTGGTGTAATGAACGCTTGTTTTCAAACGGTCTAGGTTTTATGGTAGATTTTGCGATTTGCGCATATGTTAAAATTTTCGTGTTTGTAGAGCGAAGAGGAGGTTCGTACCCGGGATACGCTGCCGAACGCGAACCTGAATTTAATACTTTTCCCTTTTGGGACGAGCTGGACTGTGCGGTTTGGACGATACTTGGATCTGGGCTTACGTTGGATTTTGAATCAGAATACAGAGTGGATTTAGAAAAGACCAGGAAGAGCACGAAGCTCTCTTCCTCGGGTAACAGAGACATGACTTGCACTGGTTCCAGCTTCATGGCAGGTAAAACGATTTTGACCGTGCTATTGGTCGAGTTAATTACTCGCGTAATCGCTTCACCTTCATTAACTTTTATCAGCGCGTTTCAGGGCCTTCAAAAAGGCTTTTTCTGAGGTGTTTGAAATATACTTCGACGAGGACGAGACCTTTTCGGTGATCTTTGGAATACTTTTCAGCGGAAAGTGTTACCTTTCGACGTTTTTTGATGGTTTTCCGAGCGGAACCGGGGAAGGTTTGTTTTCGACACGTTCGATCTCACATTTGAAAGAGATTGCTTTCCCGTGCCATTTGATTAAACCCTTTGAAAATGATATCTTCGTGTCGGCACAGAAACTGGAACCTAAAATACCGACTGTTTCTGACGGGTCGATGCGGGCGAGGGAGAAAAGCGCGGAATGTTTAATAATATTTATTTCACCACCGGTGTCGATCATAAATTCGGTGGGCTCAATTAGCGCAATCGAAATTAATACGACGCTCGATGTGTTTGTCTTTCCCGTTAAATTTATTGCGGCATCGGTTCCACGATTTCTGCAGGGGTGTTGTTCGTCGCGAGAGAGTGAATGTTTGGGTGGGCCTCGCGTCCTGTTTTTGTGGCGCGGCGGGAGGCCATTGTCGTTTCCCGAATTTCGTGTGTTATTATAATATTGACGCTTCTGGCATTCATCAATCTCGTGACCAGGCGTCTTACAGTATCTACAGTATGTCTGGGTGGGGGTGCACCGTAAACTACAATACGCGTTCATAGGTGTCGGGCGGCCCGTTGGCGCCTAGTATCCAAGAATAGCGATGGTCCCGGTGATAAGGTTACAGAGCGGATGATGCGAAAACATAGCCTCTTACACCTTAGTCTCGCATCAAACCTCCTAGTGGCCCCCCCGGAATGTGCCGTAGGTGGATGGCCTACGGCATTCAGATTGGTGCAGGTCGGGGAGAGTGCTCCCAGGGTCTGCCCCATCGCGGGCCCTGCTCTCCTTTCATCGAATATGAATGGGACGGTTGGAATCTCACACATTGACTTTAACACTTATCCATTCAATTCGTAGAACAAAATTCCTTACGCCGGCTATGAGTCAAGACTAAAAGGGGTCCTTCCTCAAAGAGAGCGACTAGCAACGATGGGTGTTGCTATGTGCAGCCACGATTATAAATAAGCGGATGGGTGTGCTTGCATGCCCAAATGACGATAACAGTGGTGCCGTATTTTCCTAGCCCCGGACTGAAGCAGCAGGTCCGTTGGGCGGCTAGGATGGGCATTATTAACTTCTTTTGCGTATGCCCTAAGAGGCGAGGTAGCATGCTCGAGTCCCCTTCCGGGGCCGGGTTTAGAGTAATCTACAGTATGTCTTTCGCGCTGCAGGTGATCGCGGTTGCTCGATAACGGGTCTCGAAGACGGGGTATACGTACTACGAGCGTTAGCGGTACGCGGATAATATTCACATTGAGTGGTCGGCGGTTGCCGCGGCGGAAGCGGCCTGGATCGGCAATCCTTCGCATGGTGCTGGGATTGTTACAAATTGAGCAATTTTATAATCGATCGTGTGTGTAATCTATAAGCTGATAAACACCACTGCGCTTTATGGAACATTACAACTTAGTAACTTTGAAAAGTAGATCTGAGGAGCGCCTCGTGTTGCATAGAACATTGGAACTCAATTACTTTGGCACGTAGACGCTAGGGGCGCCATCCTGTTGTATTAATCTGTAGAAATTGCATACTTTGTGGCGTCGAAGATGATATGCACTATTTCGTTGGTCAAAACTTAATAACTGACTTACTTTGAAAATTAAAACTGTCAAGCTCCATCGAGTAGGCTAAAATATTAGTATTCAGTTACTTTAGCACATACACACTGCAAGCGCCATCCTGTTGCATGTATCCATAGAAATGACATATTATCAAATGTAGAAGCGGATAAACCTTATTGCGATTTATAGAAATTTACGACCTAGTTAGTATTAATTGTAGAACTGAGAAATGGCATCGCGTTACACAGAACGTTAGAACTCGGTTACATTTGCATGTAGTTAGTGGAAGCGCCATTCTGGTGCATGGTTCTGTAGAATTAACATACATTGATGTGTAGAACCTGATAAGCACTATTGAGTTTTAGGGAATTTTACAACCTACGTACTTTTAAAAATAGAACTGAGAAGCGCCATCGTGCTGCATGGATATTTGGAAGTCAATTATTTTGACAATTTGACACTTAGAAGGGCTATACAGTTATATGGATCTGTAGAAATTATATATACAGTAATGTAGAAACTAGTAAGATTAATTGCTTTGTATAGAACCTTACAACGTCCTTGCTTTGAAACATAGAACTGAGAAGTGCCATTGCAATGCATGGACCTTTTGAAGACTATTACTTTGACACTTTGACGCTTAGAAGCACTATGCAGTTAAATGGATCCGCAGAAATTACATACTATGTAACGTAGAATCAGGTAAGCATAACTGCGTTGTACAGAAATTTACTACTTACTTACTTTGAAACATGGAACTTAGATGCGCCATCGCGTCGAATGGACCTTTGGATGTCAATTGCCTTGACATGCTGACACTATGAAGCGCCATCTAGTTGCAAGGAACTGAAGAATTCACTTTCTTTTGAAGTGTATATACAGATGAACATAATGTTGTGCGTAGAAGATTATAGATTACTTACTTTGAAACGTTGAAATAAGATGTGCCATCGCATTGCGTGGAGCATTAGAACTGTATTGCTTTGACACGCAGACATTATGAAGCTGTGGCGAACGCGGTGTACGCGGCGGCGTTGCCGATTCCTCCCGGAGCGAGGACATTCTGGACGATACCGGCAACCGTTCCGTGGGCGCACGTGGCGACAAGGTAACCCATTTCCTTTTGGAGCTTCGTACAGTCAACACGAGTTTTCCCTTTCCCTCACGCATACGCTTACCAAGATAGTCATTCGATCGGTACGAGTTATCCACGCGGGCGCTCGTCTCCATGGCATGTGTATCAAATAAAAAACAAAGTGGAACTATAAAGTCGAGACGCGATTCATCTCCTTTTCGATCCCACAAAGTGATATCCCGTTGCATGGAATTGTAGAATTCACATTCTTTTGAAGTGTAGAGGCAGATAAGCATAATGCTATGCATAGAAGGTTACAGCTTATTTACTATGAAATATTGGAATGAGATGCGCCATGGCATTGCATGGAACATTAGAACTCTGATGCTTTGACACTGACTGGGACGACACTCGTATGTCGGTACTATTAAAGCACCGCGATATAGCACACGAGTTACACGGCTATCAGCTCCTATAGTTACACGCGTGGTAGTGGCGTAGGCTGACTAACATACCACTAATGGGGAAGCTGTATACATAAAAATTATAAACAAATATGAAAAATGACTAAACAAAGCAATTTATTTATCTTGATTCCAAAATAGATACACCGGCGCGAAACAAAGATATAAGTGCTAGATTTTATTTTTTTTATAAGCTAGTTCAATTCGGCGATTTTTTCCATAATGTCGTTAATTACTGTACCATAAAAATATATACATTTATGTTATATATATTTTTTTCAACTCGTCATTACAAATTCATGCAATTGTTATTTAAGCATGTTATTTAAGAAATTACACAAGGCGAAGTTAGGGACACAACAGCATGAATTTTTATTTTATAAGTAATATTTTATTTTATAAGTAATATTTTATTTTATAAGTGATATCTTATTTTATAAATAATATTTTTAGTTTAGGGCGGGTTGAAAAAAATATATATGACTCTTTCAATAACTATAAATATAGGAAAACAACTATCAAAATATCTATCAATACTCATATGTTGAACATCTACTGACATCTAATGATTTTAATTTGTATGAAAGTACAGGTTCCCCATTAGCAAATGTGACCCTACGTCATTGCTGAGAAGATTCATGAATGGAGCGATGACACACGTGTCACGATGATGCTGGCTCTGCGCGATTCACACGGTGTATTACGCTAGTCTAGAACGTGCTGGTAACGCGTTCTGGCATTTTAGTTAACGAATCCGATCAGCTGACACTCCTCAGAAGTGGCAATATAGTGGCGGTATAGTGTCGCCATCTTGCCGATTATTATCTGGGATGCTTTTTAGAGCATTATTCGGAATTGAATTTGAACACATAGCTACTTCGTCGCGAATTTGTATGTACATAATTATACACGACTGCATAAAAACGATATCATATACTTTTATCATCAATGTGATATAAGAATATAAAACGAAGAACTATCCACTCTTATCTGGAGTAAAAACAATGTTTGGTACCCACGGTTCGTTGTAGAATATAATCAAGCAGTTAATATATCAAATCACAGCACATAATAAATCACTGAAAGTGTAATGATATGAATAGTAAGAAAAACATATTCATTTGTTAGATGTTTATAAATTTAAATTTAAAGGACCAATGTTACATTTAATAAATTATTGTTTAACAAGGTTATTTAATGTTGTTTCAAATGGGCGTGGAAAACTAGCTGATACTTCTATCAATGTAATTTCATTTCTGCTGGATACAGTAAAAACATGTTTGCAATCGAAGCAAGATTTCATTAGATCGGGAGCATTTTCCAAACTTTAGAAAGAGATGCTACACTAGCAGCCAACTAGAACCAACTACTACTATAGTTGGTTCAGTGCCAGGTGGTAAACATATACAACAAACAAAGCAACGTAAACTGATACAAAATGTTCAAGATTATATAAATTAAACTATTACACTTTCATAATCTATGTAGCGTTTCTGTTCTTGTAACTTAGAAATTGAATTGTAACAGTAGAATAGAATTGTAACTTAGAAAGAGTCTTAAGAATTTAATGCAATGTAAAGAAGTTCTGAAGTACAGAAAGCAGGCCTTAATCTCAGGTAAAGGAACCTTGGATCTGTTGTATTGTGGTTATCGGAGTACTGTGTTAAGGGATACGCCATTCAGTTTTAATTTTCGAAGCGAGAACAATTCAAAAAAATCTGGAGTTGACACATTAAAAGAAAAATTCTTCCAGTGAAAAATGCTGTATACAGTGCAATAGCAGCTTTACATCTCTTTGATATTCTACAGAAATTCTTATACCATTTTACTCAATTTACTTGAATCGTAACTATAAAATCTATTAGGTGGTATTTCTGCAACTGCTACCACACACACAAATGCACACACGAAATCCATCAAGATTAAAGATACTGTGTATGTATTGGAGGATGTGTACAATAAGAAAGGATTATTACATGGATAAATTGTAGAATTCCATTTGTAATTGATAATTAGATTGTAAACATTTATATGCTTTTATTAGAAATTTAAATACGTCAAAATTGCAGCACGCAGGTGTGTAAATATCTCTTTGCGATCTCATTTCATTTTGGCAGTTATACATAAGTATTCATCCAAGCTTAAAGATTGATAATCTTTAAAATATAAAATAATTATGAAACTTTAGACTTTTTGCTGGCGTTGGTCTAATTTATCTTTTACGGAACTTCTAAAACAGCTAGAACTATAATAACAAAGTACTTTATATCTTTCCCCATTGTTTCCAAAGAAAATATTAAATATGAATAACTATGTTCAATTTATTATAAATGTACGAGTAAAGTTCAATCTGCTTAAATGAATATTAACAAACGCGATTTATTTAATTTTTATCATTTAGCGTTACAAAATATATTTTACTTTAGTTTTTTTAATATTTTTAATATTTTGTATTTAACATATTAAATTTTTACAAAAAGTAACAAAATTTTTCCTTAATTAGTTAATATGTCGTTTTTTTTTAAGAAGACGGTATTTAATTTTTCAAAGTAAGTTTCTACTTTAAATTGATCATTAATTTCTCTAATTTCATTACTTTTCGTAGATCACTGCTAATTTTTCAACTTTCCCACATCTTTGTTGATACAAGTTTTAATTCTCCGAAAGATATAAAATATTATGTTATTAATAAAATTATTTTGCATTTTTAATTAATTTGAACGTAAAAAATATTTTTTTAATGAAAAAGCATTGCAAGAAAATTTTGAGAATCCATTGTTAATCTTGTATCTAGTGGTTGACTAGGTTCTCCTCTCCCTGCCGCTTTTTTTTAACATTTTTAAGATTAAACCAAATGAGGGAAACAGGGGCGGCCGCGGTGCACAGGCCCGCCTGGTGGCCGGTCTCACCGCACCTGTAATACAGGTGAGACCGATCCACCTGTGCAGTGCACCGCTGCTGTACGTGGCCTATTGCCCAGCAGCGGTAGCACTGCTCCGGGCGGGGTTTTAACACCATAACTCGTGCATCATCCAACCCCACCCGGATACGGCCGGCAGCGACCACTTTTTTGGCCGTTGCCAGGGGGCACTGCGCCCAAAGGGTGCCGACCCCTCTTGGTGAAGTCCGGATTGACCCGGCTCTTCTACCCGACACCCTCTGGTGCCGGCTATAACCTCGGCCACCTCAGATGAGGTGACTGCGTCATCCAGGCCGATCACCCGTCTTGCTTTTTGACCGGCCTGGCCACCGTTACGCCGTCGCCAGCTAACGCCTCCTACATTTTTTCCGCCAAGGCCGCAGCCTTGGCTTCCTTCTCTGGACCGGCAATCTCCAACAGGAGACCGCCTGTTCTGGACTTCTTGGGGCGGACAGAATCCTCCTGTAGCGGCTAGCATCGAGGTATAATAGAAGACCTTTTCCGCTATAAGCAGCTAGCACGATTTATGGTATGCGCACAAATAAGTTACTTTTGAGAAGACGTCCTTAGCGAACTTTCTCCACATGCTAGTTGTAAATCTTAGTCGACGACCTCAGTAACACACGCGGACTCCATAAACCGAGGGTTTCCAAAAAGGGTCTAGGCCTACGGTCAAGAGGCTACAGCCTTGACGTGAGAGGAACCAGACCCAGCGGAAACCCCGCTACATTGCCAAATGTTAAAATAACAAAATGCCCCCACTATACCTGCTGCCGCCCTTCCAAGCAAACGCGCTAAGGGCGCAAGAAGAGGCGGCACCTAGATAAACAAATACGTGATTGGCTAAGGTCGAAGCACAGACTTAGCCAATCATGCAACGGAAAGAATTTGTACAAACGCGGCTGCACACGAGGGAACCGAGAAAGGCACAGTTGATCTCGAGAACGAAACGAGTGTAGACGCTCCAGAAATAAAAGTGAACATCCTACGAACTTAGTCAGATCATTCAAATAACCAACCTCCTCCACACTCCCCGACATCAGCCAACTTTACCCTCTGCCTGGCAGCCACCATGATATCACGGTAGGTGGCTTTGCTGCCAGGCAGAAGGGTCAGCGCGACTGCCGCCATGCGTGGCAGCCGCCCAAGCTTCAGCTTGTCATCCTTTTTGGTCGCCTGGGCCTTACGTGGAGGGACAGGGGCGGATTGGTCCTTTTTGGCTGCCCTAGTCGCCTTCCTGCCCACCACCTGGGCCTAGGTTCCTTCCTTGGCAGCACCAGTCGTTGATGTTGGTGCTGCTGGTGCTACCGCTGCACGAGATTTCGCTACCTGGCGAGCCAACAACAATCTTCTTTCAGCCCCAGATGGGGCCTGTTTTGAAGCTAGAGATGGCTTAACTTTGGAGGTGTGGCGGCACTGGCCACTAGAGGGACAGCACCGTTTACACTTTTCTGAAAGTACTCGATGACCCATCCTTTTCAATATATAGAAGTTCTGACTAATATCCCAGCGTCTAAGGCAGGGCCTGCTAGGTAGCCTTACTGATGAGTCCACTAGCAGGCCCAGGACGAAACGTTCTTCCCTTCTCTTTTCCTTCCTTCTCTCCTCCTCTATTCTATAGCTAACCGAAGCAACGCCGCTTCAGAGGATACTCCCCCAGTACCTTCCCTCATGTTCTTCTTCTCCTTTTCCTTCGTGGTTTTCTCCTCGGAGGCCTGTGGTCTGGGACTATCCGAGGAGGAGACCCTCTTCTTCGTTAGTGGAAGGAGTTCCCTAAGAAACTCCTTCATTCTCTCATTAATTAGGTCCGCCACTTGTTTTAACGTGGCGGGCCCAGTCTCCTCCTTTAGTGCCGGGACACCTTTTTGTGCCGACACACTGCCCACATTCTTCCCTGGCGGGGCCGGTGCTGGCCCCGCGCGACTCGCAATCTCCAGGTCCGCCATCATAGACGTTGGCGGGCCTGGAGATCGCCTCTTCAATTCTCTTACTCTTCCCTGCAGGCGCTGGTTCTCGGCCTGTAGAGCCTCCATCTGCGCCTTAAGCGCAGCTATATCTTTGTCCGGCGATGTTGTTGCCGGATGTTGCACCCTCTGCGACAGCTCGATTGCTGCCGTTCTCAACCTCCTGGCACTCATGCGGAGAACTCTCTGTATCGTGCCTTTAAGATTCCGCGACTTGGCGGCGGCCAATTCAATCTTGTCGGCCTCTTCTAAGGCCCACGCTCCTAAGTCGGCAAGAGGCTTATTTCTAGCCTTTTGCAGGAATTCTTCCATTTCGGGCACGGGGTTAGATGATTCCCCAGGTGGTGGTGGGACACCCGTGCTAGCCTGGATATCCAGCTCCAGGCCGACCTGTTCCGCCTCGCGCTGTGCCTGTACATAGGCTCTTTTGGCCTCAGCGAGGCTCACATAATCCCCAGTAGTAGGGGCCCGTTCTCCCTTCTTTAACTTGGGGCAAGGCCTCTCCAAGTCAAAGATGGATCGTACGGATCCGACCGAAGTGTCGGAGTCGTAGGAGACGTCCCCCGACTCCACCACGGCGCCTCTCTTCAGTGCAGCGTGCACCTTGCTCGAAATGGACTTTAGTCCCGAGCTAGCGACCTTCCGGACCCCACTGGTCCCCGCCCTCTCTTCGTACTCCCCCCCCCCTGTCACCGGTTTTTTAAATGGTGATAAGGAAAATGAACTTGCCATACTGTTCCTACGAGAGTGGTCGGAAATAAAAGTCGCCCCTGGCAGAGCCGCCATGCCAGGGGAGGGCTGATACATCCGGGGGGCGCCAGTATCCCCGGGGTTATTGGGGGTCGCTAGAGACCGGTGCACCCATCGCCGCGTACTACAGCTTGAGGCTAGGGACTTATTATAGAGGTTTATTCCCTCGTGGGCCGGTCAATGAAGGCAAGCCCCCCGCTCCGGCGAAACATAACCACCGGTTTACGGTATTACGACAGGGGCAACACCACCCCTGCCGAGCTATGGGATCCCGGGAACGCAACCCCCCATACCACGACAGGAACTGGCCGTGGCCCCTGGGAGGGGGACCGCTTCAACCAGTAACACTCCTCAACTTTGGGCCTTACCGACAAGGGAGGGAGGCCTGCCAGGATCCGAAGATTCCGCCGGCATTGCCCCAGAATATCACTGAGGCTACTAGGTATCCACGATCCCTGAAAGCCAGAGCCCCGTTAGCCACCGGAAAATTCCGGTGTCACCACATTCCACCATGAGGAGGTGGGGATGGCACATGTTGTGGCAAAAATGAAAAAAATTTAGAACCCAAACCCAACCTAACCTAATCTAACTAAATCAAACATAACCACACTACCATCTCGGTTCGGAAGCAACCTCCGCAACATTCCCAGGGATACGGCTATGCAGTAAGCCTTCCTCAGTTACGGAGTGGCACAGAACCGCACCGATTGTACATTTATTCACGTAATGTAATGTAATGATCAGCGGGTTCAATCGGAGCGAGTCCACATCGAATACAGGAGCGCCTTCGGCGAAATAAAAAAGAACAGTCGGAAAGGAATAAAACTTTACTAAAAGATCGTACGGAAATCCGATATTTCGACGCGCATCTAATATACATCTAACTAAAACGTAATTCGAAAAATACGAAAGATAAGAGGAAATATTCTCCAATATTTGACATATGTAAATCAACGGATGCGAGAGAGAGAACACTCGATCTCGGTGTAGCGAGACCGGGGCGCCATCCTGAAGTAATCGTATAACACCGGTTCCGGGATATTGTAGAGAGGGAATGTGGAGGGTGGAAAGCATGAAATAACAGCAATGTAACTAAATAGAAAGAAAGAGAAAATCTGTGGAAGCATTGCATTTATCAAGAGGAAATCCTAGGAATATCAAACAACAGATTATATACCATATCGAAAGGGCAAGGTACAACGAAATAGACAATATCGTGAGAGAAAATAAAAATATCGAGAAACTTAAAAAGAAAATAATAACTTAGATTGAACGAATCAATATCACTGGTCCCAGCAAGCTTAATGGAAAACGCATGACTACGAATCGGTTAGAGTATGAGATAGATGCTGGTCGCGATTCGAGTCGCCCTGGGAGTCCCCCACCCGCATCAAGGCAGGCAGTAGGATGGTAGAGGCCTGGTAGGGGCCTGCAGCCCCGCCCCCCAACTCCCACCTCCGGCGCGAGCGAGGCTGTTGTGTATATGCTGCTGAGAGGTGCTGCCGGCTCGCGATTCGGAATCAGCCCCATCGAATCCTGACAGAAGATTAAGGATAGGGAAATAGAGAAGGATAAGGAAAGCGTATATAAAGGAGAAAAAGGAAGCCTCGGAAGGAAGCACAGACACGAAACGAGACGCATCAGGAGCCGAAGTAAGGGAACCAAAAAAGAAAGAGCAGGATAATGGAAAAGCTACCGATAAGAATAACGTCTACACTTTCAAATAGAAGAATAGACAACCACACACCAGACCAATGACAGATATTTTGAGCGAGGATACGGCGAAGCAAATGACATATTAGAAAACGTTAATGGGAAACATGAGGCATAAAAGAAGCTGACATCGAACACTTAATGAAACTAGAGGCGAACGTTTACAGAGAAAAATGAGGCAATTGAAGGAGCAGGAAGTTTTCGAGAACAAGCAGCGAGATGAGGAAACGCAGGAAAAACGACAGAAATACGAAAAGATGGCATAAGAAAATCAAGACTGGGAGATATAATTCTGCAATTTAACAAGAAAACGGGTGTAGAGAACAAAATAGAGGAGATAAAAAGATCTCTGAAAAAAGGATTCGAAGTAAAGCATACGAGTGCGAGTATAATGCCCCAACTAAGGGACATATATCCGTTGGAATACCAGAGAAGAAATAAAGGAGGAAATAAGACGAACATTGAATGAAATCGAAGGAAAGGATAGCGGTATAAACATCAAGTTGTTAAAACAAACGTGGAGAGGCAACCAAGTCGCGTTAGTTGAGTGTGAACAGAAATACAGCAAAGAGCTGGAGAAGATAAAACGACTCAGAACAGCATTGACCTCTGTATGTCCCTCTAAGCTGTCCCTGCTAAGTGCTACCAAGAGTAGAGAGTATGCTTCAAGTGCCATAAACTGGGACATATCGGCAGAAATTGCGAAGAAGTCAAGGATAATAAGCAAACCTGCAGAAGATGCGGATTCCAGAATAGTACGATGATTGACTGCATCGCGAACAAACCAAAGAAATGTATCATCCTTAGCGAGGCAGGAAGTAGGAATCCATACACCAAACACGTTACCGGTGCTTTAACACGTTGAGTGCCACGCGGTTTTATAGCGACTTCCCCGTCAGGCCGCGTGCACAGATATCTTGGAACAGCAATGTTATTTCTTAGCCCTCAGAATGTCAGTTCAAGATTCAGAAAGTGACAATAGCGAAATTATTTTTGCTAAAAGGCGGCATAGAGTGCGCATTGTTTCTTCATCAGAGGATGAAGAAGAAAGGGAAAAAATTTTTACTTTTACTATCATATTTTATACTGTCAGTCACTGGTGACTGACGCGGCCTGAACGGAAATGTCGGTGTCAGTCACCGGTGACTGACGTGGCACTCAACGTGTTAATTGTCCGGTCTACAGAAAGGCCTTGATAGAAAAAAGACGAGAAACGAAAATGGAATTTAAAGTCCTACAAATCGATCTGAACAGATGCCGAATCGTGCAAAAAATCATGCAGAAAATGTAAGAATACTGATTGCAAAACGAGAACGGTGTCCTCGACCGGAATCATTCATGCAATGCTCGTAGGAATAAGAGTTATAAGCTGCTACTTCTCGCCGAACAGGAACGGAAAGTAATTGAAGAATATATAAACAAAATTGAGCTTAACATAGAAAAGGGAGAGAAAGCAAACAGATAATAATCGAAGGTGACCTGAACGAAAAATCAGTAATCTGGGGTAGTAAGAAGACCAACGATAGAGAGGAAAAGATCATCAAAATGGCTCTAAGAGACGATTTAATCGCGACGAATCCTAAAAAAGACTATAGATACTTTAAGAACGGAAACAAATCAAAAATAGACATAATGTTGATAGGAGTTGATAAGTTGCGTAGTAGAAGAGTTTGAGATATTTTCAGCGTCGGACCATCAATACGTACTACATACCTCCTAAAGTACGAATTACAAGAACAGCGAAGAGGGATTTGCAAGCCTCGATGGAAAGAAAGCGAACTGGGACGATGCAAATAAATGAATTGACTTATATAATATATAGATATTTATTTTTATTTAGAGGGGATGATCTAATTTTAAGTAACTACAATACATGATAAGTATAATCATATAAACCAATTTCAAATATTTAATTAAAACATCATGAAGTGATATGAAATTAGATAGGATTTTAGATGTAATGGATATGTTAAGGAGATATTGTATTTAGAATGAACTAAAACACAAAATATGTATTAATATTTATACCAATTTGAAATATTTACTTGAAAAATCATGAAGGCATGTGGCCCAGCGAGTGGGGGATTAACGGATCGTTGCGAGGAGCATCCAGTCCAGCAAGTGGAGACTCGCGTCTCATGGTGGGACTAGCAGCGCGTCTTTCGCGTTTAACTTATCAAATAGTATAATGAAATAGTATAGCATGAACTTACTGTTACGTGTGTGTTGTTCGTGTTTTACATTGTTAACGTGTGTAACTTGGATTTATGAATTCTTATACGCAGCAATACATTAGTCCGGATATAGTATATGTATAGTATATATATGTATGTAAGAGGCTCAAAGCTAGAATACAGGTTCAGGTAAAGTCAGCTCCCTGAACTTGAGGTGATGGGTTGCGGCTGCGCCTTCCAGCAGGACGGAATCCCCCGTGCGTGGTAGACAAGGGTGTTCATCTTTGGTGCGAGCGAGGCAGATATACTCATTACTACAACTGAGACAGTAGTGCTCGTCGGTGAGAGTGAAACAGCGATGCCTGGTGTGAACGAGTCATGTATACTGGTCGGTTCGAGTGACACAGCGGTACTTGGAGTGTGTGAGCGCATGCAAGTGTGGTCGCGTAAACGCTGCCGGTTGCCGGTGCTGTTGGCGTGCGCGGCAGGTTGCCTGAGTCCAGGGGTTGATGATGGAAGTGCGATAAGGCTCATGTGTGGAATGGGTGGCAGGCGCTGCGCACGACGTTACACTTAGAAGCGCCAGAGCAGCAGCAAGTAAGTATAATGCAATGCATAAAACATTACAAATAACTAACCTTGAAACGTTGAAATGAGATGAGCACACACGTTACATGAAGTATTAGAACTCTTATGCATTGGAACGCAGACACTACGAAACGCCATCACATTGCATGCAACCGTAGGATTCATAAGATTCGTAAGTATCAAAGAAATAGAGTTCTAATGCTTCATGTATCGTGATGAGACATTTCATTCCAACGTTTCAAAGCAAGTGAGTAGTAATGCCTTATGCAATGCAATATGCTCGTCTGCTACTCCTCTTCAGAAGAATCAGATTACGAATATTTCATGCAACGCGATCGCGTTTCATAGTGTCGGTATGCCAAAGCATTACAGTTCTTATGCATCATATATCGCGATAACGTATTTCATTTGAACGTTTCAAAGTTGGTGAGTTGTAACGTATTTTGCAATGGATTATACTTATCTGCTTCTACATTTCAAAATAATGTGAATCCTAACCTTCCTTACAACGGCATAGCGTTTCTACATATCTACGAGTCGATGCAATAGAGTTCTAGTATTTCATTCAGCGCGATGTCTCACCTCATTCCAATGTTACATGCTCAGATGAAATATTCTGTGCAGCGCGTTATGTTTATCTGCATCTACACTTCAAAAGAATGTGAAGCCTACACCACCTTGCAAGGGGATAGCGTTTCTAGATATTTTCGTGTCGATGCAATAGATTTCTAATACTTCATACAATGCGACGTCGCATCTCGTTTAAACGTTTCAAAGTAAGAAAGCTTCTAAACATAGCAGTATGATTGTCTGCTTCTACATTTACAGAGAATGCGAATTCTATATTTTCATGCAACGGGATAACGCTTCATCGTGACTGCGTGTAAAAGCAATGAAGTTCTAATGCTCCATGCAATGCTATGGCGCATCTCATTCCAACGTTTCAAGATAAGCAAGTTGTTATTTTCTATGTATAGCATTATGCTTATCTGCATGTATGCTTTAAAATTTTCTTTTCTTCTAAGCACCAACTGGCCAGGAAGCCTGTGACAGAGAACGAACTAAACATTTTTATTGGTGTCCTGCTTATATGAGTTGTAGCGCCCCTACCTGAAATTACATTATATTGATCTCAACAGGAAATGTATACGAACGATCGAATAGAAAACGCGATGAAGCGCGATCGGTTTATATCGATACATAGATATTTTCATTTCACCATTATTTCCACGGCTAGGACTGAGGACCGTTTGTATAAACATAGAATTACTGTTAACGCAATTGTCTACACTTTCAAAAATACTGTTGACACGTTCAGTGCTACTCCGATCTTGCTATACATCTCTCTCAGGCGGCAGCGCGTGAGCACTTGATGCCGAACGCTTGACTGATGGATATAAACAAACGATATCTTTGATACGTTGTATCCGTTTCGCTTGGACTGTCGAAATGATATAAACAATGCATTTGTATACAATGCATAAACATAAGATAATGGGATGGAGAATGCCAGAGAGGCTAAAGAGCAAATACGAGGTGAGAGTCATCGTGATAGAGCCACCGGAGTATAAAGACCTGCTGTAGCAGAGAGAATTCAGTTTTATTGTGACTATTTTGAAAAAGTTGTGGTATTCATCAACTAAAAATGTTGAGAGGAGGAACAGATAGTCACTCATCGAGTGAGCCATTTGTACCACGCAAATGTCGGCGTGTAATACCATTACCATCTTCAGATAGTGACAATTCATCTAGTAGTTCACTAAGGAATACTGAAACAAGTGATCCAAATGATTGGTTCGATCCGCGAGGCAACCAGCCAAACATTATACCTTTCTCAAGTCCCTATGGTGCCAAACTCGCTCATGAAGAAATGTAAAATTGTAGCACAGTGGAAGATTTTTACGGCCTTTATGTAACGGGTAAACTATTTCTACATATAAGCAAATAAACAAATATTTATGCGCCACAAATCGCATCCAAACGTGTTGAAAAGTGGGTGCCAGCAGCTAAGGACGAAATAAAGAAGTTTTTTGAACTGGTTTTGTGGACAGGATTAGTAAAGCTCTCATCTTTGTATCTGTATTGGTTTAAGAATCCATTGTTTATTCAAACTTTCTCGCGGAAAATTATGAGTAGAAACAGATTTCAAATTCTGTTGAGAATGCTGCATTTTACCGACAAAAATACTTAAATTGTGCTGTGATAATCATTACACATATAATCTTTGCATTTACACCGGCAAATCATTGGATAAAAGAAATGTATTTCTTTATCCAAGCTTCTTTATGCTGTAGCACCCACAAATGTTGTCATGAATTTATGCGAAAATGTGTTTCAGAAAGACAATCCTTTATACACGGATAATTATTATACGAGTGTGGATTTAGCAAACAAACTCATAACAAAAAATACGATTAAATGCATTTGGTTGGTACTCTTCGACCAAATCGAAAAGGCAATCTAAGTAAAGTTGTGACAGCCAAACTGTGACGCGGAGAAGTCATTGCTCAAGAGAACAGTAGAGGGATTACAATCATGAAATGGAAAGAAAAGAGGGATGTTTTAGTTCTTTCGATCAAGCATTCTGATGAAATGAAAACTGTAATAACAAGAACAGGGGTATCCTACAAACAAAAAATTATTATTGATTATAATAAAGGTAAAACAGCGATTAATCTGTCTGATCGAATGAGTGCTTACAGCAGTCCACTTAGAAGGTCACTAAAGTGGTATAGAAAACTGGCATTCGATCTTCTTTTGAATATTGCCGTCTTGAATGCGTTACATATGTTCCAAAATGTAACAGGAAGAAAGATGTCAATTACAACATTTCGAAAACAATTGGTAAATGCTCCCACACGACAATCACATGAGGAAACCCCAATTAGGGCCGATACAAGTAGACGAATTCACAAATTTCATAAGAAGGAAGGAAAAGCGCATAAAGTACGAAAATATTGTGTTGAATGTTATAGCACAAACACAAAAATGTACGGACGCCAGTTAGCGAGGAAAATGACAAAGAAAGTTACTACATACTGTAATATGTGCACATCACAGCCACATCTTTGTTTTAAATGTTTTAATAAACTTCATTAAATATTAGTATAAATTTTTTAATTGTCACCAATAATTTAACTCTTTAATATACCGGTCTCATGCACCGATGTCGATCATACAAGAAGTTCGCTGTCGGTCCCTAGAATCTACGTTGTCCAAATGAAACGTCGAGTGTCAGTCCCTGGGGACTGACGCCGCCTGAAAGGAAAGTTCACTGTCAGTCCCTGGGGACTGACGTAGCACTTAATGTGTTAAGCCCGGTAAAAATATTATAATCGATGAAATCACGGTTCCATGGCGAGGACGCCACAATTTTTGCCAATATATCCCAGGAAAGGGGCATATATGTGATATAAAACTTTGTAAACTGTATCTTCCGGAAGGATACACACATAATATTCTTATTTGCGCCCAAAATAATGCAACCAGAATAGAGAAAGCATATGCGCATGCTGTAGTTATCACATTGGAGGGTGAATTATTATTTGAACGCCGCGTATTATACGCAAATAGTTTACATACTTGTATCTCTTTGGCCGAGAAACTTCTGCAAAGGGTAACATTTATTTATGATACAGTAAAAATTAATAGAAAATTTTTTCCGCTGCAGGCTAAACGGAGACTTCAACGGGGTGGCTTTATGTATTTTCAAAATCGGAGCGGGTTTAAATTTTTGAAGTGGACAGATAGGAGGTCGGTATGCATACTAGCCACTTCTGAAAACCACGAATGTGTTATTGTCCAGGGTAGTAATAATAAGTTAAAGCCGGACACAGTGTTCCTTTATAACAAAGCTGAGAAGGGGTTTGACCATCCGACCAGATGTTTTCTTATCACAGTTGATTACGCAGAACAGTTAAGTGGAATAGAAAAATAATTATCGAAATAGTATGCTGAACTTCTCTCGTCAATACCAATTATATACATAGAAAATGGAGTACCAAAGGTATGAAAATAATAAACTTCCGCGAAAAAATTATTGATTATCTCCTCAGTACAGTGGATCATTACGGTGAACAATCGTCATCTGAAACTGAAGCAGTGCCCAAGAAACGTACACATTTTCTGCGGTCGTTCCAAGGATGCGCGAGAAAAACGAGACAGCGATGTAAAGAATGTTATAAACGTATGTCTAGAATAAATGTTAGGCAGTATACCGCGAATAAGGCGATAAAAGTAAAGACCTGTTGTAATTGATATAAGGGCCAACCGGAACTCTTCCCAACATGTTTTGAAAAATTACATAAAAAAATTAAATAATTATGTTAGGTTTATGATATTGATTTGTTATGTTTTAAATATTGAATGTCTGTTTATAATACTGAGAATTGAAAAATAAACTTATTCTGTACTATCTACTTTTTGAAACATAAGTTCGACCCATCGTGATGCACGCCGGCCCACGAAATAGACGCGTGTGACCCATCGGAGATGCACACTGCCTCACGGAACAGACACGTGTGACCCACCAGTGAAGCACGCCGGCGTCAACGTGCTAAACGTAGAAATTAGATGTACCGTCGCATTGCGTGGAGCATTAGATCACTACAGCTATGACAAGCAGATAATATGAAACCCCGATAATAAGAAACAATCGAATTTACATTCGTTTGAAGTGTAGATGTTGTTAAGGATAATGCGATACATAGAACATTACAACATTCTTGCTTTTGAACATTGAAATGAGACACTCCACCACACAGCATGTAACCTTCGAACTCTATTGCTTATACACGTAGACACTATATAACGCCAGCCCGATGCATTTATCTGTAGAATTCGCATTCTTTTGAAATGTAGAAACAGATCAACATAATTCAAAGCGTACAATTTTACGGCTAACTTGTTTTGAATCGTTGAAATGGTTCGCGCCATCGCATTGCACGGAGAAATAGAACACCATTGCTTTGACACACAGACACTATAAACCGCCATCCTGTTGCATGGAACTGTATAATTCACATTCCTTTCAAGAGCTCCAGCAAATAAGCATAGTGCTATGCATTGAAGATTCTAGCTTACATTCTTCGAAACATTGAAATGAGATGCGCCATCGCATTGCATGGAGCCTTAGAACTTCATTGCCTTGAAGCCCAGACCCTTTAAAGGTCCATCATGTTGAATGGAGCTGCAGAATTTACATTCTGATGAAATGTAGAAGAAGATAAGCATAGTGCTACGAATAGAAGATTACAGCATACTTTCTCTGAAATGTTGACATGGGATACGACCTCGCGTTGCGTGGAGCAGTAGAATTCTATTGCTTTTACACGCAGACACTATGAAGCACCATCCCGTTTCAAGGAACTGTAGAGTTCACATTCCTTTGATTTGTAGTAGCATACAAGCATAATGTTATTGAAGGATAATTAAATTATCTTAATTTAAATGCTAATCAATAATTCATGTTTAAAATGTTATGTACATGGAATATTCTGAATTGCGAGCGAGACCGAATGTACGGAGTTAATGAGTTTTTTCGTGTGAATGTTCTAAAACGATGAAGCTATTGTTCATTTGCAGTCTTTGGAGTTATATCTGAGTTGAAAGGAACTATTTAATGATTTACAAAATCTTGTAATTGTCTTTAATTAATAAGTTTCCTACAATTTTAGGGGCTCAGGCGTGGTAATTATCAAGAAGACATTCAAGAATTAAATCGGATACGTTCTAAATATTGGAATATGATCGAGTGTTTGAAGACAGAACGTCGGAGAAAATTCCTTGACGGTCTAGAACGTTCGAGAAGTTATTCATGCGACGCGAGTACAGATATGAGATATAGCGTGAGAACGAAAATTAAACGAGTAGAGACAATTCGAGTTTAAACGCGAGTGTCGAGTGAAAATTTTCAAATGAAAAATTTGAGTAAAACCACAGTTACTGCGCAAAAGGAGATATTAATGGAGCATAAGTCACCTACTGCTGGTTCGAAAGCTGAATTAATTTCCGGTTTGATGGATCTTGACCCAGACAGAACGTGGATAGATGACATGCTGAAAGAAGTTCGTGAAGATAATGAATGGTCTTGTACTGGTGCATCATCAAACGTGCAGTCAGAAATGAATCTACAGCAACGAGAAATTAGTTTTTTCTTAAAGGAAAAAGAATTAGCAGAAGATGAGTTAGTCATGTTGCGCCTTGACTTAGATGCAATACGAAGGAAATTACAGGTTGAGCAAAATTTGGAAAATGAGCAGCGAAGATCGACGCGTAATTTTGAAGGCGAACAATTAGATGTTGTTAGTGGCAGTGACAATATCTTGGCATTGAATAATGGCAATGAATGTAATGCTTTATCTCAATTTAGTCAGCCGCAAACGAATATTTCGGCAATTGCACATTTACTTGGTAAATTTGATGGCAAATCTGGTGATAGTGAAATTTGGAAGAAACAGATAAAATTGTTAAAGACGACATATAAATTAGAAGATAACGTTACACTATTACTTATCGGTATGGGACTGAATCGAAAAGCAACCGACTGCTGGAAGAGCTAAGAGTTACGTTTTATCATCCACAAAGCAAAATTGAAATAAGGAAGAAATTTGAAGAGCGATTATGAAAGAGGAACCAGAAATTTCATGAATATTTGCACGAGAAGATCATTCTTGGAAATCGAGTACGAAGAAATCCAATCAATGATGAAGAAATACTTGAATGTCTGATTGACAGCATCCCCGATTCAATGCTCCGGAATCAGGCGCGTATTCAACAGTTTACAACAACCAATCAACTTTCGAAAGCGTTTGAAAAGGTATTTCTTCGAGATCAAGGTTTGTCGAGTGTACAAATGTCAACAAAGTTTGAAAAGTGTGAAGACAGTTTCGACAGAAATGAACGAGAAGAGGTGGTAAATGTGGGTAAGATAAAAGAGTTCACCGGTAATATTGTACGATGTTATAATTGTGCTAGGCGCGATCATATTAGCGTGAATTGCCCAACGATAGATCGCGGTATAAACTGTTTTATATGTCAAGAACGTGGACATATTGTGTCGAAATGTCCCAAAAAATCTAAAGCGAGTGAAGAGAGCTGCGCGACATTAAGAGTATCGTACCGAAAGTGTCTCAAAAATGTTTTACTTAATAGATACGAGATCGAAGCATTAATAGGTTCAGGAAGTGATTTTAGTTTAATTCGCACAGACGGGTATATTAAGCTTGGTTCTCCGCAATTACGACGCAATTACATTTCGATGGTATAGATTCAAAGAATGATACGACATTTGGTGAATTTCAAGCAGAAATTACCGTAGATGGGCACTCATATCCGATTTGTATAAAAGTAATCTCCGATACCATTGTTAGGCACAAGCTGCTGATACGGATGAATTTCTTAAATGTAACCGATGTTAGCATTAGAGGTGGTAAAGTAAACTTTCGTCCATTACCAAAAGTAACGCGCAAAATTGTTGAAAGAAAAAATATTGTACCGCAAATATTTAAAATAGATGTAACGAGTGACGTGTTAGAAGTAAATTAGCGAGTGGTAATAGAATATCTTGTTAGTAATTCCAAGCCGAGTAAAACCTTTGAATCTGAAATTGCAATGAAATTAATATTGAAAGGCGAAGAGTTTATATATCAATCGACGAGACGATTGTCATCGTCGCAAAAAGAGATTGTTAATGTGCAGATAGAACAGTGGATTGCGGCTGGAGTCGCTCAGTTATCTACTTCTGATTATGCGAGTCCGGTTATTCGCGTTCGGAAGAAAAATGATTCGTTTAGATTATGTGTGGATTATCGACAAATTAATAAGAGGATTATTAAATATAGATATCCGTTACAATTGATTGAAGATCAATTAGATTAGATAGAAAGTATACAGCATTTATTGTACCAGATGGTCATTATGAATTCTTACGAGTCCTTTTTGTCTATGTAATTCTCCAGCAGTTTTTCAAAGATTTATAAATACCATATTTAGAGATCTTATTCGCGAGAGAATAGTTTTAGCATACATGGATGGTTTGATTATTTCATGAAATGATATTGAACATGGGATCAAAAATCTTAAAAGGATTTTAATTGTAGCGAGCGAAGCCGGTTTAATATTCAGTTGGGAAGAATGTTGTTTTGTGCAAACTTCTGTCGGATTCCTCGGGCACGTAATCAACAATGGTTGTATTCGTCCCTCACTAAAACTGATGTAGTCCGACGATTTCCAGAGCTGACAAATATTAAACAAGTACAAAGTTTACTCAACGGGTATTTTCGTAAATTTATTCGTGAATACCCTGTAATTGCGCGACCTTTGTCTAACCTTCTGCAAGCGAATGCTAAATTCTGCTTTGGACCGACTGAAAAGGAAGCATTCATACGACATAAACTTTTATTGAGTGAGAAATCAATGTTAAATTTATATTAAGTAGAAGTAGAGATGGAGTTGCATACAGATGCTTCTGCGTTAGGGTACGGAGCGATTTTATTACAAAGAAATGACGAAGATCAATCTTTTCACTCTGTATATTATTTTCTAGGGGTAAGACAACTTCTCCTGAATCTAAATACAGTAGCTATGAGTTTGAGGTTTTAGCAATAGTAAACGCGTTAAAAAAATAGAAGTTCATTTATTAGGAATTTCGTTTGTTATTGCTATTGATTGCCGAGCTTTTACTCTTACAACGATTAAGAAAGATGTTTGTGTGTGAGTTACGCGATGGGCATTATCGTCAGATGAATTTGATTACCGGATAGAGCATAGTCCAGGGAAGAACATGATACATGTTGATGCGCTTAGTAGAAATCCCCCTCCTTCGAATTTCCTAATCGATGAATCTGATGCAAGTCTTACAACACGTTTGTGGAAAGCACAGGAAGAAGATGAGTCTATAATTAAACTTCGAGATTTGGTACTTCAAAACAAGATGAATGATTATGTTCTACAGGGAAATTTTCTGTACAGAAAGTCTGGAAGTGATATTCAACTTGTAGTACCATGTCGGATGCAGATACATGAAATAAGGCAAGCTCATGAGTGTGAACATTTTTCTGTGGTCAAGTCTGAAGCTATCGTACGTAAAGATTATTGGATTCCAAATCTTCGGCAACAAGTTGAAAAGGTGGTAAGAAATTGCGTTGCATGCATCTTAGCCGAAAAGATGCAGGGGAAACAGGAGTGTCATTTAAATTCAACTGGAAAGGGGAATATTCCTTTTGATATATTTCATATCGATCATCGGGGATCGCTGCCGTCAACAAAAAAACGTATCAGTACATATTTATAGTGGTAAATGTTTTTACAAAATTTACATGGCTTTATGTCGCAAAATCTACTACTACAGCTGAAGTTTTGTCACGCCTGAAGATGCAAGCTACTATTTTCTGTAATCCGCGTCGAATTATTTCTGATAGGTGAACGGCTTTCACAGTAAATGATTTCAAGCAATATTGTCAAGAAGAAAACATAGAACATGTTTCAACTACAGCCGGAATTCCTAGAGCTAATGGTCAAGTTGAACGTCTTAATAGAACATTCATACTGTTGTCAGCAAAATTAGCTGCACCTAAGCCCTGTGAATGATGAAAGTGTTTAGAAGTAGAACCACAATGTTTGAAATCAACAATACATCGACGTATTGGCGCGTCACCATTTCATCTTCTCTCTGTGACACATTCGCGTCTTATAAGTCATCTTGACATCCGAGAAATACTTGCAAAGGAATGGATCGCACGTTTTCAAGATAAACGAGGTGAAGTACGACTCAAGCAAGGAAAAATATATCCAGGATCCAACAAGAGAATAGGTGAACTTTTAACAAGTGTAGACAAAAAGCTAGAATTTATCGTGAAGGAGAGCTAGTAAAAATTAAACGTATGCAACAGAGTCCTGGTCTAAAAATAGCTGATAAATATTTTGAACCGTATGAAGTTACACGAGTTTTACGCAATCAACGATTTGTAGTTCGAATGGTAGGGGAAGGAAAAGGAACGCTACAAACATCTATGTCAGCAGATACTATAGCTAACATCTAGTAGCAGATACTACTTTGTGGATAGAAGGAATCTATGATATTTATCTGAAATCGAAGACGATATGAATGAAGACATTCGGGCCGAATGTTCATGCAGGACGGCTGAGTGAAGGATAACGAAATTAACTTAATTTAAAAGCTAATCAATAATTCAAGTTTCAAATGTTAGGTGCGTGGAATATTCTAGAATGTGAGCGAGAGCGAGTGTGCGGAATAAATGAAATTTCGTGTGTGTTTTAAAACGATGAAGCAGTTGTTCATTAGCAGTCCTTGGAGTAATATCTCAGTTGAAAGGAACTATTTAATGATTTACAAAACCTTATAGGTCTCTTTAATTAATGAGTTTCCTACATTATGCATAGAAGGTTACAGCTTACTTACTTCGAATTACTGAAATCAGGTGGACCATTGCAATGCATGGTGCTTTTTGGAACATCGCTGATTTGCCACGCAGACACTGCGAAGCGCAATCCAGGTGCAAAGAACTCTAGCATTTATTTTCTCTTGAAATGTAGAAGCAGATAAGCATTATGCTATGCCTCGAAGTATACCGCTTACTTACCTCGAAACGATGAAATGCTATGCGCCATCGCATTGCATAGAGCATTAGTACTCTTCTGCTTTGGCACACAGACACCATGAAGCTTCATTTCATTGCATGGAACTGTACAATTCATATTTTTTTGAAGACCTGAAGCTGTTAACACATTGACAGCCATCCCCACGATAACGCGGGTTTTTGAGTATGTCACTTGAGCGCCGGCCCCGCGAAAACGCTGGTTTCTGTGTCTGACGCTTGTGCGCTGACCCTACGATTATGTGCAATTTTTTGCTGGTTTGGATATCTTGTACATCGATTTGTATGTACTTCTATGGTTATGTCGATCTTCATTTTTTATGCCCAAAACATAAAACTTATGCGATAGTTTAGAAACAATCAAAGCAAGAAATTCTAGAACAATGCATTCCATAGTCATTTTCTGTTTCGTACGCTTACGCTTCTAGTTTCCCAGTATGACAAGGTTTACTTTTTTGTAACTTTTTACCTACATAATATGGGTGATACTATTGATGAGTATATTGCTGATTCTCTATCGGATTATTCGGTACATTCAGAAGAATTTGATATAAAAGTCGAGGACAGCGATAGTGATGTGGATCCAAGAATAAGATCAACAGCCAATCCACTACAGCATTCAAGCGATTTCGATGATTCCAGTGATTGTATAATGTTTACAGAATTGTATAGTTACAGTGAAGAATGGTCAGATGTCGATAAAATTTCTACTGCATCAGATTTAACAGGTGGGCCGGGCCCAAAAATTTTTCCTGTTGATAACAAAAGCGTGAAAGAAATCGTCGAATTGTTTATTGGCAATGATTTGTTTCAATTAATGATCAATGAATCCAACATGTATTACCAGCAATATAAGGACAAGATGAGTGAGAGGAAGAAAATATCAAAGTGACGTGATATTACTCTAGTCGAGATAAAAAAATTTCTTAGTATAATTATAATGCTGGGCCAGGTAAGGAAAGATGTAAAAGATGATTACTGGTTCTTCGAATTTTACACGAGAAAACCATCGTTCTCCACTATAATGCTACGTAAGAGATTTCGCCAGATTTGTAGGGCGTGGCATTTCTCAAATAATCAAACAATAAACGGTTCTAATAAGCTCGCTAAGATTCAGCACATCCTGAGTTATTTATTAGATAAATTTAAATCTGTATACACATCCAGGAAAGAACTTTCGCTTGATTAATACATTATTCCATGGCGTGGAATATTGTCTGTAAAAACATACGATCCAGCAAAAATAATAAAGTACGGCCTACTTTGCCGTATGCTTCGCGAAGCTAGAACCAGATATATTACTAATATAGAAATGTACTGTGTGGAAGGCAATAAATAGGACCAGACTATTTTGTCATTACTTGACAAAAATATATATTTGGGACACCACTTATACATGGACAACTATTATAATAGCATTAAAACTGCAGAATTGCTCATGACAAATGGTACACGAGTTTATGGTATAATTAGAGCAAATAAAGGTATTCTTGAGTCTTTACTGCATTTCAGATTGAAAACTGGAGATTATAGACGCAAAAGAATGGGTGAAGTTTTAGTACCGCCGTGGAAGCCGAAACAGAATGTCGTACACATGGTTTCCACGATACATTCGGGAGAATTAATGAAAACAAATAAAATACACAGGAAAAATAAACAATAAATTGCAAAACCTTATTCCGTCACAGAATATAATAAATATATGACGGGTGCAGATTTGGCAGATCATTATTTGCCATATTACTCCATCATGAGAAAAACGGTGAAGTGAACAAAGAAGACAGTCTGATTTCTTTTACTGTTTAATGCATTTAGATTATATATTGAATTGAATGGCAACATTATAAAATATAAACAATTTTTACATATTGATGGACGTTCTTGGATCGAGGAAAGCGCAAATGTACAAGACGTACCAACTGATACCTCTATTATTACTCCTTCTAACAATTGAAGTCTTGTGCTTCTGTACATGTTCCTGCACCTCGCACAACGATATTTGAGAGCCCCAGAGACCTTCGGATCATATGAAGAATAATAAAGTTACCAGAATTCTTGGATCAGGGAAAAAACCGATTCGTACGACATTTTTTAAAGTTTGCTCTGTTGGTAAAAAAAGAAGCGAGAAAAGTTTTATTTGTGCTGAGTGCATAGTATCTTTACATCTTGGACAGTGTTTCGAGAAATACCACACTTGCTTCAAGTATTAAAACATTTGCCGTCTGTTTACGTTATATATATATGAAATAATCCACCATGAAATAAGAAACTGTATTTTTCTCTGTTAATATAAATTAAAAATTTCGATCATCTTTCTCCAATTACCGTTAAATTGCATATGATGAATATGCAAATAAAATGTTCTATTTGAAGAAACTATATAACGTTTTAAATATTTTATTTCGCTATTCAGTGACCTGAAACAAACGAATATGGCCGGCGGAAAACTGGGATTTAAGATGGCAATACGTTGCAGACGCTCAGGCTTTAAATATCTCTTAGGTCGCTGGTTATCAATGCGTTAAGCATAATGCAATGCATAAAATATTACAGCTTACATTCTTTGATTCGTTGGAATGATATGCACCATCCCATTGCATGGAACTGTAACGTACACATTCCGTTAATGTGTAGAAGCAGGTAAGCATATTGCTATGCATAGAAAAATACAGTTTGCTTACTTTGAAACGTTGAGATGATATGTGTTATCGCATTGCGTGGAGTATTAAACTCTACTGCTTTGACACGCAGATACTATGAATCGCCACCCCGCTGCATGTAACTGTAACATTTACATTCATTTGAGGAGTAAAGGCAGATAAGTATAGCCTTAGCATAGAGGATTACAGCCTACTTACTTTAGAACGTTGAAATGAGATGCGCCACCGCATTGCATGGAGCATTAAAACGCCATTACTTTGACACGCAAACACTATGAAGCGCCAGCCCCTTGCATGCATCTGCATAATTTACATTCTTTTGAAGAGCTGAAGCAGATAAGCATAATGCTATGAATAAAAGAATGCAGCTTACTTACTATGAAACACTGAAATGGAATGCGCCATGGCATTGCGTGTAGCATTAGAACAGTACTGTATTGACAAGCAGACACTGTGAGGGGCCAGCCAGCTGCATGGAAGTGTAGATTTCAGAATCTCATAATTGTAGAAGCAGATAAGCATAGTGCTGTGCATAGAAGATTACAGATTACTTATTTTGAAATAATGAAATGAGACACGCTATGGCATGGCATGGAGTATTAGAACTCTAATGCTTTGACACGCAGACGCTTTGATGCGCCACACAGTTGCATAGAACTGTCGAATACATATTCCTCTGAAGTGTAGGAGAAGAACAGCATAATGAAATACGTAGAAGATTACAGTTTAATTCCCTTAAAACGTTGAAACGATATGTACAATCGCATTATGTGGATCAGTGGAAGTCTCTTTATTTCATACGCAGTAACATCCTGATGCATGGAACTGTAGAATTCACATTCTTTTGAAGTGTGGAAGCAGATAAGCATAATGTTATGTATAGAAGATTACAGCTCACTTACTTTGATACATTGAAATGAAATGCGCCATCGCATTGCGTTGAGCAGCAGAACTGCGTTTCGTAATTACGTTATGCAAACATCATAAATCTCCATCCGGTTGCATGGAACTATAGAACTCACATTCTCTTGAAATGTAGAAGCACTCAACCATATTGTTATGCATAGAAGATTATAACTTACTTACTTTGAAAAGCAGAAATAAGATGTGCCATTGCATTGCGTGGAGCACTACAACTCTACTGCTTTGATATGCAGATAGTATGAACCGCCCTACCGTTTCATCAAACTGTAGAATTATCAATCTTCAGAAATGTAAAAACATATAAGCATAATGCTATGTATAGAATATTAGAGCTTACTTATTTTGAAACGTTGAAATGAGGTGCGGTATCGCATTGCATGGAGCAGTAGAAGTCTATTGCTTTGGCATGCAGACACTGTGAAACGCGATCGCTTTATATGAAATATTCGTAATGTGATTCTTCTGAGGAGGAGTAGCAGACGAGTATAATGCATTGCATAGGGAATTACTACTTGCCTGCTTTGAAACTTTGGAATTTAATGTATCATCGCGATACATAAAGTATTATAACTCTATTGCATCGATACTTATGAATCCTATGAATCATACAATTGCATGCAATGTGATGGCGTTTCGTAGTGTCTGCGTGCCAATGCATGAGAGTTCTAATGCTTCATGTAATGCGACAGCCCATCTCTTTTCAACGATTCAAGGTAAGTTATTTGTAATGTTCTATGCATTGCATTATGCTTATCGGCTTCTGCTCTTGAAAACAATGAGTTCTACAAATTCATGCAAAGGGATAGCCTTCTAATTGTAAAGTCGGGCGTAGCGCCTGCCACCCATTCCACACATGAGCTTTCTCGCACTCCCAGCATCAACCATTGGACTCAGACAATCTGCCACATTCGCCTGCAGAATCGGCAACCGGCAGCGTTTACGCGACCACACTTGCACGCGCTCACACACTCCAAGTACCGCTGTGTCACTCGAACCGACCAGTATACATGACTCGTTCACACCAGGCATCGCTGTTTCACTCTCATCGACGAGCACTACTGTCTCAGTTGTAGTAATGAGTATATCTGCCTCGCTCGCACCAAAGATGAACACCCTTGTCTACCACGCACGGGGGATTCCGTCCTGCTGGAAGGCGCAGCCGCAATCCATCACCTCAATGGGGACCCTTCCAATTCAGGGAGCTGACTTTACCTGAACCTGTATTCTAGCTTTGAGCCTCTTACATACATATATATACTATACATATACTATATCCGGACTCATGTATTGCTACATATAAGAATTCATAAATCCAAATTACACACTTTATGAATGCAAGACACGAACAACACATACGTAATTGTAAGTTCATGCTATACTACTTCACTATACTATTTCATATGTTAAGCGCGAAAGACGCGAAAAACGCGCCACTAGGCCCACCTTGAGACGCGATTCCCCACTCGCTGGACCGCATGCTCCTCGCAACGATCCGTTAATCCCCTCTCCAGGGACCACATCCTTCCATGATGTTTCAAGTAAATATTTCAAATTGATATAAATACTAATACATATTTTATACTTTAGTTAATTCTGAATACAATATCTCCTTAAGATACTCCATTACATATAAAATCCTATCTAATTTCATATCATTTCATGATGTTTTAATTAAATATTTGAAATTGGTTTATATGATTATACTTATCATGTATTGTAGTTACTTAAAATTAGATCATCCCCTCTAAATAAAAATAAATATCTATATATTATATAAGTCAATTCATTTATTTGCATCGTCCCAGTTCGCTTTCTTTCCATCGAGGCTTGCAAATCCCTCTTCGCTGTTCTTGTAATTCGTACTTTAGGAGGTAAGTAGTACGTATTGATGATTCGACGCTGAAAATATCTCAAACTCTTCTGCTTCACGCAACTTAGCGTATATGCAACTCCTATCAACATTATGTCTATTTTTTATTTGTTTCCATTCTTAAAGTATATATAGTCTTCTTTCGGATTCGTCGCGATTAAATCATCCCTTAGAGCCATTTTGACGAGCTTTTCCTCTCCTCCTCTTCTTCTTACTGCCCCAGATTACTGATTTTTCGTTCAGGTCACTTGCGATTATAATCTGTTTGCTTTCTCTACCTTTTCTATGTTAACCTCAATTTTGTTTATATATTCTTCAATTACTTTCCGTTCCTGTTCGGCGAGAAGTAGCAGCTTATAACTCTTATTCCTACGAGCATTGCATGAATGATTCCGGTCGAGGACACCGTTCTCGTTTTGCAATCAGTATTCTTACATTTTCTGCATGATTTTTTGCACGATTCGGCATCTGTTCAGATCGATTTGTAGGACTTTAAATTCCATTTTCGTTTCTCGTCTTTTTTCTATCAAGGCCTTTCTGTAGACCGGACAATTAAAGCACCGGTAACGTGTCTGGTGTATGGATTCCTACTTCCTGCCTCGCTAAGGATGATACATTTCTTTGGTTTGTTCGCGATGCAGTCAATCATCGTACTATTCTGGAATCCGCATCTTCTGCAGGTTTGCTTATTATCCTTGACTTCTTCGCAATTTCTGCCGATATGTCCCAGTTTATGGCACTTGAAGCATACTCTCTACTCTTGGTAGCACTTAGCAGGGACAGCTTAGAGGGACATACAGAGGTCAATGCTGTTCTGAGTCGTTTTATCTTCTCCAGCTCTTTGCTGTATTTCTGTTCACACTCAACTAACGCGACTTGGTTGCCTCTCCACGTTTGTTTTAACAACTTGATGTTTATACCGCTATCCTTTCCTTCGATTTCATTCAATGTTCGTCTTATTTCCTCCTTTATTTCTTCTCTGGTATTCCAACGGATATATGTCCCTTAGTTGGGGCATTATACTCGCACTCGTATGCTTTACTTCGAATCCTTTTTTCAGAGATCTTTTTATCTCCTCTATTTTGTTCTCTACACCCGTTTTCTTGTTAAATTGCAGAATTATATCTCCCAGTCTTGATTTTCTTATGCCATCTTTTCGTATTTCTGTCGTTTTTCCTGCGTTTCCTCATCTCGCTGCTTGTTCTCGAAAACTTCCTGCTCCTTCAATTGCCTCATTTTTCTCTGTAAACGTTCGCCTCTAGTTTCATTAAGTGTTCGATGTCAGCTTCTTTTATGCCTCATGTTTCCCATTAACGTTTTCTAATATGTCATTTGCTTCGCCGTATCCTCGCTCAAAATATCTGTCATTGGTCTGGTGTGTGGTTGTCTATTCTTCTATTTGAAAGTGTAGACGTTATTCTTATCGGTAGCTTTTCCATTATCCTGCTCTTTCTTTTTTGGTTCCCTTACTTCGGCTCCTGATGCGTCTCGTTTCGTGTCTGTGCTTCCTTCCGAGGCTTCCTTTTTCTCCTTTATATACGCTTTCCTTATCCTTCTCTATTTCCCTATCCTTAATCTTCTGCCAGGATTCGATGGGGCTGATTCCGAATCGCGAGCCGGCAGCACCTCTCAGCAGCATATACACAACAGCCTCGCTCGCGCCGGAGGTGGGAGTTGGGGGGCGGGGCTGCAGGCCCCTACCAGGCCTCTACCATCCTACTGCCTGCCTTGATGCGGGTGAGGGACTCCCAGGGCGACTCGAATCGCGACCAGCATCTATCTCATACTCTAACCGATTCGTAGTCATGCGTTTTCCATTAAGCTTGCTGGGACCAGTGATATTGATTCGTTCAATCTAAGTTATTATTTTCTTTTTAAGTTTCTCGATATTTTTATTTTCTCTCACGATATTGTCTATTTCGTTGTACCTTGCCCTTTCGGTATGGTATATAATCTGTTGCTTGATATTTCTAGGATTTCCTCTCAATAAATGCAATGCTCCCACAGATTTTCCTTTTCTTTCTCTTTAGTTACATTGTTGTTATTTTATGCTTTCCAGCCTCCACATTCCTTCTCTACACCATCCCGGAACCGGCGTTATGCTATTGCTTCAGAATGGCAGCCCGGTCACGCTACACCGAGATCGAGTATTCTCTCTTGCATCCGTTGATTTATATATGTCATATATTGGAGAATGTTCCCTCTTATCCTTTGCATTTTTCGAATTATGTTTTAGTTAGATATATATTAGGTACGCGTCGATATATAGGATTTCCGTACGATTTTTTGGTAAAGTTTTATTTCCTTCCGACTGTTCGATTTCGTTCCGCCGAAAGCGCTCCTGTATTCGATGTGGACTGGCTCCGATTGAACCCGCCGACTATTACATTACATTACGTGAATAAACGTTCAATCGGAACGGATCTCCGTAACTGCGGAATGCTTACTGCATAGCCTTATCTCTGAGAAAGCTGCGAAGGTTGCTTCCGTCCCCAGATGGAAGTGTGGTTACGATAGATCAGGTTATGCTAGGTTAGGTTAGGTTGTTTAATGTTTGAGAATGTTTGTAAGTTGCTCGGTTATGTTGGGTTAGACTTAGGAAAGCGTAGGCTTGATTTGTACATGTTTAAAAGAGGTAAAGTTAGATTGTGTTAGGTTGGGTTAGATTTGAGTGAAGGCAGGTTAAGTCAGATTAGGTATAACTGGGGTTATTTTGGTTTAAATTAAGTTTAGAGGATGTGAGATTAAGTTAAGCCAAGTAAGAGATGGATCATCGATTGCTGGCAATGCCATCCATTGATAATTCTTGAATTATCGACTATTGGCAATACCAACCGTTATAATATCATGAGTTATCGACTGCATGCATTACCTACTGTCGATATATCGTGAGTTACCGACCGCAGGCAACTCTAGTCGTTGATAAGTCTTGAGTTACCTACTATTGGGTACACCAGCCTTGTGTTAGCATACGTTATCGGTTGTTGGTAACTGCAGTCGTCCATAATTTATGGATTATTAATCACAAGCAACGCCATCCAGAATCACAAAATTATAGTGGGAAACTGGAAGTAATGGATGGTGCAATGTACGCTTTTATTTTGCAAAGACAATAAATCTGTTACTAATCAGTCTTTAATCGATGAGGCAATAATAAAAAACTGAAGGAATGTCTGATTTTACCCATTATGCGTGTAATCCAGGTGTGAATAATTAACTAAAGGTTTACGATTTGTACATGAATGTATAATTTATATTTTAGTAAACATATCAATTTATTTTACAGAATATAAATATTGATAAGATAAATTGTTGCCTGATTCCTTCCTAGAGGTGAATTTGGAACATATAGATTTGGATAATTATAAACGACAATTGAATAGAACGAACAAGTTATACAAATAAATCAGAGGAAAAGATCATGTAAATATTAATTGACATCCAAGCTAACTTAAACAGCGAGTTTGTTAACAAGACTATAAGCTCAAATACTATGTTGTTCATTATATTAAAAAAAATTTGTTAATCCTCATACATTACAACACATCATAGATCAGTCTGATTAATTGCTCTCAAGCAACCATAATTCAAAAGTTAATTAACATCATTTTTGCAAAAATTTACATATTGTAAATTTCGTTAATTTTAAGAGTGCTGAAGCTGGTACATGATTTTTGGATCTTAAAAATGGTAAAAAGGTGCGGCAGAGAGAGGAGAACCTAGTCAACCACTAGGTACAACATTAACAATGGATTCTCAAAATTTTCTCGCAATGCTTTCTCATAAAAAAAATATATCTTTTACGTTCAAGTTAATTAGAAATGCAAAACAATATTACTAATAACATAATATTATATATCTTTCGAAGAATTAGACCTTGCATCGACAAGGCCGTAATGGGAAAGTTGAAAATTAGCGGTGATATACGGAAAGCAATGAAATTATAGAAATTAGTGGTCAATTTAAAGTCGAAACTTACTTTGAAAAATTGAATACCGTCTTCTTAAAAAGAACCGACATATTAACTAATTAAGGAAAAATTATTCCTACTTATAAAAATTTTGTTACTTTTTGTAAAAGTTTAATATGATAATATAAAATATTTTAAATATTAAAAAAACTAAAGTAAAATATATTTTTATATATTTTGTAATATATTTTGTAACGCTAAATGATAAAAATTAAATAAATTACGTTTGAAAATATTTATTTATATAGATTGAACTTTACTCATACATTTATAATAAAATGCATATAGTTATTCATATTTCATATTTTCTTTGGAAACAATGAGCAAAGATATAAAGTACTTTGTTATTATAGTTCTAACAGCTTCGCAAATTCCGAAAATGATAAAATAGACCAACACCAGCAAAAAGTCTAATGTTTCATAGTTATTTTACAGTTGAAGGATTATCAAGCTTTATGATGGATGCTTATATATAAGTATAACTGCCAAAATGAAATGAGATCGCAAAGTGATATTTACACACCTGCGTGCTGCAATTTTGACGTATTTAAATTTCTGATAAAAACATATAAATATTTATAATATAATTATCAATTACAAATGGAATTCTACAATTTATCCATGTAATAATCATTTTTTATTGTACGCATTCTCCAATACATACACAGTATCTTTAATTTTGATGGAATTCGTGTGTGCGTTTGCGCGTATGTGCGCGCGTGCGCGTGTGTGTGTATGGAGGCATTTGCAGAAATACCACCTAATAGGTTTCGTAGTTTCGATTCTAGTCAATCTAGTAAAATGGCATAAAATTTTCTGTAGAAAATCAAGGGGATGTGAAGCTACTACTTCACTGCATACAGCATTTTTTACTGGAAGAATTTTTCTTTCAATGTGTTGACTCCAGATTTTTTTTTAATTGTTCTCGTTTAGAAAATTAAAACTGATATCATATTCCTTAACACAGCACGCCGGTAACCACGATACAACAGATCCAAGGTTCCTTTATCTGAGATTAAGGCCTGCTTTCTTTTTTTCCAAACTTCTTTACATTGCGTTATATTTTTAAGATTCTTTTTAAGTTACAAAGAACAGAAACGCTACATAGATTATAAAAGTGTAATAGTTTAATTTATATAATCTTGAACATTTTAAATCAGTTTACATTCCTTTGCTTGTTGTATATGTTTATCACCTGGCGCTGAACCAACTACTACTACCATCATCCCATTCTAAAATTTGTAAAATCCACCAGATCTAATTAAACCTTACTTAGATTGCAAATGTGTTTTCACTGTATCCAGCAGAAATGAAATTACATTGACAGAAGTACCAGCTAGTTCTCCACGCATATTTGAAACAACATTAAATCACCTTGTTAAACAATAATATTTTAAATGTGACTTGGACTTTTAAATTTGAATTTATAAATTTCTAAGAAATGAATATGTTTTTCTTACTATCATTATACTTTCATATACTATCATTATACTTACACTTATACTTCATATCATTATACTTTCAATGATTTATTATGTGCTGCGATTTGATATATTAACCGCCTGATTATATTTTACAACGAACCATGCCTACCAAACATTTTTTTACTCCTAATAAGAGTGGATAATTATTCATTTTATATTCTTATATCGCATTGATTATAAAATTATACGATATTGTTTTCATGTGTCCCGATTTGTGACCGGATTCGTTAACTAAAATGCCAGAATGTGTTACCAGCACGTTCTAGACAAGCTTAACACGCCGTGTGAATCGCGCAGCACCAGCACCATCGTGACACGCGTATCATCGCTCCATTCATGAATCTTCTCAGCAATGATGTAGGGTCACATTTGGCAATGGGGAACCTGTGCTTTCATCCAAATTAAAACCGTTAGATGTCAGTAGATGTTGAACAATATGAGTATTGATAGACATTTTGATAGTCATTTTCTTATATTTACAGTTATTGAGCGAGTCATATATATTCCTTTCATCCTGTCATATACTATAAATATTATTTATAACAACATTATTACTTATAAAATAAGAATTCATGCTGTTGCGTCCCTAACTTCGCCTTGTGTAATTTCTTAAATAACATGCGGTCATCGTATTTAATATAACTCTCAATTGCATGAATTTGTAACGATGAAATGAAAAAAATATGTATAAAGTAAATGTATATATGTTTATGATAAATTAATTAACGTCTTTATGGAAAAAATTGCCGTATCTAGCTAGTTTACAGAAAATAATAAAATCGAGTTCTTATGTCTTTGTTTCGTGTCGGTGTATCTATTTTGGAATCAAAATAAATAAATTGCTTAGTTTAGTTATTTTTCATATTCGTTTATAATTTTTATGGAAACAGCTTTCCCATTAATAAATGTCATCCTATGCCATTACCGCGCGTGTAGCTATGGTGAACTGATAGTGTTAATGCCACGGCCATGTAGCCCGTGTGCTTTATCGCGGTGCTTTAATAGTGCCGTGATACGAGTGTCGCTCAAGTACTAAGAGTATGCCGTTACAAGAGCTGAGTAGGAGCACTGTTTTAGCACAGTTCTACCACGGAATTCGTTCCATCCGTTGTCATTAATGTGCCAATCGCTGGCTGTTTGGGATATTATAGTACACGAGGCAGACTTGTTTCTTATCATCGTCAAGGAGATGGACTTTCACTCCCCCTTTCTGAATTTTGTTAATTACTGCTTGGAATTTTTGCCATTTCTGTATCTCTATGACCGCATTGTGAATTCAACTTATGTACGATCTTTTTGATATTCATCTTTTGTTACATATAACATTATATATGTAATGCACGTTTGTTATGTAATGCTCAGATTTGTTATCCTCAAATTCTTTTATTCTTTGGTAAAGCAACTTGTTCGATTAACATATATTTATTAAGCATAGATATAAATAATTGGAAAAATATTATTATAACGGTATTAAATATGTTATTGCAATTATATATTTAAGGTCTAAAGGTGTAGATGGAATTAGTGTCCGATGCTTTACGTGATCCAATCGACGTATCGAGTGAGGCTATGAAATATGTAATAACCTTTTATTATTTCTGTACCCTTTTCCATGTTAAATGAATGATTAGTTCTGCAAGACGAGAAGCCTGAATTAGTGAGATCTCTGCGGACATAAGTAATTTCTAAGTAATACATTTTTTCTCTATGACATAATTGCCTTTGCATAGAATAGAACGTATAAATATAATTGCCTGTTTTATATCCATTTCGGTCCAGTTCTATTATAGCTATTGATCAGAAGTAATACTGATTATACCTGATTTGTGCAATAGATCTTTGTTGAACAGATTTTATTGACGTAGAAGCATCATTTGAGGGATGTATCGATCTACTTTGCAGTTCAACTAGTTTCTCTCTCTGCTCGCTACTTTCCATTTTCAGTTTCGCATACTTATCCTTTATCACCATCATATATGTTGCGTAAGATTATAATAACTTTTTGTCCTTAAATTATATGAATACTTAAATTAAATTTCCTGTGTTTAAAAAAACGGAAATTAAAAAAGAGTGACACTTACCAGTTCTTGGAAACGTTGTATCGTAATTTGCATCTGACTGTTTTGAAAGGCACGCGCTTTACTTAACGTTTCCAATGATTCGGTCAACGGTGTAAAGAAATATTCTACTTTCGAAACTGTCCGCTCTTGTAATTCTAAGGCAAATACATTCATCTGTCGACATCGTGAACACTGTTTTGTGGCTAAATTCCAGAAAAACAAATATATTATAAGTATTATAATAAACATCGTAATATTAAATTTAACTTTGTTTATCGTTGCCTTGTTGGGTACATCCATAGCAATATACAGGGTTGGGCAGTGATAATTAGCACCTCAGATATTCTCGAAACAATAAGTTTCATAGAAATTTTTGCTGATATAAAATTGTACCAAGGGCCCAGACGTTGATGAAAATAGTTTCTTTGTAAGTGGAGGTATGTTGGACATTTGAAGGTCACCTTCATTTCTAAAATGAATTGGTATGTTCATTCTGGCATAATACGATAGAGTATTTCAAAACGAGTTCAACGACCTGTAACATGAAGCCATTGAAGGTAACAAGAAGTAAAGAAAGGCGATAATGCTTAGGATTTTGATAGCAAATGAAACATACGTATTGCAAACAATGGTGGAAGTAAGTGAGTAAACACTGTTCGAAGGGCATTTTGATAGTTTGCAGAATAAGTTAAACATGATAATATTAGTATTGAAAAATCGGTTTGATTACAATTGGTTAGGCTGTTCGTTTGTCGTCCATTTTATAAGTACTGAGCTGCGATTCCTGGGGACAGCTCACACAATTGTTGAACTACGGAAGATTAACATTGTGAATTTGAATCAAAAGGTAATTAAGTTCCATTAGATTGTAAACAAATGTTAGTGTTTCATTTTAAATAGTGAGATTAAATACTCCTCACAAAACTACAAGATTGGATACATTCCTGTCTGTTATTATTATTTCATAAAGAATTATAATTGCAATTATATAGTTCATTACGATAAAAAATATTTCTCAGGAAACTCTAAATATTAAATTAAAGAACCAAGCAAAACATTTTCAATAATTAAGAATATGAAAAATACTTGAACATTCCAATGGAAAGATGTTCTAAACAGGAGTTAAAAAATCAAGTAATCACCTTCAATTCCAGAATTCATCTATATGAGGTAAAATATTTTGAAAACTTCAATTACAGTCTTTAATGCAAGCAGTTGGACCGTATGTCGATTTTAAGAAAATTAATGAAAGTCAACCATTTTGAAGTGGTCAGAATTTGTCGTTTGAGCAATAAGTGACTAACAAATGACTGCATAAATTTCAGACTTATAAACTTATGGATTAAATCTTATGCAGACACGTTTATAACCGAGTTACTAAATAATAACCAACACTAAGTAGTCATTTTAAAACTTAAACGATTACACCTCGCATACATTTAAAAGTATTGCAAACGTGAAAAGTAAGTGGTTTATGAAAGACTTTTCTAAAAGAACGGACGAAGGCAATAGAAATCTTTGTTGGAGTAAGCAAGTTCTAAAGTTCTAAGTAACGCGATGGCCCTTATCTGCCTACGTTTCATAGCAAGTAAGTTCTGAAGTTCTATGAAATCCGATGGAGCTCCTCACTATCAACGTTTCGAAGGAAGTTCTCAAACTCTCAGTTCTGCGTTTAAAGCTATGTGTGTTCTATATATCTATATAAAGTGATGTTCCCTATCAGTTGTGACGGATACCTATCTACAGTAAGTCAGGGAAGCTCGAAGTAGTTAATTATCCAAATGCCTTAAAGTGTAAAACGTACTTTAGTCTAAATCAATCTATCGTTACAATATTCACCGAAACGAGGGGTATTTCGAAACTGAGAGATTATAGTTTCTTAGGCGCCAGCTGCTCAGAAAGCAGCAAAGAAATAGATTACACGACCCTGGGAAACAAGGGGCGGAACAACCCTCGAAACTTCCAAATGCTTCACCTCTCACCTACGCCTAACCGAGTACACGCACTCGGGTCGCGGGATACTGAAGTCACGACTTCTTTATTTATGGCCTCGACGTGGGTTTAACTAACAAGGGCTACGGGAAACTACGCAACACGACGCGAATCACCGCCCGCTTCACGATATAAGATACAATACACAATATGTGATACAAGAAATGCGGCATGAAAATGGGATGCTTTAGCGAATAAGCTTCTCAAGGCCCTTGGTGGGGTGGACTGTACGCTTTGGTATTGTTCTTCTCGCCCCTTCGGGTGTCTCTGAGGGGGTCCTCCTGATCGTTTGAATTGCGGAGTGCCTCGCGCATAACGCTCCCATGGCTCACCTGCAGGGATGCTGGACCTTTGACTTCTCTTTAGGCGGTTAAAGGGTGTTTGACGTTCTTCTCACATCCAAAAGCATTATAAAGCATAGAAGCAGAAAAGCATAATGCTATGCATAATTGGTTACAGTTTATTTACTTTGAATAGTCGAAATGAAATGCGCAATCACATGGTGTAATGCTTTAGGTATCTACTGCTTTGAGACGCAGACAATATGAAACCCCATTCCGCTGGAAGAAACAGCAGAATTCACAATCGATTGCTGTGTAGGAGCAGACAAGTATAATGACATGAATATAACATAACATGGTACACGCTTTACCACCTTCATAATAGATTCGCCACCTTATTGCATGGACCCAAGGAAATACGTTTGTTTGACACGTAGATACTAGAAGCGCGGTCACGCTTTATGGATCCCTTATATTGACATTCATTAAAAGTGTAGAAGCTTATTGCTATGCATAGAAGGTCACAGGTTACTTACCTAGAAACGTTGAAATGAGTTGCGCTATCGCATTGAATGTAGCAACAAAACTGCATTACCATAACATGCACAAAATATGAAGCGCTATCGCGTTGCACGGAACAGCAGAATTCACATACTTCTGAAGTGTAGAAGCATAATGAGATGCATAGAGTATGAAAATACACTGGCATACATCGAAGCATTAGAACTCTATTGCTTCAAAAGAAGACGTCTAAAAACGCTAACTCGTAGCAGGGAAGTGTGGGATTTACATTCTTCTGAAGTGTTGACGAGATATATATAACGCGTTGCATTGAATTACTTCTTATCATGTAACATAGAAATGAGATGCAATATTGCGTTTTATAAAACATTACAGTCCTATTGCTTCGGTACGTAAAAATCTAGAAACACTCTTCCGCTGCAAGGAAGTGTGGGACTTACATTCTCATAAAGTATAGACGGGATATACATAATGCGATGAATTGAATTACATCATATCATGAAATATAGAAATGAGATGGTATATCGCGTTATGTCAAGCATTGGAACTTCATTGCTTCTATAAGTACACATCTAGAAACGCTATTCCCTAGTCAGGAAGTTTGGGATCTACATTCTCTCGAAGTATAGGCGAGATATACATAACTTGTTACATTGAATGTTACATCTTACCATGAGTCATAGAAATGAGATGCGATATCGAGCTTTATGAAGCATTAGAACTCAATTGCTTCGTTGCACCTTGAAACGCTATTTCGTTGCAAGGAAGTGTGGGATTTACATTCTTTTAAAGTGTTGTCGAGATATTGTTAACGCGTTGCAATGAATTACATCGAATCATGAAACATAGAAATGAGATGCGATTTCGCGTTTTATGAATCATTAATTTTATGAACATCTCCATTGCTTCGATATGTAGACATCTGGAAACGCTGTTCCGTAGCAGCGAAGTGTGGGCTGTACAATCTCTAGAAGTGTTTACGAGATATACATAACGCTCTGCATCGATCTTACATCTTATCATGAAACATAGAAATGAGATGCGATATCTCCATGTATGAAGCATTAGAACAATATTTCTTCGATACGTAGACATCTAGAAACTCTAATCCGTCGGAAGGAAGTGTGGGCTTTACATTCTTTTCAAGTGCTGACGAGATACACATAGCGCGTTGCATTGATATTACATCTTATCATGAGACATTGAAACGAGATGCGATATAGAGTCCTATGAAGCTTTACAACTGTATTGCTTCGGAACATAGACATCTAGAATCGCCATTCCGTAGCAAGGACGTGTGGCATTTGCATTCTTTTGAAGCGTAAACGAGGTATATATAACGCGTTGCGTTGAATATTACATCTTATCATGAGACATAGAAATGAAATGCGATATCGCGTTTTATGAAGAATTAGAACTGTATTGCATCGATACGTAGACATCTAGAAACGCTATTACGTCGAAAGAAAGTGTGGGATTAATATTCTCTTGATGTGCTGACGAGATATACGTAAGGCGGTGCATTGATATTTCATCTTATTGTGAGACGTAGAAATGAGATGCGATATCGCGTTTTATGGAGAATTAGAACTGTAATTCTTCGATACGTAGACATCTAGAAACGCTATTCCGTAGCTAGGAAGAGTTGCATTTACATTCTTTCGAAGTATCGATGAGATATACATAACGCGTTGGATAGTATATTACATCTTATCATGAAACAGAGCAATGAGATGCAATATCGCGTCTCATGAAGCATTAGAACTATATTGCTTCAATATGTAAACATCTAGAAGCGCTACTCCACCGCAAGGAGGTGTGGGATTTACATTCTCTTGATGTATTGACGAGATATATATAACGCCTTACATTGGATGTTACTTTTTGTCATGAGACATAGAAATTAGATGCGATATCGCGCCTTATAAAATGATAGAACCCTAATGTTTCGGTACGTAGGCAACTAGAAACGCTGTTCCGTAGCAAGGAAGAGTTTCATTTATATGCCTTTGAGGTGTAGACGAGATATACGTAACGCGTTACATTGAATATTACTTTGACGTCAGCCAAACCTTACGGAACCGCCTACACCCCCCCCCCCCCTCCCGGCAGAGCCACAGACACCGCCGGCCGCCATTGCAGAGACTAGCATACCGACACACGGTAACATAAACCGATCGCTGTGCTAAGGCAGCCCAAGGCACCCCCACACCAAGGAGTTGGAGCACTTGATCGTGTCACGACGCGTACCTGTCAGATAGCTGATGCACGAGCGAGCTACAGCATCCGCACGAGGACCATTCCACGTACTGCGATGAGTCACCCGCCGTTATGCACCCGTATCCGTACTTTACATACTGTTACAATTAAAATTAAGCAAATCCCTGATTTTAAGCACACTACACTCGATGTACATACATGACACAGCACACACAAGCTAGCATAAGGCACCTCATGTGTAATCCTAATTTTAAAACCGTATTTATCCGGAACAGGAAATAAGCAAAGCACCCGAGCGAGAGCCCGATGATCGTGGCTAACGCCGAACGCGCGCGCCTCACCACGACTATCCATTCCACTCGGCGGGCCGAGCGTCCGCCTCAATCTGGGGTCCCGCGACTCGCACGCCACGCGATCCGAGGAGATCGCGGGTCCGCGAGCTGAATGTGCAGTTCGAGTTATCCGCTCCAAGCGTGTGGACCTCTCTCAATTTTAATTCAAACCAAGTTCAAGTCAACCGCTCTAAGCGAGCAGACCTCTCTCAATTCTAAACTCTAATTCAAACCGATTTCGACTATTCCAACTCAAACACTATTTCAACTCAAGTTCCTAACTCTAACTCTAATTATATGCTAAAATCATCGAATCCTAGTACTTAGTCAACTTTAGCATAGGGAAGTAACAGCGTAAGCTTAGTTTTATTTAGAAAATACTTTATTTTACCAGTACTTACAATTCTAATTATTCTAAACATTCCTTGCCTTACTATTATTATAAATTCATTTATTACGAAGTCTTCCACGAGATCACGCGTCTTCGAGATCAAACACGAGCTCTTACCTTTAGCCAAACTCGGTAATGCACCAGTTAGAGCGGACCACCGCTTAGCTGCATCGACCCACAGCGATACTAAAGCAAGGAATCACGTCGATTTTCCATATTCCTGGACCGGTAAGCTAGAGCGGACCACCGCTTAGTGGACACGTATCTGGACGTTTGGAATCCGACTCGAATGCGCCGTTCCAGCACATCCAAACGAACTCGCCGCGAGGGAAGGAAAAACTTCTTACGTTCACTGGTGCGTAAATACATTGGAGCAAACGTCGGCTCGTGCATATATCACTGCACCGTCTCCTCTTTTTCTGCACACTGGCCGGACAGCCGTCTTGCACCGCCGCATCCATCACCGACACGCACTAGAGAGCAGCCTACCTAGGTACTAGTCCCGTTGAAGATTCTGCCTCACAGCCCAAACGCAGGGACCACACCCGAGGACGATCCGGGCCGACGACGATACCAGCAACAAGGATATTGAATATTAGCAGCTATCAAGACACCAAAGGTAAGTCAACGTTTTCTTATCCTCGTTCGTGCCTTTTCGATCCGTGTCTCGCCAGCAAAAAGAACCCGAACTACGACGCAATTGTGCAAGCCGAACCGTTTGTGGCTGTGTGTCTCTCCGGCAAACGGTTAGCTATCCGCAACCCGAGACGTGACATTACACCTTATCACGAGATATAAAAATGTGATGCGACTTCGCGTTTAATGAAGTATTAACACCTCATTGCTTCAAAACGTAGACATCTAGGACCGCTATTCCGTAGCAAGGAAGTGTGGCATTTACCTTCTTTTGAAGTATTGACGAGATATACATGACGCGTTGCATTGCGTTACATCTTATCATGATACACAGAAATGATATGCGATAACGTGTTTTCTGAAGCATTAGAACTCCATTGCTTAGTAACGTAGACATGTAGAAGCGCTATTCTGTTGTGTTGATGAGATATACATAACCCGCTGCATTGATATTATGTCTTATCATGACACATAGGAATGAAATGCGTTGTCGCATTCTGTGAAGAATTAGAATATACTGCTTCGAAACGTAGACATCTAGAAGCGCTATTCCGTAGTGACGAAGTGCGGGATTTGCATTGTTTTTGATTTGTTATCGAGGCATATATAATAATGCGTTGCTTTGATTTTCATCTTACCACGATACATGGTAATGTAATGCGATCTCACGTTTTACAAAGAATTTGATCTCTATTGCTTCGTAACATAGACATCTAGATACGCTATTCTGTAGCTAGGCAGTGTGGCATTCACATTCTTTTGAAGTGTACACGAGATATACATAACGCGTTGCATTGAATATAACATCTCATCATGGGACATAGAAATGAGATGCTATATCGCGATTTATGAAGCATTACATCTCTATAGCTTAGAAACGTAGACATCTGGAAACGCTATTCCTTTGCAAGGAAGTGAGGGCTTTACATTCTTTTGAAGTGTTGACGAGACATACATAACGCGTTGCATTCAATGTTACATCTTATCATGAGACATAGAAATGTGATGCGATATCGTGCTTAATGAAGCGTTAGAACTCTATTGCTTCGATACGTAGACATCAAGAAACATTTATCCGTAGCAAGGAGGAGTGGTATTTACATTCTCTTGAAGTGTTGACGAGATATATATAGCGCGTTGTACTGAATATTACATCTTATCAAAAGACATGGAAATGAGATGCTGTAGCGCGTTTTATGAAGACTTAGTAATCTATTGCTTCAATACGTAGACATTAAGAAACGCTGTTTCGTAACAAGGAAGTGTGGCATTTACACTCTTTTGACGTGTAGACGAGATATAAATAACCCATTGCATTGAATCTTACATTTCATCATGAGATATAGAAATGAGGCTCGATATCGCACTCTATGAAGGGTTATAACACTAATGCCTCGATACGTGGACATCTAGAAACACTGTTCCGTAGCAAGGATGTGTGTCGTCTACTTTCTTTTGAAGTGTAGTCGAGGTATACATTATTACGAGGTAAAGCGTTTCATTGAATATATTGTTTCGACTTGTAGACATCTAGAATCGCTATTCCGTACCAAGGAAGTGTGAGATTTACATACTTTTGAAATGTCGACGGGATAAACATAACGCTTTGTATTGAATATAACATCTTGTCATGATACATAGAAATGAGATGCGACATTGCGTTATTTGAAGAATTGGAACACTATTGCTTCGATGCGTTAGACATCTAGAAACGCTATATCGTGGGAAGGAAATGTGGCGTTTATCTCCGTTTGAAGTGTTGCCGATATAAAATTAACGGGTTTTATAGAGTTACATCTTTTCATGAGACATAGAAGTGAGATGCAATATCGCGTTCTATGAAGCATTAGAACTCTATTGCTCCGATAATTGGACATCTAGAAACGTTATGCCATCGCAAGGAAGTGTGGTATTTACTTTCCTTTGAAATGTCTACGATATTTACATAACGCGTTGCATTGATATTGCATCTTATCATGAGACATAGAAATGGGATGCGATGTCGCATTCTATGAAGCATTAGAACTCCATTGCTTCGATATACAGACATCTAGAAACGCTATTCCGTCTCAACAAAGTGTAGGATTTACATTCTTTTGAAGAGTAGGGGAGATATACGTGACGCGTTGCATTGAATATTGCATCTTATCGTGAGACATAGAAATGAGATGCGCTATAGCGTTTTAAGAAGCATTGGAATTCTAATGCTACGATACGTAGACATCTGCAATCGCTATTTCCTAGCAAGGAAGTGTCGCATTTACCTTCATTTGGAGTGTATGCGAGGTATACATAACATTCCACAATGAATATTATATCTTATCATGAAACATAGAAGTGAGATGCGATATCGCATCTTAACAAGCATTAGAACTCTATTGCTACGATACGTAGACATCTGCAGACGCTTTTTCCTAGCAAGGAAGTGTCGCATTTACATTCTTTTTAGGTGTAGACGAGATATACATAACACTTCGCAGTGAATATTATATCTTATCATGAAACATACACATGAGATGCGTAATCGAGTTTAAAGATGCGTTAGAACTCTATTGCTACGATACGTAGACATCTGCAAACGCTATTTCCTAGAAAGGAAGTGTCGCATTTATATTCTTTTGAGGTGAATACGAGGTATACGTGACACATCGCAATGAATATTATATATTATCGTGAAACATCGAAATGAAAGGCGATATCGCGATTTAAAATGCATTAGAACCCTATTGCTACGAAACGTAGACATCTGCAAACGCAACTTAATAGCAAGGTAGTGTCGGATTTACATTCTTTTGAAGCGAATACGAGGTATACATAACACTCCACAATGAATATTATATCTTATCATGAAACATAGAAATGTTATGCGAAATAGCGATATAAGAAGCATTAGAACTCTATTGCGTCGATACGTAGATATTTGCAAACGCTATTTCCTAGCAAGGATGTGTCGCATTTACATTCTTTTGAAGTGAATACGTGGTATACATAACACTCCACAATGAATATTATATCATATCACGAAACATAGAAATGTGATTGGACATCGCGTTTTAAGAGGCATTAGAACCCTATTGCTACGATATGTAGACACCTGCAAACGCTATATCCTAGCAAGGAAGTGTCGCATTTACATTCTTTTGAAGGCAATACGAGGAATACATAACACTGCACAATGAATATTATATCTTATCATGAAACATAGAAATGAGAAGCGATATCTCGTTTTAAGAAGTATTAGAACTCTATTGCTTCGATATCTGGACATCTGCCAACGCTATTTCCTAGAAAGGAAGTGTCGCATTTACATTCATTCGAAGTGTATGCGAGATATATATAACATATCGCAATGAATATTACATCTTATCATGAAACATAGAAATGACAAGCGATATCTCGTTTTAAGAAGTATTAGAACTATATTGCTTCGACACCTAGACATCTGCCAACGCTATTTCCTAGCAAGGAGGTGTCGCATTTACATTCATTTGAAGTGTATGCGAGGTATAGATGACGCTTCGCGATGAATATTATACCTTATCATGAAACATAGAAATGAGTTGCGATATCTTGTTTTAGGTGGCATTAGAACTCAATTGCTTCGTTACGTAGAAATCTGCAAACACTATTTCCTAGGAAGGAAGTGTCGCATTTACATTCACTTGAAGAGAATACGGGGTACACATGACACCTCGCAATGAATATTATATCTTATCATGAAACATAGAAAGGAGATGCGATATCGTGTTATAAGAAGCATTAGAACTCTGTTGCTACGACACGTAGACATCTGCAAAAGCTATTTAATAGCAAGGAAGAGTCGCACTTGCATTCTTTTGAAATGAATACGAGGTATACATAACACTCCACAATGTATATTATATCTCATCATGAAACATAGAAGTGAGAAGCATATCGCGATTTGAGAAGCATTAGAACTCTATTGCTTCGATACGTAGACATCTGCAAGCGCTATTTCCTTTCAAGGAAGTGTCGCATTTACATTCATTTGAAGTGTATGCGAGGTATACATGACACTTCGCAATGAATATTATATCTTTTCATGAAACATAGAAATGAGATGCGATATCGCGATTTAAGAAGCATTGGAACTCCATTGCTCCGATACGTAGACATCTGCAAACACTACTTCCTAGCAATGAAATGTCGCATTTACATTCTTTTGAAGTGAATACGAGGTATTGATAACACTTCGCAGTGAATATTATATCTTATCATGAGACATGGAAGTGAGATGCGATATCGCGTTTCTAGAAGCATTAGTACTCTATTGCTACGATACGTATATATCTGGAAACGCTATTTCCTAGCAAGTAAATGCCGCATTTACATTCTTTTCAGCTGAATACGAGGTATACATGTCACTTCGCAATGAATGTTATATCTTATCATGAAACATAGAAATGAGATTCGATATCGCGTTTTAAGAAGCATTAGAAATCTATTGCTACGATACGTAGACATCTTCAAACGCTATTTCCTAGCAAGGCAGTTTCGCGTTTACATTCTTTTGAAGTGAATTCGAGGTATACATAACAATCCACAATGAATATTATATCTTATCATGAAACTTAGAAATGAGATGCGATATCGCGATAAAAAAGCACTAGAACTCTATTGCTACGATACGTAGACATCTGCAAGCGCTATTTCCTTTCAAGGAAGTGTCGCATTTACATTCATTTGAAGTGTATGCGAGGTATACATGACACTTCGCAATGAATGTTATATCTCATCATGAAAGACAGAAATGAGATGCGATATCTCGTTTTAAGAAGCATTGTAAAACGATTGCTTCGATACGTAGACATCTGCAAACGCTAATACCTAGCAAGGTAGTGTCGCATTTACATTCATTTGAAGTGTATGCGAGGTATACATAACACTTCGCAATGAATATTATATGTTATCATGAAGCATAGGAATGAGATGCGATATCCCGTTTCAAGAAGCATTAGAACTCTATTGCTTCGATACGTAGACACCTGCAAACGCTATTTCCATGCAAGGAAGTGTCGTATGTACATTCTTTTGAAGTGAGTACGAAGTATACATGACACTTCGCAGTGAATATTATATCTTATCATAAAACATTGAAATGAGATGCGATATCTCGTTTTAAGAAGCATTATAACACGCTTGCTACGATACCTAGACATCTGCCAACGCTATTTCCTAGCAAGGAAGTGTCGCATTTAGATTCATTTGAAGTGTAGACGAGGAATACATAACACTTCGCAATGAATATTATATCTTATCATGAAACATAGAAATGAGATACGAAACCCCTTTCAAGAAGCATTACAACTCTATTTCTTCGATACGTAGACATCTGCAATCGCTATTTCCTAGCAAGGAAGTGTCGCATTTACATTCGTCAGAAGTGAATACAAGGTGTACATGACACTTCGCAATTAATATTATATCTTATCATGAAACATAGAAATGAGATGCGATATCCCGTTTCAAGAAGCATTAGAACCCTATTGCTACGGTACGTAGACATCTGCAAACGCTATTTCCTAGCAAGGAAGTGTCGCATTTACATTTTTCTGTAGTGAATACAAGGTATACATGACACTTCGCAATTAATATTATATCTTATCATGATACATAGAAATGAGATGCCAAACCCCTTTCAAGAAGCATTAGAAATCTATTTCTTCGATACGTAGACATCTGCAATCGCTATTTCCTAGCAAGGAAGTGTCGCATTTACATTCATTTGAAGTGTATGCGAGGTACACATAACACTTCGCAATGAATATTATATCCTATCATGAAACACAGAAATGTGATGTGATATCGCGTTTTAAGAAGCATTAGAACTCTATTGCTTCGATACGTAGACACCTGCAAACGCTATTTCCCAGCAAGGAAGTGTCGCATTTACATTCTTTTGAAGCGAATACGAGGTATACATGACACTTTGCAATTAATATTATATCTTATCATGAAGCATTGAAATGAGATGCGATATGCCGTTCCAAGAAGCATTAGAATTCTATTGCTTCGGTACGTAGACATATGCAAATGCTATTTCCTAGCAAGGAAGTGTCGCACTTACATTCACTTGAAGTGTATGCGAGGTATAAATGACACTTCGCAGTAAATATTATATCTTATCATGAAACATAGAAATGAGATGCGATATCTCGTTTTAAGAAGCATTATAACAAGCTTGCTACGATACGTAGACATCTGCAAACGCTATTTCCTAGCAAAGAAGTGTCGCATTTACATTCATTTGAAGTGAATACGAGGAATACATGAAACTTCGCATTGAATATTATTTCCTATCATGAAACATAGAAATGTGGTGTGATATCGCGTATTAAGAAGCATTAGAACTCTATTGCTTCGATACGTAGACATCTGCAATCCCTATTTCCTAGCAAGGAAGTGTCACATTTACATTCATTTGAAGTGTATGCGAGGTACACATAACACTCCGCAATGAATATTATATCCTATCATGAAACACAGAAATGTGATGTGATATCGCGTTTTAAGAAGCATTAGAACTCTATTGCTTCGATACGTAGACATCTGCAAACGCTATTTCCTAGCAAGGAAGTGTCGCCTTTACATTCATTTGAAGCGTATCGAGGTATACATAACACTTCGCAATGAATATTATATGTTATAATGAAACATAGAAATGAGATGCGATATCTCGTTTTAAGAAGCATTATAACACGCTAGCTACGATACGCAGACATCTGCAAACGCTATTTCCTAGCATGGAAGTGTCGCATTTACATTCATTTGAAGTGAATACGAGGAATACATGAAACTTCTCAATGAATATTATATCTTATCATGAAGCATAGAAATGTGATGTGATATCGCGTTTTAACTAGCATTAGTACTCTATTGCTACGATACGTAGACATCTGCAAACGCTATTTCCTAGCAAGAAAGTGTCGCATTTACATTTTTCTGAAGTGAATACAAGTTATACATGACACTTCGCAATAAATATTATATCTTATCATGAAACATAGAAATGAGATACGAAACCCCTTTCAAGAAGCATTAGAACTCTATTTCTTCGATACGTAGACATGTGCAAACGCTATTTCCTAGCAAGGAAGTGTCGCATTTACATTCTTTTGAGGTGAATACGAGGTATACATTACATTGCACAATGAATATTATATATTATCATGAAACATAGAAATGAGGTGAGATATCGAGATATAAGATGCATTAGAACCTAATTCTACGATACGTAGACATCTGCAAACGCTATTTCCCAGCAAGGAAGTGTCGCATTTACATTCTTTTGAAGCGAATACGAGGTATACATGACACTTTGCAATTAATATTATATCTTATCATGAAGCATTGAAATGAGATGCGATATGCCGTTCCAAGAAGCATTAGAATTCTATTGCTTCGGTACGTAGACATATGCAAATGCTATTTCCTAGCAAGGAAGTGTCGCACTTACATTCACTTGAAGTGTATGCGAGGTATAAATGACACTTCGCAATAAATATTATATCTTATCATGAAACATAGAAATGAGATGCGATATCTCGTTTTAAGAAGCATTATAACAAGCTTGCTACGATACGTAGACATCTGCAAACGCTATTTCCTAGCAAAGAAGTGTCGCATTTACATTCATTTGAAGTGAATACGAGGAATACATGAAACTTCGCATTGAATATTATTTCCTATCATGAAACATAGAAATGTGATGTGATATCGCGTATTAAGAAGCATTAGAACTCTATTGCTTCGATACGTAGACATCTGCAAACGCTACTTCCTAGCAAGGAAGTGTCGCATTTACATTCATTTGAGGTGAATACGAGGTATACATAACACTGCACAATAAATATTATATCTTATCATGAAACATAGAAATGAGATGCAATATCGCGATTTTAGAAGCATTAGAAATCTATTGCTTCGATACGTAGACATTTGGAAACGATATTTCCTAGCAAGGAAGCGTCGCATTTACATTGTTTTGAAGAGAATACGAGGTATACATGACACTTCGCAATGAATATTGTATCTTATCATGAAACATAGAAATGTGATGCGATATCGCGGTTTAAGAAGCAGTAGATCTCTATTGCTTCGATACGTAGACATCTGCAAACGCTATTTCCTAGCAAGGAAGTGTCGCATTTACATTCATTTGAAGTGTATGCGAGGTATAAATGACACTTCGCAATGAATATTATATCTTATCATGAAACATAGAAATGAGAGGCCATATCGTGTTTTAAGAAGCATTAGAACACTATTGCTACTATACGTAGATATCTGCAGACGCAACTTCCTAGCAAGGTAGTGTCGCATTTACATTCTTTTGAGGTGAATGCGAGGTATACATAACCCTCCACAATGAATATTATATCTTATCATGAAACGTAGAAATGAGATGCGATATCGCGTTTTGAGAAGCGTTAGAACTCTATTGCTACGATATGTAGATACCTGGAAACGCTATTTCCTAGCAAGGAAGTGTCGCATTTACATTCTTTTGAAGTGAATGCGGGGTATACGTAACACTCCACAATGAATATTATATCTTATCATGAAACATAGAAATGAGATGCGATATCGCGATTTAAGAAGCATTAGAACTCTATTGCTTCGATACGTAGTCATCTGCAAACACTATTTAGCAGAAAGGAAGAGACGCATTTACATTCTTCTGAAGAGAATACGACGTACACATAACACTCCACAATGAAAATTATATATCTTATCATGAAACATAGAAATGAGATGCGATATCGCGATTTAAAAAGCATTAGAACACTATTGTTACTATATGTAGACATCTGCAAACGCTATTTCCTAGCATTGAAGTGTCGCATTTACATTCTTTTGAAGTGAATACGAGGTATACATAGCACTGCACAATGAATATTATATCTTATCACGGAACATAGAAATGTGATGCGATATCGCGTTTTACGAAACATTAGAACACTATTGCTTCGATACGTAGACATCTGCCAACGCTAGTTCCTAGCAATGAAGTGTCGCCTTTTATTTCGTTGGAAGTGTATCCGAGGTATACATGACACTTCCTAATGAATATTATATCTTATCATGAAACATAGAAATGAGATGTGATATCGCAATTTAAGGAGCATTAGAAACCTATTTCTTCGATACGTAGACATCTGCAAACGCTCCTTCCTAGCAAGGAAGTGTCGCATTGACATTCTTCTGAGGTGAATAGGAGGTATATAATTTCATTTACATTCTTTTGAAGTGAATACGAGGTATACATGACACTTCGCAATAAATATTATATCTTACCGTGAAACATACAAATGGGATGCGGTATCCCGTTTTAAGATGCATTAGAACACTATTGCCTCGATACGTAAACATCTGCAAACGCTATTTCCTGGCAAGGAAGTGTCGCATTTACATTCTTTTGAAGTGAATACGAGGTATACATGTCACTTCGCAATGGCTATTATCTCTTATCATGAAACATAGAAGTGAGATGCGTTATCACGTCTTAAGAAGCAATAGAACTCTTGCTACGATACGTAGACATCTGCAAACGCTATTTCCTAGCATGCAAGTATCGCATTTATATTCTTTTAAAGTGAATACGAGGTGCATGACACTTCGCAATGAATATTATCTCTTATCATGAAACATAGAAGCGAGATGCGTTATCACGTTTTAAGAAGCATTAGAAACCTATTGCAACGATACGTAGACATCTGCAAACGCTATTTCCTAGCAAGGAAGTGTCGCATTTACACTCATTTGAGTAGTATGCGAGGTATACATGACACTCCACTATGAATATTATATCTTATCCTAAAACACAGAAATGAGTTGCGATATCGCGATTTAAGAAGCATTCGAACTCTAATGCTACGATACGTAGACATCTGCAAACGCTATTTCGTAGCAAGGAGGTGTCGCATTTACATTCTTTTGAAGCGAATACGAGGTATACATAACACTGCACAGTGAATATTATATCTTATCTTGAAACGTAGAAGTGAGATGCGATATCGCGATTTAAGGAGCATTAGAACCCTATTGCTTCGATACGTAGACATCTGGAAACGCTATTTCCTAGGAAGGAAGTGCGCATTTACATTCATTTGATGTGTATGCGAGGTATACATGCCACTTCGCAATGAATATTATGTCTTATCATGAAACATAGAAATGAGATGCGATATCTCGTTTTAAGAAGCTTTAGAACACTACTGCTGCGATACGTAGACATCTGCAAACGCTATTTCCTAGCAAGGAAGTGTCGCATTTACATTATTTTGAAGTGAATACGAGGTGTACATCACACGCCACAACGAATATTATATCTTATCACGAAACATAGAAATGGGATGCGATTTCGCGATTTAAGAAGCACTAGAACTCTATTGTTTCGATGCGTAGACATCTGGAAACGCTATTTCCTAGCACCGGAGTGTCGCTCTTACATTCTTTTGAACTGAATACGAGGTATACATAACACTCCACAATGAATATTATATCTTATCATGAAACATAGAAATGAGATGCGATATCGCGATTTAAGAAGGATTAGAACTCTATTGCTTCGATACGTGGACATCTGCAAACGCTACTTCCTAGCAAGGAAGTGTCGCATTTACATTCTTTTGAAGTGAATACGAAGTATACATGACTCTCTGCAATGAATATTATATCTTATCCTAAAACAGAAATGAGGTGCGGCATCTCGTTTTAAGAAACATTAGAACCCTATTGCTTCGATACGAAGACATCTGCCAACGCAATTTCCTAGCAATGAAGTGTCGCCTTTTATTTCGTTTGAAGTGAATACGAGGTAAACATAACACTGCACCATGAATATTATATTTTATCATGAAACATAGAAATGAGATGCGAAATCGCGTTTTGAGAAGCATTAGAATTCTATTGCTACGATACGTAGACATCTGCAAACGCTATATCTTAGCAGGGAAGTGTCGTATTTACATTCCTTTGTAGAGAATACGAGGTATACATGACACACCACAATGAATATTATATCATGTCATAAATCATAGAAATGGGATGCGATATCACGTTTTAAGAAGCATTAGAACTCTGTTGCTTCGATACGTAGACATCTGCCATCGCTATATCCTAGCAAGGAAGTGTCGCATTTACATTCATTTGAAGTGTATGCGAGGTATACATGACACTCCACAATGAACATTATATCTTATCATGAAACATAGAAATGAGTTGCGATATCTCGTTTTAAGAAGAATTAGAACACTACTGCTTCGATACGTAGACATCTGTCAACGCTATTTCCTAGCAAGGAAGTGTCGCACCTACATTCATTTGAAGTGTATGCGAGGTATACATGACATTTCGAAATGAATATTATATCATTTCATGAAACATAGAAATGAGATGCGATATCGCGTTTTGAGAAGCATTTGAACTCTATTGCTTCGATACGTAGACATCTGGAAACGTAATTTCCTAGAAAGGAAGTGTCGCATTTACATTCATTTGAGGTGAATACGAGGTATACATTGCATTGCACAATGAATATTATATATTATCATGAAACATAGAAATGAGATGCGATAACCAGGGCAAAGATGCATTAGAACTTTATTGCTACGATACGTAGACATCTGCAAACGCCATTCCCTAGCAAGGAAGTGTCGCATTTACATTCATTTGAAGTGAATACGAGGAATACATGAAACTTCGCATTGAATATTATATCTTATCATGAAACACAGAAATGTGATGTGATATCGCGTTTTAAGAAGCATTAGAACACTATTGCTTCGATACGTAGACATCTGCATACGCTATTTCCTAGCAAGGAAGTGTCGCATTTACATTCTTCTGAAGTGAATACAAGGTATACATGACACTTCGCAATTAATACTATATCTTATCATGAAACATAGAAATGAGATGCGATATCCCGTTTCAAGAAGCATTGGAACTCTATTACTTCGATACGTAGACATCTGCAAACGCTATTTCCTAGCAAGGAAGTGTCGCATTTACATTCATTTGAAGTGAATACGAGGAATACATGAAACTCCGCATTGAATATTATTTCCTATCATGAAACATAGAAATGTGATGTGATATCGCGTTTTAAGAAGCATTAGAACTCTATTGCTTCGATACGTAGACATCTGCAAACGCTATTTCCTAGCAAGGAAGTGTCGCATTTACATTCTTTTGAAGTGAATACGAGGTATACATAACACACCACAATGCATATTATACCTTATCACGAAACATGGAAAAGAAATGCGATATGGCGATTTAAAAAGCATTAGAACTCTATTGCTACGATACATAAACATCTGCAAACAGTATTTAATAGCAAGGAAGTGTCGCGTTTACATTCTTTTGAAGTGTAGACGAGATATACGTAACACTGTACAATGAAAGTTATATCTTATCATGAAACGTAGAAGTGAGATGCGATATCGCGATTTAAGATGCATTGGACTCCATTGCTTCAATACGTAGACATCTGCAAACGCTATTTCCTAGCAAGCAAGTGTCGTATTTACATTCATTTGAAGTGTATGCGAGGTATACATGCCACTCCGTAATGAATATTATATCCTACCATGAAACATAGAAATGGAATGCGATATCGCGCTTTGAGAAGCATTAGAACTCTATTGCTTCGATACGTAGACATCTGCAACCGCAATTTCCTATCAAGGAAGTTTCGCATTTACATTCATTTTAAGTGTATCCGAGGCATACATTACACTACGCAATGAATATTATATCTTATAATGAAACATAGTAATGGGATGCGATATCATGATTTAAGATGCTTCAGAACTCTATTGCTTCGATGCGTAGACATCTGGAATCGCTATTTCCTAGCAAGGAAGTGGCGCGTTTACATTCCTTTGAAGTGTGGACCAGGTATGCATAGCCCTTCGCAATGAATATTATATCTTATCATGAAACATAAAAGTAAGAAGCGATATCGCGATTTAAGAAGCATTAGAATTTTATTGCTTCGATACGTAGACATCTGCAAACGCTATTTCCTAGCAAGGTAGCGTCGCATTTACATACTTTTGGGGTGAATACGATGTAGAGATAACACTGCACAATGAATATTATATCTTATAATGAAACATAGTAATGGGATGCGATATCGCGATTTATGATGCTTTAGAACTCTTTTGCTACGATGCGTAGACATCTGGAATCGCTATTTCCTAGCAAGAAAGTGGCGCATTTACATTCCTTTGAAGTGTGGACCAGGAATGCATAGCCCTTCGCAATGAATATTATATCTCATCATGAAACATAGGAATAAGAAGCGATATCGCGTTTTAAGGGACATTAGAACTCTAGTGCTTCGATACGTAGACATCTGCAAACGCTATTTCCTAGCAATAAAGTGTCGTACCTACATTCATTTGAAGTGTATGCGAGGTATACATAACACTTCGCAATGAATATTATATCTCATCATGAAACATATATATGTGATGCGATATGACGATTTAAGAAGCATTCGAAACCTATTGCTTCGATACGTAGCCATTTACAAACGCTATTTCCTAGCAAGGAAGTGTCGCATTTTCATTCATTTGAAGTGAATACAAGGCATACATGACACTTCGCAATGAATATTATATCTTATCATGAAACATAGAAATGAGTTGCGATATCTCGTTTTAAGAAGAATTAGAACACTACTGCTTCGATACGTAGACATCTGTCAACGCTATTTCCTAGCAAGGAAGTGTCGCACCTACATTCATTTGAAGTGATTACGAGGAATACATGAAACTTCGCAATGAATATTATATCTTATCATGTAACACAGTAATGAGATTCGATATCCCGTTTCAAGAAGCATTAGAACTCTATTGCTTCGATACGTAGACATCTGCAATCGCTATTTCCTAGCAAGGAAGTGTCGCATTTACATTCATTTGAAGTGTATGCGTGGTATACATGACACTTCGCAATTAACATTATATCTTATCATGAAGCATAGAAGTGAGATGCGATATCACGTTTTAAGAAGCATCAGAACTCTATTGCTATGATACGTAGACATCTGCAAATGCTATTTCCTAGCAAGGAAGTGTCGCATTACATTCTTTTGAAGTGAATGCGAGGTGTACATGACAATTCGCAATGAATATTATATCTTATCGCGAAACATAGAAATGCGATGCGATATCGCGATTTAGGAAGCATTAGAACTCTGGTGCTTCGATACGTAGACATCTGCGAACGCTATTTCCTAGCAAGGAAGTGTCGCATTTACTTTCTTTTTTAGTGTATGCGGGATACAAGTGACACTTCGCAATGAATATTATATCTTATCATGAAACATGGGAATGAGATGCGATATCGCGTTTTAGGAAGCATTAGAAATCTGTTGCTTCGATACGTAGACATCTGCGAACGCTATTTCCTAGCAAGGAAGTATCGCATTTACTTTCTTTTTTAGTGTACGCGAGATACAAGTGACACTTCGCAATGAATATTATATCTTATCATGAAACATGGAAATGAGATGCGATATCGCGTTTTGGGAAGCATTAGAACTCTATTCCTACGATACGTAGACATCTGCCAACGCTACTACCTAGGAAGGTAGTGTCGCATTTACATTCTCTTGAAGTGAATACGAGGTATACATAACACACCACAATGAATATCATATCTTATCATGAAACATAGAAATGAGATGCGACATGGCGATTTAAGAAGCATTAGAACTCTATTGCTTCGATACGTAGACATCTGCAAACCCTACTTCCTAGCAAGGAAGTGTCGCATTTACATTCTTTTGAAGTGAATACGAAGTACACATGACACTCAGCAATGAATATTATATCTTATCATGAAACATAGAAATGAGATGCGATATCGCGATTTTATAAGCAATAGAACTCTATTGCTACGATACGTAGATATCTGCAAACGCTATTTCCTAGCAAGGAAGTGTCGTATTTACATTCTTTTGGAGAGAATACGATGTATACATGACACTCCGCAATGAGTATTATATCTTATCCTAATACAGAAATGAGGTGCTATATCTCGTTTTAAGAAACATTGGAACCCTATTGCTTCGATACTTAGACATGTGCCAACGCTATTTCCTAGGAATGAAGTGTCGCCTTTTAATTCGTTTGAAGTGTATGCGTGGTATACAGGACTCTTCGCAATGAATATTATATCTTATCATGAAACATAGAAATGAGATGCGATATCGCGTTTTGAGATGTTTTAGAACTCTAATGCTACGATACGTAGACATCTGCCAACGATATTTCCTAGGAAGGAAGTGTCGCATTTACATTCTTTTGAAGTGAATACGGGGTATACATGACACTTCGCTAAGAATATTATATCTTATCACGAAGCATAGAAATGTGATGCGATATCGCGATTTAAGGAGCATTAAATCTCTATTGCTTCGATACGTAGACATCTGCAAACGCGATTTCCTCGCAAGGAAGTGTCTCATTTGCACTCATTTGAAATGTATGCGAGGTATAAGTGACACTTCGTAATGAATATTATATCTTATCATGAAACATAGAAATCAGATGCGATATCGCGTTTTAACACATTGCGGACGGGTGACGAGATATGTCGTTTTTAGAAAAGTAAACGTTGCGAACGGGTCACAATATATCTAGTTTTCACGTTTTTTTTATTCAGTCGGCAACTGAGCAAGGAGCTGCAAATGTTTCTGTTACGTTACGATGGTATCGAAGTCTCTCGCATTCCGAAACCAAAGCGAAACAACTGAATCATTCCTTAAATTTAAGAAAAAGCAGTCATTATAGTGTAACTTCCGCCGTACCTCGCGGTACCTCCTTCACCCCCTGGCAGAGCCACACGCATTGCCTGTCGCCACCACAAAGACGAGCTTACCGAGTATACGATCGCCGAGCTAAGGCAGCCACCCCCGCAAGCAGGAGTTGGACCACACGACCGCGCTATGACCCGTGCCTTCCAGACAGCTGGAGCACGACCGAGCCACAGCCTCCGCACGAGGACCGTTCCACGTATCAGGAAGAGTCGCCCGCCGTTACGCACCCGTACCCACACTTTGCATATCATTATAGTTATAATTAAGCGAATCCTAGAACTTAAGCACACGACACTCCACGTACGCACACGACACAACACACACAACCTAGCATAAGGCGTTTCATGTGTTATTCTAATTTTTAAGATCATAATTAATCGTAATAAGAAGTAAGCGAAGCGCCCGACGCGCGTGGCTCACGCCGAACGCGCGCGCCCTACCACGACCGTCCACCCCACTCCGTGGGCCGAGCGTCCGCCCCACTCTGGGGACCTGCGACTCGCGCGCCCCGCGATCCGAGGAGGTCGCGGGCCCGCGAGCTGATAATCAATACGAGTCATCCGCTCCAAGCGAGCGTACCTCCCTCAACTCCAATCTCTAGTTCGAGCCATTCGCTCCAAGCGAGCACTCCTTTATCATAATCCAATCTTACTATTTCAACTTAAACTCTAATTCAATTCAAGTCCTTATTCTAAACTCTAATTATCGTATCCTAGTACTTAGTCAACTTTAGCATAGGGAAGTATCAGTGTAAGCTTAGTTTTATTTAGAATATACTTTATTTTTACCAGTACTACAATTCTCATCATTCTAAATATTCCTTGCCTTATTATTATTATAAATTCATTCATTGCGAAGTCTTCCACGAGTTCACGCGTCTTCAAGAACATTCACAAGCTCCGAACTTTAGTCAAACTTGGTAATCGATCAGTTATAGCCGACCGCCGCTTAGCTGCATCGACCCACAGCGAGGCTAGAGCAAGGACACTCGTCGATTTTCCATATTTCTAGACCGGTAAACTAGAGCGGACCGCCGTCTAGTTGACCCGTATCTGGACTTTTGGAAACCGACTCGAATGCGTCATTCCGGTACAACTAAACGAACTCGTCACGCGGGAAGGAAGAACTACTTGCGTTCACTTGTGCGCGGATACGTTGGTACAGCCGAGTGCATATACCACTGCAACGTCTCATCTTCCGCTGCACGCCGATCGGACAGCCGTCCCGCACCGCCGCATCCATCGCCGATCCACTTGACCGAGCCGATCCATCCCCGAGGTCAGCCCACCTGGGTACTCGTCCCGCTGACAATCACGCCTCACCGACCGTACGCAGGGATTATACCTGAGGGCGATCCGTGCCGACGACGATACCTACAACAAGGGTACTAAATATTAGCAGCTGTCAAGACATCAAAGGTAAGGTCATATTTTCTTATCCGCGTTCGTGCCTTTTGATACGTGTTTCGCGAGCCAGAAAGAACCCGGTCTTCATCGCAATTCCGCGAGCCGAACCGTTCGAGGCTGCGTGTCGCTCCCGGTAAACGATAAGTTTTCGCGACCCGTGACGTGACAATAGCCATTGCCGGCTGATCTGTGCGGATCGTCGAACGTATCGTATCTTATAAAGTGTTTCATTGATCTGCATTTTAGAATTTCAAACTTCGTGTTTTAAAATTGGAAGGTAACAGTTTTTTGAGAACTATCTATATTTTCAATCAACCTGTTACTGATAATTGATAACAAAAATTTATTTTATGAATTAGCCCTCCATAAAAGAAGCGAAATGACGCATAGATGTAATGAAAACAGATATACAGATATATGAACTATATGTATACCATTATTTAAAAATACTAAATGCAAATTAAGTAAAATGCGTATCCACTTTCTGTCACATGCCAAGCATGTTTTTGGAGCGTTCGAAAATCTGCGATCCGTGAGGGCGTGTTGAACGCGCAGCGCCCCGTCCTCAATGTGTTAAGAAGCATTAGAACTCTATTGCCTCGATAAGTACACATCTGCAAACGCTATATCCTAGCAAGGAAGTGTCGCATTTACATTCATTTGAAGTGTATACGAGGTATACATGACACTTCGCAATGAATATTGTACCTTATCATGAAACATAGAAATAAGATTCGATATCGCGTTTTGAGAAGCATTAGAACTCTATTGCTTCGATACGGAGACATCTGCAAACTCTATTTCCTAGCAAGGAAGTGTCGCATTTACATTCTTTTGAAGTGAATACAAGGTATACATGACACTTTGCAATGAATATTATATCTCATCATGACACATAGAAATGTGATGCGATATCGCGTTTTAAGAAGCGCTAGAACCCTATTTCTACGATACGTAGAAATCTGCAAAATCTATTTCCTAGCAGAGAAGTGTCGCATGTACATTCTTTTGAAGTGAATGCGAGGTATACATGACATGTCGCAGTGAATATTATATCTTATCATGAAACATAGAAATGAGATGCGATATCGCGTTTTAAGAAGCAGTAGAACTCTATTGCTTCGATACGTAGACATCTGCAAACGCTATTTCCTAGCAAGGAAGTGTAGCATTTACATTGTTTTGAAGTGAATACGAGGTATACATGACACTTGGCAATTAATATTGTATCTTATCATGAAACATAGAAATGAGATGCGATATCGCGTTTTAAGAAGAAATAGAACTCTATTGCTACGATACGTAGACATCTTCAAGCGCTATTTCCTAGCAAGGAAGTGTCGCATTTACATTGTTTTGAAGTGAATACGATGTATAGATGACACTTCGCAGTGAATATTATATCTTATCATGAAACATAGAAATGAGATGCGGTATCCCGTTTTAAGATGCATTAGAACTCTATTGCTACGATACGTAGACATCTGCAGACTCTAGTTCCTAGGAAGGAAGTGTCGCACTTACATTCTTTTGAAGTGAATACGAGGTATACATGACACTGCGCAATGAATATTATACCTTATCACGAAACATAGAAATGAGATGCGATATCGCGATTTAAGCAGCACTAGAACTCTGTTGCTTCGATACGTAGACATCTGCAAACGCTATTTCCTAGCAAGGAAGTGTAGCATTTACATTCTTTTGAAGTGAATACGAGGTATACATGACACTTGGCAATTAATATTGTATCTTATCATGAAACATAGAAATGAGATGCGATATCGCGTTTTAAGAAGAAATAGAACTCTATTGCTACGATACGTAGACATCTGCAAACGCTACTTCCTAGCAAGGAAGTGTCGCATTTACATTCATTTGAAGCGGATACGAGGTATACATGACACTTGGCAATAAACGTTGTATCTTATCATGAAACATAGAAATGAGATGCGGTATCGCGATTTAAGCAGCATTAGAACTAAATTTCTACGATGCGTAGACATCTGCAGACGTTGCTTCCTAGCAAGGAAGTGTCGCATTTACATTCTTTTGAAGCGAATACGAGGTATACATAACACTGCACAATGAATATTATATCTTATCATGAAACATAGAAATGAAATGCGATATCGCGATATAAGCAGCATTAGAACTCTATTGCTTCGATACCTAGACATCTGCAAACGCTACTTCCTAGCAAGGAAGTGTCGCATTTACATTCATTTGAAGCGGATACGAGGTATACATGACACTTGGCAATAAACGTTGTATCTTATCATGAAACATAGAAATGAGATGCGGTATCGCGATTTAAGCAGCATTAGAACTAAATTTCTACGATGCGTAGACATCTGCAGACGTTGCTTCCTAGCAAGGAAGTGTCGCAATTACATTCTTTTGAAGCGAATACGAGATATACATAACACTGCACAATGAATATTATATCTTATCATGAAACATAGAAATGAGATGCGATATCGCGATTTAAGCAGCACTAGAACTCTGTTGCTTCGATACGTAGACATCTGCAAACGCTATTTCCTAGCAAGGAAGTGTTGCATTTACATTCTTTTGAAGTGAATACGAGGTATACATGACACTTGGCAATTAATATTGTATCTTATCATGAAACATAGAAATGAGATGCGATATCGCGTGTTAAGAAGAAATAGAACACTATTGCTACGATACGTAGACATCTGCAAGCGCTATTTCCTAGCAAGGAAGTGTCGCATTTACATTGTTTCGATGTGAATACGAGGTATAGATGACACTTCGCAATGAATATTGTATCATATCATGAAACATACAAATGAGATGCGATATCGCGTTTTAAGAAGAATTAGAACTCTATTGCTACGGTACATAGACATCTGCAAACGCTATTCTCTAGCAAGGAAGTGACGCATTATCATTCTTTTGAAGTGAGTACGAGGTATACATAACACTGCACAATGCATATTATATGTTATCATGATACACAGAATTGTGATGCGATATCGCGATTTAAGCAGCATTAGAATTCTCTTGCTTCGATACGTAGACATCTGCAAACGCTACTTCCTAGCAAGGAAGTGTCGCATTTACATTCATTTGAAGTGAATACGAGGTATACATGACACTTCGCAATGAATATTATATCTTGTCATGAGACATAGAAATGTGATGCGATATAGCGTTTTGAGAAGCATTGGAACTCTAATGCTACGATACGTAGACATCTGCAAACGCTATTTCCTAGCAAGGAAGTGCCGCATTTACATTGTTTTCAAGTGAATACGAGGTATACATGACACTTCGCAATGAATATTGTATCTTATCATGAAACATAGCAATGAGAAGCGATATCGCGTTTTAAGAAGAATTAGAACTCTATTGCTACGATACATGGACATCTGCAAAAGCCATTTCCTAGCAAGGAAGTGACGCATTATCATTCCTTTGAAATGAATACGAGGTATGCATAACACTGCACAATGAATATTATATCTTATCATGAAACATAGATATGAGATGCGACATCGCGATATAAGCAGCATTAGAACTCTATTGCTTCGATACCTAGACATCTGCAAACGCTACTTCCTAGCAAGGAAGTGTCGCATTTACAATCATTTGAAGCGGATACGAGGTATACATGACACTTGGCAATAAACGTTGTATCTTATCATGAAACATAGAAATGAGATGCGGTATCGCGATTTAAGCAGCATTAGAACTAAATTTCTACGATGCGTAGACATCTGCAGACGTTGCTTCCTAGCAAGGAAGTGTCGCATTTACATTCTTTTGAAGCGAATACGAGGTATACATAACACTGCACAATGAATATTATATCTTATCATGAAACATAGAAATGAGATGCGATATCGCGATATAAGCAGCATTAGAACTCTATTGCTTCGATACCTAGACATCTGCAAACGCTACTTCCTAGCAAGGAAGTGTCGCATTTACATTCATTTGAAGTGTATGCGAGGTATACAAGACACTGCACAATGAATATTATATCTTATCATGAAACATACAAATGAGATGCGATATCGCGTTTTAAGAAGAATTAGAACTCTATTGCTTCGATAGGTAGACATCTGCAAACGCTATTTCCTAGCAAGGAAGTGTCGCAATTACATTCATTTGAAGTGCATGCCAGGTATACATGACACTTCGCAATTAACATTATATCTTATCATGAAGCGTAGAAGTGAAATGCGATATCCCATTTCAAGAAGCATTAGAACTCTATTGCTTCGATACGTAGACATCTGCAATCGCTATTTCCTAGCAAGGAAGTGTCGCATTTACATTCATTTGAAGTGAAGACGAGGAACACATGACTCTTCGCAATGCATATTATATCTTATCATGAAACATAGAAATGAGATGCGATATCGCGTTTTGAGAAGCATTAGAACTCTATTGTTACGATACGTAGACATCTGCAAACGTTATTTGCTAGCAAGGAAGTGTCGCATTTACATCCATTTGAAGTGTGTGCGAGGTATACGTGATACTTCGCAATGAATAATATATCGTACCATGATCCATAGGAATGGGATGCGATATCCCGTTTCAAGAAGCATTAGAACTCTATTGCTTCGATACGTAGACATCTGCAATCGCTATTTCATAGCAAGGACGTGTCGCATTTACATTCTTTTGAAGTGAATGCGAGGTATACATAACATTGCACAATGAATATTATATATTATCATGAAACATATAAATGAGATGCGATATCGCGATATAAGATGCATTAGAACTTTATTGCTTCGATACGTAGACATCTGCAAACGCTATCTCCTGGCAAGGAAGTGTAGCATTTACATTCATTTGAAGTGTATCCGAGGTATACATAATACTTCGCAATGAATATTATATCTTATCATGAAGCATAGAAATGAGATGCGATATCTCGTTTTAAGTAGCATTATAACACACTTGCTACGATACGCAGACATCTGCAAACGCTATTTCCTAGGAAGGAAGTGCCGCATTTACATCCATTTGAAGTGAATACGAGGAATACGTGAAACTTCACAATGAATATTATGTCCTATCATGAAACATAGAAATGTGATGTGATATCGCGCTTTAAGAAGCATTAGAACTCTATTGTGTCGATACGTAGACATCTGCAATAGCTATTTCCTAGAAAGGAAGTGTCGCATTTATATTCTTTTGAAGTGAATGCGAGGTATACATAACATTGCACAATGAATATTATATATTATCATGAAACATTGAAATGAGATGCGATATCGCGATATAAGATGCATTAGAACTTTCTTGCTTCGATACGTAGACATGTGGAAACGCTATTTCCCAGCAAGGAAGTGTGGCATTTATATTCTTTTTAAGTGAATACGTGGTATACATGACACTTCGCAATGATTATTATTTCTTATCATGAATCATTGAAATGAGATGCGATATCGCGTTTTAAGAAGCGTTAGAACTCTATTACTATGATATGTAGACATCTGCAGTCGCAATTTCCTAACAAGGAAGTGTCGCATTTATATTCTTTTGAAGTGAATATGATGTATATATGACTCTTCGTAATGGAATTTATATTTTATCGTGATACATAGAAATGAGATGCGATATGGCGTTTTGAGAAGCATTAGAACTCTATTGCTAGGATACGTAGACAGCTGCAAACGCTATTTCCTAGCAAGGAAGTGTCGCATTTACATTCTTTTGAAGCGAACACGAGGTATACATAACACTTCGCAATTAATATTATATCTTATTATGAAACATAAAAATCAGATGCGACATCTCGTTTTAAGAAGCATTAGAACTCTATTCTTTCGATACGTAGACACCTGGAAACGCTATTTCCCAGCAGGGAAGTGTGGCATTTACATTCTTTTTAAGTTAATACGAGGTATACATGACACTTTGCAATGAATATTATATCTTATCATGAAACATTGAAAAGAGATGCGATATCGCGTTCTAGGAAGCGTTAGAACTCTATTACTACGACACGTAGACATCTGCAAACGCTATTTCCTAGTAAGGAAGTGTCGCATTTACATTTTTTTTAAGTGAATACGAGGTATACATGACACTTCGCAATTAAAATTATATCTTATCATGAAACATATAAATGACATGCGGTGCCCCGTTTTAAGAAGCATTAGAACTCTATTGCTTCGATACGTAACCATCTGCAAACGCTACTTCCTTGCAAGGAAGTGTCGCTTTTACAATCTTTGGAAGTGAATACGAGGTATACATAACACTCCACAATGAATGATATATCTTATCATGAAACATATAAATGAGATGCGATATCGCGATTTAAGATGCATTAGAACTCAATTGCTTCGATACATAGACATCTGCAAACGCTACTCCGTAGCAACGAAGTATCGCATTTACATTCTTTTGAAGTGAATACGAGGTATACATGACACTTCGCAATGAATATTATATCTTATCATGAAACATCGAAATGGGATGCGATATCGCGTTTTGAGAAGCATTAGAACGTTATTGTTACGATACGTAGACATTTGCAAATGCTATTTCCTAGCAAGGGAGTGTCGCATTTACATTCTGTTGAAGTGAATACGAGGTATATATAACACTGCACAATGAATGCTATATCTTATCATGAGACTGTGACGGGTTTTCCCGTTACAATCCGCAAGAAAGGGGGGAGATCGAAACAATAATGAAGGGGTATACGGAGGTTTAATCCGGGGTACAGAATATCGGGGTACAAAATATCCACGTGGTATGATCGTCGATGAATTCGCCAACGCCAAATACAAAACAGAGAATTTTCTATCCAGTGAGTATTTCGTAACTGCGAGGCGGGGACTTTTTGGGCGCCAGCTACTCAAGGAGTAGCGAAAACTATTAGACCACGCAACCCGGGGAAACCCTGTGCAGGATACTCCTCGAAATCTCGAAATACTCCCTCGCTCGACTACTTCTAGCCGAGTGCGCAATATAGGGTCGCGGGATACTGAACTCACGGCTTCTTTCTAGATTGCCTCGACGCGGTATAACAAAAGGGTATACGACACGCCGCGAATGACGGGGGATCACCACCCGTTATACAATACAAAATTACAATACGCAATATCACAAATGCGGCAGGGAACAAATTGGGACGCTTTAGCATATAAGGACTCACGTTCTCGCTTCCAGCAAGTCTGGATCTCGTTCAGTCCGTCTATATATATATATATATCTCTCTCCTCCGAATCGCTCCGTATGATCGCTTGCTCGGTTGCTCGCTGAGTAGTCGCTGAGTAGTCGCTAAGAAGTAGAGGCGAAGAAGAGGATGTCTTTCTGCTGGCTAGCTCTTATATAGGTTTGCTGGGGGTCCTCGGATCCCCTTGGATCCTTCCTAGGGTTCCTTGGTGGGGTAGGGCTATGCGCGTGGGGATTGTTCGGGGCATCGATCGGTGGATTTCGGCGATCTTCCCTGAGCCCCCTCTGGTGTGTCCAGCGAGGGTCCTCTGGATTATTTGAACTGCGGCGCGTGTCGCGCGCCGCGCTTCCTCGGCTCACCTGCAGCTCCGCTGCTCATCTTGAGTTTCCCTCTCCATGGGCTCAGGGGAGGGGTGGAAGTCCTTCTCACACCCGAGGTACTTCCTGTCCGTCTCCATGGACTATGGCAGCGGTCTTATAGGTGCAGGGCTCTGGATCTTATCCTTCGGGCTTCAGGGTCTCTTCTGGTTCAGTTCCCGACTCCTCCACCGTCGAGCCCGTCACTCTACCTCGGCGCATAGCCCGTCCGCAAACCTGCGGTCTTCGTACTCGCCGAAGGGGCGTCTTCTGGGTTGCTTCGTCTTTAGCTCGCCAGTCTTATTCGTAGAACGGAGAGAGAGAAAAGAACGGGGTGGGGGAAGGGGGGAAAGGTTCTATGATAGCGTATTTCACATTTCTCGCATGAGTGGTGATCTGTGAGTTAGTCTAACCGAAGCAGGGGAGGGGTGAGGGAGCCTTGTGACGCCACCACGTCACAAGACATAGAAATGATATGCGATATCGCGTTTTAAGAAGCATTAGAACTCTATTGCTTCGATAAGTAGACATCTGCAAACGCTATTTCCTAGCAAGGAAGTGTCGCATTTACATTCATTTGAAGTGTATGCGAGGTATACAAGACATGTCGCAATGAATATTACATCTTACCATGAAACATAGAAATGAGATGCGTAATGACGATTTAAGAAGCTTTAGAACTCTATTGCTTCGATACATAGACATCCTGAAACGCTACTTCCTTGCAAGGAAGTGTCGTATTTGCATTCTTTGAAGTGAACGAGGTATACATCACACTGCACAATGAATATTATAGCTTAACATGTGACATAGAAATGAGATGCGATGTCGCGTTTTAAGTAGCATTAGAACTCTATTGCTTCGATACGTGGACATCTGCAAACGCTATTTCCTAGCAAGGAAGTGTCGCATTTACTTTCATTTGAAGTGTATGCGAGGTATACATGACACTTCGCAATGAATATTATACCTTATCATGAAACATGGAAATGAGGTGCGATATCTTGTTTTAAGAAGCTTTAGAACTCTATTGCTACGATACGTAGACATTTGCAAACGCTATTTCCTAGCAAGGAAGCATTTACATTCTTTTAAAGTGAATACGAGGTATACATGACACTTCGCAATGAATATTATATCTTATCATGAAACAGAGTAATGAGATGCGGTATCCCGTTGTAAGAATCATTCGAAATCTATGGCTTCGATACGTAGACATCTGCAAACGCTATTTCCTAACAAGGAAGTGTCACATTTACAATCATTTGAAGTGGATGCGAGGTATATGTGACACTTCGCAATGAGTATTATGTCCTATCTTGAAACATAGAAATGTGATGCGATATCGCGTTATAAGAAGCATTAGAACTCTGTTGCTTCGGTACGTAGACATCTGCCATCGCTATATCCTAGCAAGGGAGTGTCGCATTTACAATCGTTTGAAGTGAATGCGAGGTATACGTAACACTCCACAATGAATATTATATATTATCATGAAACATAGAAATGCGATGCGATATGGCGATATAAGAAGCACTAGAACTCTATTGGTTCGATACGTAGACATCTGCCAACGCTATTTCCTAGGAAGGATGTGTCGCATTTACATTCGTTTGAAGTGTATGCGAGGTATACAAGACACTTCGGAATGAATATTGTATCTTATCATGAAACATAGAAATGAGTTGCGATATCGCGATTTAAGAAGCACCAGTTCTCTGTTGCTTCGATACGTAGACAACTGCAAACGCTACTTCCTAGCAAGGAAGTGTCGCACTTACATTCATTGAAGTGTATACGAGGTATACGTAACACTTTGCAATGCGTATTATAGCTTATCATGAAGCATAGAAATGAGATGCGATATCGCTTTTCAAGAAGCATTAGAACTCTATTTCTTCGATACCTAGACATCTGCAAACGCTACTTCCTAGCAAGGAAGTGTCGCATTTACATTCATTTGAAGCGAATACGAGGTATACATGACACTTGGCAATTAATATTGTATCTTATCATGAAACATAGAAATGAGATGCGATATCGCGTTCTAAGAGGAATTAGAACTCTATTGCTTCGATACGTAGACATCTAGAAACGCTATTTCCTAGCAAGAAAGTTTCGCATTTACATTCATTTGAAGTGTATGCGAGGTATACATGACACTTCGCAATTAATATTATATCTTATCATGAAACATAGAAATGAGATGCGATATCGCGATTTAAGAAGCATTAGAACACCATTCCTTAGATACGTAGACATCTGCAAACGCTATATCCTAGCAAGGAAGTGTCGCATTTACATTCTTTTGAAGTTAATACGAGGTATACATAACACTCCACAATGAATATTATATCCTATCATGAGACATAGAAATCTGATGCGATATCGCGTTTTAAGTAGCATTAGAACTCTATTGCTTCGATACCTGGACATCTGGAAACGCTATTTCCTAGAAAGGAAGTGGCGCATTGACATTCTTTTGAAGTGAATAGGAGGAATACATAATACTCCACAATGAATATTATATCTTATCATGAAACATAGAAATGAGATGCGATATCGCGATTTAAGAAGGATTAGAACTCTAATGCTACGATACCTACACATCTGCAATTGCTACTTCCTAGCAAGGATGTGTCGCATTTACATTCTTTGGTAAGGAATACGAGGTATACATGACACTTGGCAATGAATTTTATATCTTATCATGAAACACAGAAACGAGATGTGTAATGACGATTTAAGAAGCTTTAGAACTCTATTGCTTCGATACATAGACATCCTGAAACGCTACTTCCTTGCAAGGAAGTGTCGTATTTGCATTCTTTGAAGTGAAAACGAGGTATACATCACACTGCACAATGAATATTATAGCTTATCATGTGACATAGAAATGAGATGCGATGGCGCGTTTTAAGTAGCATTAGAACTCTATTGCTTCGATACGTGGACATCTGCAAACGCTATTTCCTAGCAAGGAAGTGTCGCATTTACTTTCATTTGAAGTGTATGCGAGGTATACATGACACTTCGCAATGAATATTATACCTTATCATGAAACATAGAAATGAGATGCGATATCGCGTTTTAAGAAGCGTTAGAAACCTATCGCTACGATACGTAGACATCTGTAAACGCTGTTTCCGAGCAAGGTAGTGTCGCATCTACATTCTTTTGTAGTGAATACGAGGTATACATGTCACTTCACAATGAATATTATATCTTATCATGAAACATAGAAATGAGATTCGATATCGCGTTTTAAGAAGCACTAGAACCCTATTGCTACGATACGTAGACATCTGCAGACGCTATTTCCTAGCAAGGAAGTGTCGCATTTACATTCTTTTGAAGTGAAGACAAAGTATACATAACACTGCACAATGAATATTATAGCTTATCATGAAACATAGAAATGAGATGCGATATCGCAATTTTAGAAGCATTAGAAATCTATTGCTTCGATACGTAGACTTCTGCAAACGCGATTTCCCAGCAAGGAAGTGCCGCAGTTACATTGTTTTCAAGTGAATACGTGGTATACATGACACTTCGCAATGAATATTGTATCTTATCATGAAACATAGCAATGAGAAGCGATATCGCGTTTTAAGAAGTATTAGAACTCTATTGCTACGATACATGGACATCTGCAAAAGCCATTTCCTAGCAAGGAAGTGACGCATTATCATTCTTTTGAAGTGAGCACGAGGTATACATAACACTGCACAATGAATATTATATCTTATCACGAGACATAGGAATGAGATACGATATCGTGTTTTAAGATGCATTAGAACTCTAATGCTACGGTACGTAGACATCTGCAAACGCTATTTCCTAGCAAGGAAGTGTCGCATTTACATTCTTTTGAAGCGTATGCGAGGTATACAAGACAGTTCGCAATGAATATTATATCTTATCATGAAACATAGAAATCAGATGCTATATCGCGTTTTATGCAGAATTAGAACTCTATTTCTACGATACGTGGACATCTGCAAACACTATTTCCTAGCAAGGAAGTGTCGCAATTACATTCTTTTGAAGTGAATACGAGGCAAACGTGACACTTCGCAATGAATATTGTATCTTATCACGAAACATAGAAATGAGATGCTATATCGCTTTTTAAGAAGCGTTAGAACCCTATTGCTACGATACGTAGACATCTGCAGACGCTATTTCCTAGCAAGGGAGTGTCGCATTTACATTCTTTAGAAGTGAATACGAGATATACATAACACTCCACAATCAATATTATATCTTATAGTGAGACATCGAAATGAGATGCGATATCGCATTTTAAGAAGCATTAGAACTCTATTGCTACGATACGTGGACATCTGCAGACGCTATTTCCTAGCAAGGAAGTGTCGCATTTACATTCTTAGGAAGTGTAGACGAGGTATACATGACACTTCGCAATGAATATTATATCTTATCATGAAACATAGAAATGAGATGCGATATCGCGATTTAAGAAGCATTGGAACTCTATTCCAACGATACGTAGACATCTGCAAACGCCATTTCCTAGCAAGGGAGTGTCGCATTTACATTCTTTAGAAGTGAATACGAGATATACATAACACTCCACAATGAATATTATATCTTATAGTGAGACATCGAAATGAGATGCGATATCGCGTTTTGAGAAGCATTAGAACCCTAATGCTATGATACGTAGATATCTGCAAACGCTATTTCCTAGCAATGAAGTGTCGCATTTACATTCATTTGAAGTGTATGCAAGGTATACATGACACTTCGCAATGAATATTATATCCTATCCTAATACAGAAATGAGGTGCGATATCTCGTTTTAAGAAACATTAGAACCCTATTGCTTCGATACTTGGACATCTGCCAACGCTATTTCCTAGGAATGAAGAGTCGCCATTAAATTCGTTTGACGTGTATGCGTGGTATACAAGACTCTTCGCAATGAATAACATATCTTATCATGAAACATACAAATGAGATGCGATATCGCGTTTTAAGAATCATTAGAAATCTATTGCAACGATACGTAGACATCTGCAGACGTTATTTCCTAGCAAGGAAGTGTCGCATTTAAATTCATTTGATGTGTATGCAAGGGATACAAGACACTTCGCAAGGAATATTATGTCTTATCATGAAACATAGGAATTAGATGCGACATCGCGTTTTGACAAGCATTAGTACACTGATGCTACGATACGTAGACACCTGCAAACGCTATTTCCTAGCAAGGATGTGTCGTATTTGCATTCATTTGATGAGTATGCGAGGTATACAAAACACTTCGCTATGAATATTATATCTTATCATGAAACATAGAAATGAGATGCGATATCGCGTTTCAAGAAGCATTAGAACTCTATTGCTTCGATACGTAGACGTCTGCAAACGCTATTTCCTAGCAAGGAAGTGTCGCATTTACATTCATTTGAAGTGTATGCGATGTATACGTGACACATCGCAATAAATATTATATCTTATCATGAAACATAGAAATGATATGCGATATTGCGCTTTGAGATGCAATAGAAATCTAATGCTATGATACGCAGAAATCTGCAAATGCTATTTCCTAGCAAGGAAGTGTCGCATTTACATTCATTTGAAGTGTATGCGAGGTATTCATAACACTGCACAATGAATATTATATCTTATCATGAAACATAGAAATGAGATGCGATATCGCGAAATAAGCAGCATTAGAACTGTATTGCTTCGATACCTAGACATCTGCAAACGCTACTTCCCAGCAAGGAAGTGTCGCATTTACATTCTTTTAAAGTGAGTACGAGGTATACATGACACTCCGCAATGAATATTATATCTTATCATGAAACATAGAAATGAGATGCGGTATCGCCATTTAAGAAGCAGTAGATCTCTATTGCTTCGATACGTAGACACCTGCCAACGCTATTTCCTAGCAAGGAAGTGTCGCAGTTACATTCATTTGAAGTGTATGCGACGTATGCAACACACTTCGCAATGAATATTATATCTTATCATGTAACATAGAAATGAGAAGCGATATCGCATTTTGAGAAGCATTAGAGTTCTAATGCTACGATATGTAGACATCTGCAAACGCTATTTCCTAGCAAGGAAGTGTCTTATTTACATTCTTTTGATGTGAATATGGGGTATACATAACACGGCACAATGAATATTATATCTTATCATGAAACATACAAATGAGATGCAATATGACGATTTAAGAAGCATTAGGACGCTATTGCTACGATACGTAGACATCTGCAAACGCTATTTCCAAGGAAGGAAGTGTCGCGTTTACATTCTTTTGAAGTGAATACGAAGTGTACATGACTCTCCGCAATGAATATTATATCTTATAATGAAACAAGGAAATGAAATGCGATATCGCGTTTTAAGAAGCATTAGATCTCTATTGCTACGATACGTAGACATCTGCAGACGCTATTTCCTAGCAAGGAAGTGTCGCATTTACATTCTTAGGAAGTGTAGACGAGGTATACATAGCACTCTACAATGAATATTACATTTTATTGTGAAATATAGAAATGAGGATCGATTCGCGCTTTAAGAAGCATTAGAACTCTATTTCTACGATACATACACATCTGCACACGCTATTTCCTAGCAAGGAAGTGTCGTATTTACATTCATTTGGAGTGTATGCGAGGTATTCATGACACTTCGCAATGAATATTGTATCCTATCATGAAACATAGAAATGGGTTGCGATACAGCGTTAAGAGAAGCACTTGAACTCTAATGCTACGATACGTAGACATCTGCCATCGCTATTTCCTAACAGGGAAGTGTCGCATTTACATTCTTTTGAAGTGAATACGAAGTATACATGACACTCCGCAATGAAAATTATATCTTATCCTAAAACATAGAAATGAGATGCGATATCTCGTTTTAAGAAACATTAGAACTCAATTGCTATGATACCAAGATATCTGCAGACTCTTTTTCCTAGGAAAGAAGTGTCGCATTTACATTCTTTTGAAGTGAATACAAAGTATAAATGACACTTCGCAATGAATATTATATCTTATCATGAAACACAGAAATGAGATGCGATATCGCGATTTAAGAAGCAATAGAACTCTATTGCTACGATACGTAGACACCTGCAAACGGAATTTCCTACTAAGGAAGTGTAGCATTTACATTCTTTTGATGTGAATACGTGGTATACATGACACTTTGCAATGAATATTATACCTTATCATGAAACATAGAAATGAGATGCGATATCGCGTTTTAAGAAGCATTAGAACTCTATTGCTTCGATACGTAGACATCTAGAAACGCTATTTCATAGCAAGAAAGTTTCGCATTTACATTCATTTGAAGTGTATACGAGGTGTACATGACACATCGCAATTAATATTATATCTTATCATGAATCATAGAAATGAGATGCGATATCGCGATTTAAAAAGCATTAGAACTCTATTGCTTCTATAAGTAGGCATCTGCAAACGCTATTTCCAGCAAGGAAGTGTCGTATTTACATTCATTTGCAGTGTATGCGATGTATTCATTACACTTCGCAATGAATAATATATATTATCATGAAACATAGAAATGAGATTGCGATATTGCGTTTTAAGAAGCATTAGAACTCTATTGCTTCGATACGGAGACATCTGCAAACGCTATTTCCTAGCAAGGAAGTGCCGCATTTACATTCTTTGAAGTGAATACGAGGTATACATGACACTTCGCAATGAATATTATATCTTGTCATGAGACATAGAAATGTGATGCGATATGACGTTTTAAGATGGATTAGAACACTATTGCTTCGATACGTAGACATCTGCAAACGCGATTACCTAGGAAGGAAGTGTCGCATTTACATTCATTTGAAGTGTATGCGAGGATTACATGACACTTCGCAATGAACGTTATATCTTATCATGAAACATAGAAATGAGATGCGATATCGCGATTTAAGATGCATTAGAACTCTATTGCTACGACACGTAGACATCTGCAAACGGTATCTAATAGCAAGGAAGTGTTGCACTTACATTCTTTTGATGTGAATACGGGGTTATAATAACACTCCACAGTGAATGTTATATCTTATCATGAAACATAGAAATGAGATGCGATATGGCGATTTAAGAAGCAGTAGATCTCCATTGCTTCGATACGTAGACATCTGCCAACGCTATTTCCTAGCAAGGAAGTGTCGCATTTACATTCATTTGAGGTGTATGCGAGGTATACAAGTCACTTCGCAGTGAATATTATATCTTATCATGAAACATGGAAACGAGATGCGATATCGCGATTTAAGAAGCATTAGGACTCTATTGCTTCGATACGTAGACATCTGCAAACGCTATTTCCTAGCAAGGAAGTGTCGCATTTACATTCTTTTGATGTGAATAAGAGGTATATATAACACTGCACGATGAATATTATATCTTATCATGAAACATAGAAATGAGATGCGATATCTGGTTTTAAGGAGCATTAGAACTCTATTGCTTCGATACGTAGACATCTAGAAACGCTATTTCCTAGCAAGAGAGTTTCGCATTTACATTCATTTGAAGTGTATACGAGGTATACATGACACTTCGCAATTAATATTATATCTTATCATGAAACATAGTAATGAGATGCGATATCGCGATTTAAGATGCATTAGAACACTATTGCTTCCATACGTAGACATCTGCAAACGCTATTACCTAGCAAAGAAGTTTCTCATTTACATTCATTTGAAGTGTATGCGAGGAATACATGACACTTCGCAATGGATATTATATCATATCATGAAACATACAAATGAGGTGCGATATCGCGTTTTAAAAAGCATTAGAACTCTATTGCTTCTATAAGTAGGCATCTGCAAACGCTATTTCCAGCAAGGAAGTGTCGTTTTTACATTCATTTGTAGTGTATGCGATGTATTCATGACACTTCGCAATGAATATTATATCTTATCATGAAACATAGGAATGAGATGCGATATCGCGATGTAAGGAGCATTAGAACACTAATGCTACGATACGTAGCCATCTGCAAACGCTATTTCCTAGCAAGGAAGTGTCGCATTTACATTCTTTTGAAGTGTAGACGAGATATACATAACACTGCACACTGAATATTATATCTTATCATGAAACATAGAAATGAGATGCGATATCGCGATTTTAGAAGCATTAGAAATCTATTGCTTCGATACCTAGACATCTGCAAACGCTACTTCCTAGCAAGGAAGTGTCGCATTTACATTCTTTTGAAGTGTATACGAGGTATACATAACACTCCACAATGATTATTATATCTTATCATGAAACATAGAAATGTAATGCGATATCGCGTATAAAGAAGCATTAGAACTAAATTGCTACGATGCGTAGACATCTGCAAACGCTACTTCCTAGCAAGGAAGTGTCGCATTTACATTCTTTTGAAAGGAATACGAGGTATACATGACACTTCGCAATGAATATTATATCTTATCATGAAACGTAGAAATGTGGAGCGATATTGCGTTTTAGGAATCATAAGAACTCTAATACCACGATACGTAAGCATATGCAAACGCTATTTCCTAGCAAGAATGTGTCCGACTTACATTCTTTAGAAGTCACTACGAGGGATACATGACACTTCGCAATGAATATTATATCTCATCATGAGACATAGAAGTGAGGTGCGACATCGCTATATAGGAAGCATTAGAACTCTATTGCTTCGATACGTAGACACCTGCAAACGTAACTTCCCAGCAAGGAAGTGTCGCATTTACATTCTCTTGAATGGAATACGAGGTATACATGACACTTCGTAATGAATATTGTATCTTATCATGAAACATAGAAGTGAGATGCGATATCGCGTTCTGAGAAGCATTAGAACTCTATTGCTTCGATACGTAGGCATCTGCCAACGCTATTTCCTAGCAAGGAAGTGTCGCATTTACATTCTTCTGACGTGAATACGAGGTATACATAACACTACACAATGAATATTATATCTTATCATGAAACATAGAAATGAGATGCGATATCGCGTTTTAACCCTTTTGCTACTGGCGGGTTCTCCGCCGCTGTACTTATGCTGAACGGAGCGCCGCGACATCACTGCACGTTACGCAACGCCGATCGTCAGCGAGAGTACCGCGGCGGAGAACCCATGCTGCTTGAGTAATTTCGAACGAACAAATTTTTTTCCGAAGGGTATTTATAAATAAAGTATATATACTATAGTATATATACTATAGTGGCCAGTAGTACCTCAGTGGCATCTTGCGGAGAGCCACTATAGTGGCCCTTAGTACCTGAGTGGCATCTTATGAAAGGCCACTATATTGGCCCGTAGTAGCGAAAGGGTTAAGAAGCATTAGAACTCTAATGCTACGATACGTAGACATCTGCCAACGCTATTTCCTAGCAAGGAAGTGTCGCATTTACATTCATTTGAAGTGTATGCGAGGTACACATGACACTTCGCAATGAATACCATATCTTGTCATGAGACATAGAAGTGAGATGCGATATCGAGATTTAAGAAGCATTAGAACCCTATTGCTACGATACCTAGACTTCTGCAAACGCTATTTCCTAGCAAGGAAGTGTCGCATTTACATTCTTTTGAAGTGAATACGAGGTATACAAAACATTTCACAATGAATATTATATCTTATCATGGACCATAGAAAAGAGATGCGATATGGCGATTTAAGAAGCATTAGAACTCTATTGCTTCGATACGTAGATATCTGCCAACGCTATTTCCTAGCAAGGAAGTGTCGCATTTACATTCTTTTGAGGTGAATACGAAGTAGACATAACACTCCAAAATGAATATTATATCTTACCATGAAACATAGAAATGAGATGCGATATCTCGTTTTAAGCTGCATTAGAACTATGTTGCTTCGATACGTAGACATCTGGAAACGCTATTTCCTAGCAAGGAAGTGTCGCATTTACATTCATTTGAAGTGTAGAGGAGGAATACGTAACACTTCGCAGTGAATATTGTTTCTTATCATGAGATATATAAATGATATGTGATATCGCGTTTTGAGAAGCATTAGAACTCTATTGCTTCGATACGTAGGCATCTGCCAACGCTATTTCCTAGCAAGGAAGTGTCGCATTTACATTCTTCTGACGTGAATACGAGGTATACATAACACTACACAATGAATATTATATCTTATCATGAAACATAGAAATGAGATGCGATATCGCGTTTTAAGAAGCATTAGAACTCCAATGCTACGATACGTAGACATCTGCCAACGCTATTTCCTAGCAAGGAAGTGTCGCATTTACATTCATTTGAAGTGTATGCGAGGTACACATGACACTTAGCAATGAATACCATATCTTGTCATGAGACATAGAAGTGAGATGCGATATCGAGATTTAAGAAGCATTAGAGCTCTATTCTTTCGATTCGTAGACATGTGGAAACGCTATTCCCTAGCAAGGAAGTGTCGCATTTACATTCTTTTGAAGTGAATACGAGGTATTCATGACTCTTCGCAATGAATATTATATCTTATCATGAAACATAGAAGTGAGGTGCGATATCTTGTTTTTAGGAGCTTTTGAACTCTATTGCTACGGTGCGTAGACATTTTCAAACGCTATTTAATAGCAGGGAAGAGTCGCATTTACATTCTATTGAAGTGAATACAAAGAATACATGATACTTCGCAATTAATATTATATCTTATCATGAAACATAGAAATCAGATGCAACATCTCGTTTTAAGAAGCATTAGACTCTATTGCTTCGATACGGAGACATCTGCAAACGCTATTTCCTAGCAAGGAAGTGTCGCATACACATTCTTTTGAAGTGAATACGAGGTATACATGACTCTTCGCAATGAATACTATATCTTATCATGAAACATAGAAATGAGATTCGGTATCGAGATTTAAGATGCATTAGAACCCTATTGCTACGATACGTAGACATCTGCAAGCGCTATTTCCTACAAGGAAGTGTCGCATTTACGTTCTTTTTAAGTGTAGACGAGATATACATAACACTGCACAGTGAATATTATATCTTATCATGAAACATAGAAATGAGATGCGATATCGCGATTTAAGAAGCATTAGGACTCTATTGCATCGATAGGTAGACATCTGCAAACGCTATTTCCCAGCAGCGCAGTGTCGCATTAACATTCATTTGAAGTGTATGCGAGGTATACATGACACTTCGCAATGAATATTATATCTTATAATGAAACATGGAAATGAGATGCGAAATCGCGATTTTAGAAGCATTAGAACTCTATTGCTTCGATACGCAGACATCTGCAAACGCTATTTCCTAGCAGGGCAGTGGCGCATTTACATTCATTTGAAGTGTATGCGAGGTATACATGACACTTCGCAATGAATATTATATCTTATCATGAAACATAGGAATGAGATGCCATGTCGCGTTTTAAGAAGCATTAGAACTCTATTGCTACGATACGTAGACATCTGCAAACGTTTTTTCCGTGCACGGAAGTGTCGCATTTACATTCATTTGAAGTGTATGCGAGGTACACATGACACTTCGCAATGAATACCATATCCTGTCATGAGACATAGAAGTGAGATGCGATATCGAGATTTAAGAAGCATTAGAGCTCCATTCTTTCGATTCGTAGACATGTGGAAACGCTATTCCCTAGCAAGGAAGTGTCGCATTTACATTCTTTTGAAGTGAATACGAGGTATTCATGACTCTTCGCAATGAATATTATATCTTATCATGAAACATAGAAGTGAGATGCGATATCTTGTTTTTAGGAGCTTTTGAACTCTATTGCTACGGTGCGTAGACATTTTCAAACGCTATTTAATAGCAGGGAAGAGTCGCATTTACATTCTATTGAAGTGAATACAAAGAATACATGATACTTCGCAATTAATATTATATCTTATCATGAAACATAGAAATCAGATGCAACATCTCGTTTTAAGAAGCATTAGACTCTATTGCTTCGATACGGAGACATCTGCAAACGCTATTTCCTAGCAAGGAAGTGTCGCATACACATTCTTTTGAAGTGAATACGGGGTATACATGACTCTTCGCAATGAATACTATATCTTATCATGAAACATAGAAATGAGATTCGGTATCGAGATTTAAGATGCATTAGAACCCTATTGCTACGATACGTAGACATCTGCAAGCGCTATTTCCTACAAGGAAGTGTCGCATTTACGTTCTTTTTAAGTGTAGACGAGATATACATAACACTGCACAGTGAATATTATATCTTATCATGAAACATAGAAATGAGATGCGATATCGCGATTTAAGAAGCATTAGGACTCTATTGCATCGATAGGTAGACATCTGCAAACGCTATTTCCCAGCAGCGCAGTGTCGCATTAACATTCATTTGAAGTGTATGCGAGGTATACATGACACTTCGCAATGAATATTATATCTTATAATGAAACATGGAAATGAGATGCGATATCGCGATTTAAGAAGCATTAGAACTCTATTGCTTCGATACGCAGACATCTGCAAACGCTATTTCCTAGCAGGGCAGTGGCGCATTTACATTCATTTGAAGTGTATGCGAGGTATACATGACACTTCGCAATGAATATTATATCTTATCATGAAACATAGGAATGAGATGCCATGTCGCGTTTTAAGAAGCATTAGAACTCTATTGCTACGATACGTAGACATCTGCAAACGTTTTTTCCGTGCACGGAAGTGTCGCATTTTTATTCTTTTGAAGTGAATACGAGGTATACATGTCACTTCGCAAAGAATATTATATCTTATCATGAAACATAGAAATGAGATGCGATATCGGGTTTTAAGAAGCATTAGGACTCTATTGCTACGATACGTAGACATCTGCAAACGCTTTTTCCTAGCACGGAAGTGTCGCATTTACATTCTTTTGAAGTGAATACGAGGTATACATGACACTTCGCAATGAATATGATATCTTATCATGAAACATAGAAATGTGATGCGATATCGCGTTTTAAGAAGCATTAGGACTCTATTGCTACGATACATGGACATATGCGAACGCTATTTCCTAGCAAGGAAGTGTTGCATTTACATTCCTTTCAAGTGGCGACGAGGTGTACACAACACTTCGCAATGAATATTGTATCTTATCATGAAACGTAGAAATGAGATGCGACTTCTCGATCTAAGAAGCATTAGAACTCTATTGTTTCGATTCGTAGACATCTGAAAACGCTACTTCCTAGGAAGGAAGTGTCGCATTAACATTCTTTTGAAAGAAATACAAGGTAGACATGACACTTCGCAATGAATATTATATCTTATCATGAAATATAGAAATGAGATGCCATATCGCGTTTTAAGAAGCATTAGAACTCTATTGCTACGATACGTAGACATCTGCAAACGTTTTTTCCGTGCACGGAAGGGTCGCATTTTTATTCTTTTGAAGTGAATACGATGTATACATGACACTTCGCAATGAATATTATATCTTATCATGCAACATAGAAATCAAATGCGATATCGCGTTATGAGAAGCATTACAACCCAAATGCTACGATACGTGGACATCTGCAAACGCTATTATCTAGCAAGGAAGTGCCGCATTTACATTCTTTTGAGGTGAATACGAGGTATACATAGCACTCCACAATGAATATTACATCTTATCATGAAACATAGAAATGAGGATCGATTTCACGTTTTAAGAAGCATTAGAACTCCTTTGCTGCAATACGTAGACATCTGCAAACGCTATTTCGTAGCAAGGAAGTGTCGCATATACATTCATTTGAAGTCAATACGAGGTGTACATAACACTGCACAATGAATATTATATCTTATCATGAAACATAGAAATGAGATGAGATATCGCGATTTAAGAAGCATCCGAAATCTATTCCTTCGTTACGTAGACATCTGCAAACGCTACTTCCTAGCAAGATAGTGTCGCATTTACATTCTTTTGAAGTGAATACGTGGTATACATGACAATCCGCAATGAATATTATATCTCATCATAATACATAGAAATGAGATTCGATATGGGGATTAAAGAAGCATTAGAACTCGATTGCTTCGATACGTAGACATCTACAAAAGCTATTTCCTAGCATGGAAGTGTCGCATTTACATTTTTTTGAAGTGAATTCCAGATATACATGACACTTCGCAATGAATATTATATCTTATCATGATACATAGAAATGAGATGCGGTATCCCGTTTTAAGAATCATTAGAACTCTATTGCTACGATACGTAGATATCTGCAAACGCTATTTCCCAGCAAGGAAGTGTCGCATATACATTCATTTGAAGTCAATACGAGGTATACATAACACTGCACAATGAATATTATATCTTATCATGAAACATTGAAATGAGATGAGATATCGCGATTTAAGAAGCATTAGAACTCTATTCCTTCGTTACGTAGTCATCTGCAAACGCTACTTCCTAGTAAGATAGTGTCGCATTTACATTCTTTTGAGGTGAATACGAAGTAGACATAACACTCCAAAATGAATATTATATCTTACCATGAAACATAGAAATGAGATGCGATATCTCGTTTTAAGCTGCATTAGAACTATGTTGCTTCGATACGTAGAAATCTGCAAACGCTATTTCCTAGCAAGGAAGTGTCGCATTTACATTCTCTTGAAAGTAATACGAGGTATACATGACACTTCGTAATGAATGTTATATCTTATCATGAAACATAGAAATGAGATGCGATATTGCGATTTAAGAAGCATTAGAACTCTATTGCTACGATACGTAGACATCTGCAAACGATATTTCCTAGCATGGAAGTATCGCATTTACATTCTTATGAAGTGTATGCGAGGTATACATAACACTGCACGATGTATATTATATCTTATCATGAAACATAGAAATGAGATGCGGTATTGACTTTTGAGAAGCATGAGAACTCTATGGCTTCGATACGTAGACATCTGGAATCGCTACTTCCTAGAGAGGAAGTGTCGCACTTAGATACGTTTGAAGTGTAGACGAGGAATACATAACACTTCGCAATGAATATTATCTCTTATCATGAGACATAGGAATCAGATGCGATATCGCGTTTTAAGAAGCATTAGAACTCTATTGCTTCGACACGTAGATATCTGCAAACGCTATTTCGTAGCTAGGAAGTGTCGCATTTACATTCTTCTGAAGTGAATACAAGGTATACATGACACTTCGCAATTAATATTATATTGTCACGTCCGGGACCGGGAAAATTTCCGGAGTCGTCCGTACGAAACGAAATATAAAACACAGGGCCGATCACTCGATTGTGATGGGTACCGTGGTTTCCTTTTATGGGACGCGAGCGGTAATTGTACCCTTTTCGACGCGGTGAGGTGAAATTTACTTACCTTTCGTCGATTAACACCTTAATATCGTCTTTCCAGGTATCGCCGTTGTCGAGGGTCACCGGCTGGGACAGTGGACGCGTAAGATGGGCGTTGAGGGAGCGTCAATGGAATGAGGGTCCAGCGACGTTGACCGGACTCGGATGCTGGCGTCGGAGATGTCGGTGGTGCTGCAGGAGGCTGGATGCGGACAGCAGTAACAGCAATAACGGAATGGTAGGCTGGGCACGCCTGGGATCCGTTATATTCCCGCACAAGTTGTCGCAAGAAATTCTTTCTACCGGCGCGGCGCGTCTTCTTGGTAGCGGTGCGACACATACGAGATCTTCTTCTCCTAACTAGATTCGAGTCGGATAAGCGGCGGTCCGCTCTATCGTCGTCGGTCCAGGAGGGCGAAGAATGATCGTCCACTCGGAAGATCTTCCACTTGTATTCGGCACAGATAAGCGGCGGTCCGCTCTATCTAATGCAGAGGTTCAAGTATCTGTATCTCCGCAAAGTAGCGCTGTGTACGGTTGTACGCGAGAACCGGAGGGTGTCGCGTAGATATAAAATGAATAAGGACTCGAATGTAGAAATAAAATAAAGATATATTCTTGATTAATCCTAGATATACACTTACTTCCCTATCTAGATTTAGAGTAACTTAATGAACTAGAAATAGAACTTAGATTTAGAAATAGAATAGGAACTTGAATACGATTTGAATTAGAAGTCGAGGTTTGAGAGAGGTCCGAAGTCGGGCGATGCCCGGGACGAAGTCGGAAGACAACCGGAGTCGGGCGATGCACTGGACGAAGTGTCGATCCACTCGCGTGCACGAGACCTTCTCGGTTCTCGTGGCGCGCGAGTCGCTGAGCCCTTGGAGTGGGGCGGACGGTAGGAGTAGGGCGGACGGCCCTTGCGGTGGGGCGCGGCTCGCGTTACGCGTGAGCCGCGCGCGTCGAGTGCGCGCGCGAGCGCATCGCTTCTTAGAGAATATTGATTATACATATATCTTAAAATTATGTGTGAGTGTTGTTCGTGTTACATCGAATAGTGTCGTGTGTACTTAGATCTAGAATTAATATGTATAGTTATATATATTAGAAGAAATGAAGTATGGCTGAGTTACGGTGGGCGATTCGGTGGGTCGTTGTTGCGAAGGCGGATCGTGGGTGCTGTGATTTGCGCGGTAGCGCAAACGATTGGTCCAACTCCGGGGCGCGATTTGCGGGTCGGCTGCCTTAGCTCGGCGAAAGGGGTGTTTACCCGTGCGCTTGGTCGTGGACGGCTGCAGGTAATTCGTCCCTGCTCGCTGTGGGAGGCGTCGGAGGGTGGACGGCGATACGCCGGACGCCACATATATCTTATCATGAAACATAGGAATGAGATGCGACACCTCGTTTTAAGAAGCATTAGAACTATATTGCTACGATACGCAGACATTTGCAATCGCTATTTCCTGGTAAGGAAGCGTCACATTTACATTCATTTTAAGTGAATACGAGGTATACATGACACTTCCCAATGAATATTATATCTTATCATGAAACATAGAAATGAGATGCGATATGGCGTTTTAAGAAGCGTTAGAACACTATTGCTACGATACGTAGATATCTGGAAACGCTATTTCTTAGCAAGGAAGAGTCTCATCTACAATTTTTTGAAGTGAATACGTGGTATACATGACATTTCGCAATGAATATTTTACCTTATCCTGAAACATAGAAATGAGATGCAATATCGCGCTTCAAAAAGCATTATAACTGTAATGCTACGAAACGTAGACATCTGCAAATGCTATTTCCTAGCATGGGAATGTTGCATTTACATTCTTTGGAAGTGAATACGAGGTATACAAGACTCTTCGCAATGAATATTATATCTTATCATGAAACATAGAAATGAGATGCGATATCGCGATTTAAGCAGCATTAGAACTCTATTTCTACGATAGGTAGACATCTGCAGAAGCTATTTCCTAGCAAGCAATTGTCGCATTTACATTCTTTTGAAGTGTAGGCGAGATATACATATCACTCCAGAATGAATATTGTGTCTTATCCTGAAAGATAGAAATGAGGTGCGATATCGCCATTTAAGAAGCATTAGAACTCTATTGCTACGATACGTAGACATCTGCCAACGATATTTCCTAGGAAGGAAGTGTCGCATTTACATTCTTTTGAAGTGAATACAAAGAATACATGATACTTCGCAATTAATATTATATCTTATCATGAAACATAGAAATCAGATGCAACATCTCGTTTTAAGAAGCATTAGACTCTATTGCTTCGATACGGAGACATCTGCAAACGCTATTTCCTAGCAAGGAAGTGTCGCATACACATTCTTTTGAAGTGAATACGAGGTATACATGACTCTTCGCAATGAATATTATATCTTATCATGAAACATAGAAATGAGATGCGATATCTCGTTTTAAGAAACATTAGAACACTATTGCTACGATACGTAGGCATTTGGAAACGCTATTTCCTAGCAACGAAGTGCCGCATTTACATTCATTTGTAGTGTATGCGAGGAATACATATCACTGCGCAATGAATATTATATCTTATCACGAAACATAGAAATGAGATGCGATATCGCCTTTCTAGAGGCATTAGAACTCCATTGCTTCGATACGTAGACATCTGCAAACGTAATTTCCTAGGAAGGAAGTGTCGCATTTACATTCATTTGAAGTGTAGCCGAGCAATTCATAACACATCGCAAGGAATATTATATCTCATCACGAAACATGGAAATGAGATGCGATATCGCGATTTAAGAAGCATTAGAACACAAATGCTACGATACGTAGACATCTGCAGACGCTATTTCCTAGCAAGGATGTGTGGCATTTACACTCTTTTGAAGTGAATACTATGTATACACAACAACCCACAATGAATATTACACCTTATCACGAAACATAGAGATGAAATGCGATTTCGCGATTTAAGAAGCATTAGAAACCTATTGCTTCGATACGGAGACATCTGGAAACGCTATTTCCTAGCAATGAAGTGTCGCATTTACATTCATTTTAAGTGCATGCGAGGTATAAGTGGCACTTCGCAATGTATATTATATCTTATCATGAAACATAGAAATGAGATGCGATATCATGTTTTAAGAAGCATTAGAACTCTATTACTTCGATACGTAGACATCTGCAAACGCTATTTAATAGCAAGGAAGTGTCCCATTTACATTCTCTTGAATACGAGGTATACATGACATTTCGCAATGAATATTATATCTTATCATGAAACATAGAAATGAGATGCGAAATCTCGTTTTAAGGAGCATTATAACTCTGTAGTTTCGATACGTAGACATCTGCAAACGCTATTTTATAGCCTGGAAGTGTCGCATTTACATTCTTTTGAAGTTCATACGGGGCATACATAACACTCCACAATGAATATTATACCATATCACGAAACATAGAGAAGAAATGCGATATCGCGATTTAAGAAGCATTAGAACTCTTTAGCTTCGATACGGAGACATCTGCAAATACTGTTTCCTAGCATGGCAGTGTCGCATTTACATTCTTTTGAAGTGAATACGAGGTATACATGTAGCTTCGCAATGAATATTATATCTTAACATGAAACATAGGAATGAGATGCGATATGACGTATTGAGAAGCATTAGATCTCTATTGCTACGATACGTAAACTCTTGCAAACGCTATTTCCTAGCAAGGAAGTGTCGCATTTACATTCTTTTGAAGTGAATACGAGGAATACATGACTATTCGCAATGAATATTATATCTTATCGTGAAACATAGAAATGAGATGCGACATCACGTTTTTAGAAGCATTAGAACTCAATCGCTTCGATACGGAGACATCTGCAAACGCTATTTCCTAGGAAGGAACTGCCGCATTTACATTCATTTGAAGTGTATCCAAGGTATAGGTGACACTTCGCAATGAATATTATATCTTATCATGAAACATAGATATGCGATGCGATATCTCGTTTTAAGAAGCATTAGAACTGTATTGTTTCGATACGTAGACATCTTGAAACGCTATTTCCTAGCAAGGAAGTATCGCATTTACACCCTTTTGACGTGAATACGTGGTATACATGACACTTCGCAATTAATATAATATCTTATCACGAAACTTAGAAATGAGATGCGACATCTCGTTTTACGAAGCATTAGAACTGTATTGTTTCGATACGTAGACATCTGGAAACGCTATTTCCTAGCAAGGAAGTGTCGCATTTACATTCTTTTGAAGTGAATACGTGGTATAGATGACACTTCGCAATGAATATTATATCTTATCATAAAACATGGAAATGAGATGCGATATAGCGAATTAAGAATCGTTAGAACTCTGTTGCTACGATACGTAGACATTTGCAAACGCTATTTCCTAGCAAGGAAGTGTCGCATTTACATTCTTTTGAAGTGAATACGAGGTATACATGTAACTTCGCAGTGAATATTACATCTTATCATGAAACATATATATGTGATGCGATATTGCGTTTTGAGTAGCATTAGAACTCTATTGCTACGTTACGTAGACATCTAAAAACGCTATATCCTAGCAAGGACATGTCGCATTTACATTCTTTTGAAGTGAATTCGAGGTATACATAACACACCACAATGAATATTATATCTTATCATGAAACATAGACGTGGGACGCGATATCGCGTTTTAAGAAGCATTAGATCTCTATTGCTGCGATACGTAGACATCTGCAAACGCTATTTCCTAGCAAGGAAGTGTCGCACTTACATTCTTTTGATGTGAAACGGTATATACATGACACTCCACAATGAGTATTATATCTAATCATGAAACTTAGAAATGAGATGCGATATCGCGATTTAAATAGCATTAGAACTCTATTGCTACTATACGTAGATATCAGCAAACTCTATTTCCTAGCAAGGAAGTGTCGCATTTACCTTCTTTTGAAGTGTTTGCGAGGTATACATGACACTTCGCAATGAATATTATATTTTATCATGAAACTTAGAAATGAGATGCGATATAGCGTTTTGAGAAGCATTAGTACATTCTTTCTACGATACGTACACATCTGTAAACACTATTTCCTAGCAAGAAAGCTTCGCATTTACATTCTTTTGATGTGAATACGAGATATACATGACACTCCACAATGAGTAATATATCTAATCATGAAACTTAGAAATGAGATGCGATATCGCGATTTAAATAGCATTAGAACTCTATTGCTACTATACGTAGACATCAGCAAACTCTATTTCCTAGCAAGGAAGTGTCGCATTTACATTCTATTGAAGTGAATACGAGGTATACATGACACCTCGCAATGAATATTATATCTTATCATGACACAAAGTAGTGAGATGCGATATCGTGATTTAAGGAGCATTAAAACTCTATTGCTTCGATACGTAGACATCTGCAAACGCTATTTCCCAGCAAGGAAGTGTCGCATTTACATTCCTTTGAAGTGAATACGAGGTATACATAACAGTGCACAATGAATATTATATCTTATCATGAAACATAGAAATGTGATGCGATATCGCGCTTTGGGATGCAATAGAAATCTAATGCTACGGAACGCAGATATCTGCAGACGCTGTTTCCTAGCAAGGAAGTGTCGCATTTACATTCAATTGAAGAGAATACGAGATATACATAACACTGCACAATGAATATTATATCTTATCTTGAAACGTAGAAGTGGGATGCGATATCGCGATTTAAGAAGCATTAGATCTCTATTGCTGCGATACGTAGACATCTGCTGACGCTATTTCGTAACAAGCAAGTGTCGCATTTACAATCTTTTGAAGTGAATGCGTGGTATACATAACACTCCACAATGAATATTATATCTTACACTAAAACAGAAATGAGGTGCGATATATCGTTTTAAGAAACGTTAGCATCCTATTGCTTCGATACGTAGACATCTGCCAACGCTATTTCCTAGCAATGATGTGTCGCCTTTTAATTCGTTTGAGGTATATGCGTGGTATACAAGACACTTCGCAATGAATATTATATCTTATCATGAAACATAGAA